>NW_026942808.1:0-359019 GCF_024139115.2 Armigeres subalbatus | reverse complement strand
TTAATCTATGGAAGAAGATTGTCGCTGTCGTCATTGGCGAAAAAAATTTTGCTGGTGATGAAAGACTAAGCCCTGTTGACAAAAAAAAACAAAATATTCTGACTGTTGTGTACATGTTTTAGTAACGAGGACAAAAAGAACCGCAGCGACAATCTTTATCTGTGGTTTCATTTCATTTATTTAGCTTATATTTAAACAGACCAGGCGGGATTTATGGGTGAACGTTCTACCACAGATCAGGTGTTCGCCGTACGGCAGCTATTGCAGAAATGCCGCGTGTACAACGTGCCTACACATCATCTATTTATCGACTTCAAAGCCGCATATGATACAATCAAACGGGACCAGCTATAGCAGCCAATGCACGAAATCGGATTTCCGGATAAACTAATACGGTTTATCAAGGCGACGATGGATCGGGTGATGTGCGTAGTTCGAGTTTCAGGGGAATTCTCGAGCCCCTTCAAAACGCGCAGAGGGTTACGGCAAGGTGATGGTCTTTCGTGTCTGCATCGCTTTGGAGGGAGTAATACGAAGGGCTGGGATTAAAACGAGTAGTGCGATTTTCACGAAGTCCGTCCAGTTATTTGGTTTCGCCGACGACATTGAGGATGGAAGAAGTCTACATCAGACTGAAAAGTGAAGCTAAACGGATTGGACTAGTCATCAACACGTCGAAGATGAAGTACATGATAGGAAGAGGCTGAAAAGAAGACAACGTAAGCTACCCACCACGAGTTTGCATCGGTGATGACGAAATCGAGGTGGTTGAAGAATTAGTGTACTTGGGCTCACTGGTGACCTCCGATAACGATACCAGCAGAAAAATTCGAAGACGCATCATGGCCAGAAATCGTACGTACTTTGGACTCGCAAAACGCTCCGACCGTACCAAACTCACTATCTACAAAACGCTTATTAGACCGGTAGATCTCTACGGATACTAGACCTGAACGAGGCTCGTGGAGGACCAACGCGCACTGGAAGTTTTCGAAAGAAAAGTGCTGCGTACCATCTAGATGTAACTGCCGGTTGCTCAGCGGGGAGCCTTCCTGAAACTCCCTGACTACAATACACCTCAGGGTCGGCATGCTTAACGGGAAGATTCGAGATACAAGGAATGACCGCACTGAAGCACAGAAAAACTCACATTCTTTGGTTTCGTTCGCTACATTTATTCGGACTTTTCCGACTCACTTCCACATCGTCCCACCTTCTTAGCCTACGCTAACCTTATTTTCCGGTAATCGCTTCTTTCCCGCCAATCAGCGGCTGGCTTTCCTCCACGCTACGGCTTGGTGTGACTACGGTGCAATAAGAAAGGGGCTTTCTTCCCGCCAGTTAGCGGTTGACACTTCCCGTACTGACTTGGTGATGGGATGCAATGGCGTCCTCTGCTTACTCATACACCATCCTGGAGCCTCTCCGAGTATGTTGACGGACTCGGTCGCGGGCCTGTATCTCCGGAACTGTGCCCAATGGAAGGGGGGGTTCATCAGCTTGGCTTTGTACCACCGAATGGCGGCGCACTCTACAGTTCCGGAATTTACTATCTCGTTCGGTAGATTAAGGAGGACGATCCTCTACCTTTCGCCATCACCGTGTTACTCCTCGTTTTTCCTCTCTTCTCCCATCTCCCCACCTGCCAAGCGTAGATAATCATGGCGTATTCCTTGCCATCCTTTTGCTACCAATATGGAGTCCGTAGCGAACTCTGGTGGTGGGATTTTAAAACCCATAAGGTAGCGAGGCTGCGTACTTCACAGTGGGTGGACAAAATACCAAAATACGGAGAAAACTGTACTACATATGCGGACACTACTTGTTCGGCTTAGACATTTCACGACGCAAAGTTCACAAAGTATCAAAAACACTCAACACTGAACTACGAACACTTACACTCTCCCCCAGTTCGGGTAAAAATATTTACGAAGTAAATATTTTTCCGCAAACTACACCAGATTTCCCCGGTTACACGTACCTCTGAACCAAACACAACACGAATCACTTATCACCAGTACAAAATTACTTCATCTAACGGTAGTTCGCAAAACATTTGACTTGAAACGTACTAGATTTTATTATACAAAAACATGAATGATGTATTGGATGGATCAGTAAGTACAGTTGAAGAGTATCGGGGTCATAGGTTTTCATCGTTGTTGCCAACTCCACACAATTTAAAGAATTTCTCTTTACTGACCTTCATCGCATTTGCTCTGGTCTCCAGCGATCAAATACACAAACATGAAGCTTGGTAACCTCTAATATAACTTACTATGTTTCCAAACGATTGTTAAAAAAGTTCTTTTGAAATTAATATTTACAATACTATTCTACACGATATTATAATATAATATATACAAATATTTACATTTTTTTTATTATTGATGCAAAGTCACACTACCGTACGGTAAAATTCTGAATTGAAATGTTTCAGCGATTTGTGATCGATCTACTACTTCCATTTTCGAATTCGAATCGAACACTGTTTCTTGGTGTGTGTATTGTATTGACTGAAAACTGTCAAACAATTTATCATTGTGAAATTCTTGGAATGATGTGGTAATGAGCATGAGGTAAGTACGATGAATTTTTATTTGAGAAAAATGTCTATGCCGGCCAGTGAATAATCGACGCAGGTTGAGGCCAATATCAACCCGGTGAAATGGATTCTTCACTAGAGAAGTATTACTTCTCAAATAGAAATCCATCATTATTTAATTTTGTTATTGCGGTAGGGTTAGGTTCTTAGATTCATAAATTTGGTAATAAATTCAAGAATATCGTTTATTATTTTTCTTTGGTATGGTGTTCGTTGGCTTTCAGTACTACTATCTCAATATTTTAATCGCTAATATTAACTAATTTATCTACAGAAAGCAAAAATATAAAAAACAATAAAAAATACTAAACATGCACAAAACTAACTAAATTATTGAAATGGCCATCATGCAAAATATATACAAAATTTACACGAAAATTTTCTCGATTGGTTGGATTAACGAAAATTTGGTTTATGAGAGTTTTCCTAGACAAAGCTATTAACAGGAAATACTCTACCACTGAATCTTCTCCAACACTTTTCAAGCACTTGTTTATGCTTTTATATATTTTAGGTACTACGACCTTTTATCCACAGCGTCTCCATTCAGCTTTGATGTCACCTGATAAAATGATTTTTAATATCGAGTGAGCTGCCGTAATGGGATCTGGGATGCATTTTCTGACTCACCCCTCACAATGGGACGAAGTGAGCAGATCGATTGTTTGGGCCCATTCAACACAAATTAAAACTTCCTAGGATAATCTCTACAAACGCTGCCTCCGCAGCATGAATACTAAGCATAAGGTAAGTCAAGCCTCCGAAGAGCTTTTAGTACGAAGACTGAGTGGAATAGTGTCTCTAGAAGAACTATTTACAGAGATAACTATCCATATCAGTTGTACAACGCCTTCGCTTTACACTTGCTTCCTTTAATACTTTTCTCACTTTCAGGAATATTGGCTGTTTTATAAACATACCTTCCCGCGATTGGGTGGTACAGCATGGTACAACACTCAAATGGTCTCACAATTGGTGAGTGAACATTGCAACAATCAGTTGCTCCTATTACTACTCTCTAGACTACTTGATTCACGAATTCGGTTTTCATCTCATTCATCTCTAGTTTCATACTGGATTTCCTGAGAAAAAAGAACTTTAACTTCTCAAATCATCGTATGTAATCCACTATTGATGTATGTGAGAAACATCGTGATCTAGTACCTCCTATATATGCTTCAAAGCATGTCTCCTCTTTTACTCTCAACAGAGTCTGAAAATTATCAGGCCGTAGAGATGGAACTCATATTCCAACTCTAGGACAGTTACCAAACAAAAAACAAAGCCTTACCTATTCAACATTGAATTTAGGCTGGGAGAACAACATTGCGGAAAATTCTAGGAATTCTTACTTAAAAGAATTAGATTTTCTTAATGGTTCACTAATAAAATTGATCTCCAACATTCAAACGTACGTTTGTATGTGGAATTCAAACCTTCTCTCCTCTTTAACAATGTTTGGAGAGTTTCTCCAACTAAACTTTCTTTATCCTTCACCATCTAACTCTGGTTTTCTCTAGTATATGGTATTGTTTTGATTGACGACTAAATTCATTCACTTTCCTGTTTTATTTCAGCTTTTGTTTCAGAAACATTCTCGGTTGCCAATCACCAGTTCAAACGATATTGTTCAACGAAATTTTCAGCGAAATTTGTATTTAAAAAGAAATACTACTGGAATAATACAATACAAACACGTAAATTGAAAAACTAGCAATTAAAAATATCAATAGTTGTGTTTACAGAAACCGTTCAAAAATAAAATTTATCATCTTTTTTTTGTCTTCTCATTTCACATTTCCGAAATCACATCACACACATTAAAATTGATTAATATAAATTAAAAATTACTAAGTTTGACTAGATTTAAATGTCTTTTTGAACAACCGTTTTTTTATAATGTGTTTGAATAATAGAACCTTTCCATTGCAAATGAAATAATTTTACCAACTGTGTTAAAAGAAAGAGTAAGTCCATTTGTGGTAAATAGAATGTGAGCGTCTGGAAGTTTTATCAGAGACTTCCGTCGAAACCAGTTCTTTCCAGTGCGATCTTCCAAACTGCCCTTCTCAAATCTGCCGGTAAGACTAATTTTAAGTTGGGTGCCAAAGTGTAACTGCCGGTTGCTCAGCGGGGAGCCTTCCTGAAACTCCCTGACTACAATACACCTCAGGGTCGGCATGCTTAACGGGAAGATTCGAGATACAAGGAATGACCGCACTGAAGCACAGAAAAACTCACATTCTTTGGTTTCGTTCGCTACATTTATTCGGACTTTTCCGACTCACTTCCACATCGTCCCACCTTCTTAGCCTACGCTAACCTTATTTTCCGGTAATCGCTTCTTTCCCGCCAATCAGCGCCTGGCTTTCCTCCACGCTACGGCTTGGTGTGACTACGGTGCAATAAGAAAGGGGCTTTCTTCCCGCCAGTTAGCGGTTGACACTTCCCGTACTGACTTGGTGATGGGATGCAATGGCGTCCTCTGCTTACTCATACACCATCCTGGAGCCTCTCCGAGTATGTTGACGGACTCGGTCGCGGGCCTATATCTCCGGAACTGTGCCCATAAGGGGGGGGGGGGGTTCATCAGCTTGGCTTTGTACCACCGAATGGCGGCGCACTCTACAGTTCCGGAATTTACTATCTCGTTCGGTAGATTAAGGAGGACGATCCTCTACCTTTCGCCATCACCGTGTTACTCTTTTTTCCTCTCTTCTCCCATCTCCCCACCTGCCAAGCGTAGATCATCATGGCGTATTCCTTGCCATCCTTTTGCTACCAATATGGAGTCCGTAGCGAACTCTGGTGGTGGGATTTTAAAACCCATAAGGTAGCGAGGCTGCGTACTTCACAGTGGGTGGACAAAATACCAAAATACGGAGAAAACTGTACTACATATGCGGACACTACTTGTTCGGCTTAGACATTTCACGACGCAAAGTTCACAAAGTACCAAAAACACTCAACACTGAACTACGAACACTTACATAGAGTGGGGTGCAGATGGCGGACGGTACGTGGAGAAGGCGAACCGTCCATCGTTCACACCGCGAGAATCGGAAGACTGCGGTGAGCCGGGCACGTAGCCAGAATGTCAGCAGAAATCCGGTGAAAATGGTTCTCGACAACGAACCGATGGGAACAAAAAGGCGAGGTGCACAGCGAGCAAAGTGGATCGATTTGCGGACCCTCCACAGACTGCACCATGGTTAGCGACGCACATAGGAGTACGCAGTGTAAAAGGGTGACCATTTTGTCAGCAAACCTTACTTTTTTGTATTTGTTCTCTTTGTATTGATCTAGTAGTGAAGTATGACCATTGAAGTATGACGTATTGACCAACGTATATTGACAGTTACTAAAGGTATGCTATTCATGCGCTTGCATTAGTATTGGTAGATAGTTATGAAAATTTTCAGAATTTGCATGGAATTCTATCTATTTTTTACTATATTCTGTGACTCTGAATTAACACAGTGATAAATTATTTTGAAAAATATTCCATTTTGATGTATTTTGCTATATTAAATACATTTCATCCATTACGCTGATCAGATTACGAGGATTCTGGCGTGGTATGACATGATTTTAGAAGAAAATGAGTGAACATCAAGATACTCTTTAGGGAACGTCCACAAATAACGTAACGCTCAGAGGGGGGAGGGGGGTTGAGCGAAGTGTGACGGTCCATACAAAAATTTCAGATGTTTCATACAAAAAGTGTGACATAGGGGGAAAGGGGGTTTGAAAATGCCCATTTTTTGCATTACGTAATTAATGGATCTTCCCTTATCATGTCATAAAAATCGTAATCTGAACAGAGAATTATCCTATTACATAGTTTGCAACATCATAAAAATTTCAAGAAAACGTATACGATGCTTTTAGCACACATTTATTGATGTTGGCAAATTTACTTTCCGCTATTTTAGTTTTCAAATCTTTTGTTAACAGTGGGGTTTATCCTCGGGTTTATCCAATATTTCGTATGGGGAAGCCATTGCGATTTTTTTTCAAACTCAGTGGTCATTCACTTGTTGGTAGTAAACACATTTGTATGACACAATGCTTCCAAGTGGAGACCTGTGTCGGATTTTATTTTTCTTTTTCACTCTAATGAATTCTCGAACATAATAATGACAGATTTTTTTTTTGCGCATGTTACGCTTTTCATTAATATTTCCATGTCAATCAACTAATAACTGGAAATATTCTAGAAATCTATATTATTATTCCAATTTTTATTTTATATTATTATACTGATCTCTACATCCTTCCCCTCTTCTACTCTCAATCACTAAACCGTCTTAATATACAAATAGTATCAACATTAAATTCATTATAGTATTCCATGATATGGCTGGCAAAATTTGAAGCTCTGGAAAGATGAAATTAGTTAATATTCAATTGAACACATTAATGATTTGAAACAATACTTACCCACGAAATTAAACAAGAACAACAATTTAATAATGGATAAGGCTTACCACGTCCCAGAACAACAATCCTGCATCAAAATCAGAAAAAAAAATATGGAAAATCTTCTCCGGATCTCAAAGTCTATAAATTGGACTCTGTACGCATATCACTCATTGATCTTGGTCATGCAATCATGGATAGAGCTTACTCGGCCCCAGAACATCATCCTGCATCAAAACCAGAAAAAAATTCAAAAATCTTCTCCACATATAGCCTATAAGTACTATCACTCACTGAACTTGGTCATGCAATCATGGATAGAGCTTACCAGGCCCTAGAACATCAATCCTGCATCAAAATCAGAAAAAAATATCAAAAATCTTCTTCATATCGCATAGTCTCTAAGTTCTTACTCTGTACACATATCGCTCATTGATCTTGGTCATGCAATCTTGGATAGAGCTTACCAGGCCCTAGAACATCAATCCTGCATCAAAATCAGAAAAAAATATCAAAAATCTTCTTCATATCGCATAGTCTCTAAGTTCTAACCCTGTACACATATCGCTCATTGATCTTGGTCATGCAATCTTGGATAGTGCTTACCAGGCCCTAGAACATCAATTCTGCATCAAAATCAAGAAAAATATCAAAAATCTTCTCCACATGTCATAGTCTATAAGTTCTATCACTCACGCATATCACTCACTGATATTGATCATGCAATCATGGATATAGTTTACCAGGCGCTAGAACATCAATCCTGCATCAAAATCAAGAAAAATATCAAAAATCTTCTCCACATCTAGCAGTCTATAAGTTCTAACTCTGTACGCATATCACTCATTGATCTTGTTTATGCAATCATGGATAGAGCTTACCAGGCCTTAGAACATCAATCCTGCATCAAAATCATAAAAATATCAAAATTCTTTTCCACATCTAGTAGTCTATAAGTTCTATCACTCACGCATATCACTCATTGATCTTGGTCATGTAATCATGGATAGAGTTTACCAGGCCCTAGAACATCTATCCTGCATCAAAATCAGAAAAATATCAAAAAGCTTCTCCACATCTAGCAATCTATAAGTTCTTACTCTGTACGCATATCACTCATTGCTCTTGGTCATGCAATCATGGATAGAGTTTACCAGGCCCTAGAACATCTATCCTGCATCAAAATCAAGAAAAATATCAAAAATCTTCTCCACATCTCATAGTCTATAAGTTCTATCACTAGCGCATATCACTCATTGTTCTTGGTCATGCAATCATGGATAGAGCTTACCAGGCCCTAGAACGTCAATCCTGCATCAAAATCAGAAAAATATCAAAAATCTTCTCCACATCTAGCAGTCTATAAGTTCTATCACTCACGCATATCACTCATTGATCTTCGTCATGCAATCATGGATAGAGTTTACCAGGCCCTAGAACATCTATCCTGCATCAAAATCAAGAAAAATATCAGAATCTTCTCCACATCTCGTGGTCTATAAGTTCTATCACTCACGCATATCACTCATTGATCTTGGTCATGCAATCATGGATAGAGCTTACCAGGCCCTAGAACGTCAATCCTGCATCAAAATCAGAAAAATATCAAAAATCTTCTCTACATCTCATAGTTTCTAAGTTCTAACTCTGTACACATATCGCTCATTGATCTTGGTCATGCAATCATGGATAGAGTTTACCAGGCCCTAGAACATCTATCCTGCATCAAAATCAGAAAAAAATATCGAAAATCTTCTTCATATCTCATAGTCTCTAAGTTCTAACTCTGTACACATATTGCTCATTGATCTTGGTCATGCAATCATGGATAGAGCTTACCAGGCCCTAGAACATCAATCCTGCATCAAAATCAGAAAAAAATATCGAAAATCTTCTTCATGTCTCATAGTCTCTAAGTTCTAACTCTGTACACATATCGCTCATTGATCTTGGTCATGCAATCATGGATAGAGCTTACCAGGCCCTATAACCTGCATCAAAATCCGAAAAATTTCAAAAATATTCTCCACATCTCATAGTCTATAAGTTCTATCACTCACGCATATCACTCATTGATCTTGGTCATGCAATCATGGATAGAGCTTACTAGGCCCTAGAACATCAATCCTGCATCAAAATCATAAAGATAAAATATCAAAAATCTTCTCCATATCTCATAGTCATATCTCATAGTTATAACTCTGTACGCATATCACTCATTGATCTTGATCGCGCAATCATGAATAGAGCTTACCAGGCCCTAGAACATCAATCCTGCATCAAAATCAAGGAAAATATCAAAAATCTTCTCCACATCTCAATGTCTCTAAGTTCTAACTCTGTACGAATATTACTCACTGATTCTCAGTGACGCACCAACCCGATCGAGGACTGGATTTTCTCTCAACTGATCCAACCGGATCAAACGTCAACTTGAATGCAGAAGGCATCAGTGACGCACCAACCCGATCGAGGATTGGATTTTCTCTCAACTGATCCAACCGGATCAAACGTCCACAAGCCATCTGTGACGCACCAACCCGATCGAGGATTGGACTTTCTCTCAACTGATCCAACCGGATCAAACGTCAACTTGAATGCAGAAGGCATCAGTGACGCACCAACCCGATCGAGGATTGGATTTTCTCTCAACTGATCCAACCGGATCAAACGTCCACAAGCCATCTGTGACGCACCAACCCGATCGAGGATTGGATTTTCTCTCAACTGATCCAACCGGATCAAACGTCCACAAGCCATCTGTGACGCACCAACCCGATCGAGGATTGGATTTTCTCTCAACTGATCTAACCGGACCAAACGTCCATTAGAATGCAGAAGGCATCAGTGACGCACCAATCCGATCGAGGATTGGATTTTCTCTCAACTGATCCAACCGGATCAAACGTCCACAAGCCATCTGTGACGCACCAACCCGATCGAGGATTGGATTTTCTCTCAACTGATCCAACCGGATCAAACGTCCACAAGCCATCTGTGACGCACCAATCCGATCGAGGATTGGATTTTCTCTCAACTGATCCACGTGACGTTAAAAGATTGCATTTCATCACAACTGATCCGTTACAAGAAATCTGGATTTTTCTGCTGAAGTCAAAATATGAACAAATTAAAACAGAATACTTAAAACAATGATGCGGTTGCAGCAATACTTCAACAATTTACCTCAACCGTTAAAACGCAATTCACAATGTCCTGTTTTTTTTTTAATTTGTAATATTGAATTACTTTAAAATTTACCACATTTTATTATGTTCGTTTGAAACTATTAGTATACTTGAAACTATTAGTTTATTTCTTCAGCAGCTCTGTGTTGTCAGAATTAAAACAAAATCTTCAACAACCCTGTGTTGCTTGTCGGTGCAAATAAATATACATATTTATTTTGATAATAGTTTATTTGAAATTAAGTTCATTTGAAAATATCATTCTCCAACAGCCCTGTATTGTAAAAATTATAACAAAATTTTTAACAGCCCTGTATTGTCACATCATCCATTTTTTTCTCGGCACCAGCTCAAAAAAATAGAAGCAGAAACCGTAAAATATAGGAAATAAAGGAACTTACATGAATAGGGCAACATCGAAACCACGATCAAAACACAAAACACAAAACAAAGCGTCAATCAACAAAACCATAAAATGGCACCCGAGCGGAAACACTTTTCATGAAAACACACTTGCCATGATTAGGGAGCGTAGATGCACTACCGACTTGGCCATTGTCGGATTTTATTTTTCTTTTCTTCACTAACAAGAACACTAAAACACCATTTAGGAAGTGAAAGAATATTTTATTATTTTTTCAAATTCTTTTCTTTTTGTTTACACTTTTCACATCCGTTCTTCATAACTATCGTCACAAAACTGAGCTACCTTCTTCTACTTCTATGATGTGAAGCGAATCTCTCGCTCCGCTCAAATACATTTGTTTCTCTAAGTTCTCTCTCTCTCTCTTCTGGAGTGACACTCTAATGAATTCTCGAACATAATAATGACAGATTTTTTTTTTGCGCATGTTACGCTTTTCATTAATATTTCCATGTCAATCAACTAATAACTGGAAATATTCTAGAAATCTATATTATTATTCCAATTTTTATTTTATATTATTATACTGATCTCTACAACCTGAACAGTATTTTATTGAAGATTTAGAGTTGAAATTTAAACAAATTGAATAATTTTGATAAGATACTTCATAATCAAAAAAGAGTTTTATTTTATTATTATTACCTCAAATTCACATAAAAAATTTTCGCATTTTTTTCTGTGTCGGTTCTGCTGGTTTATTGGCAGGTTTCAACAAACGTTCAACCGAAACTTCAGATGTTTTGGCCTCCTTAATCTTTCTGTTCAAAGTGCCGATTCTGATATAGATGCGAAGTCGTATAAAATGCTCTACGATTTCAGCAGGAACATCTGGATTTTTGGATAATAATAGATTAGCTACTTTTGCTACTATTCCCTTGTTGACGCGCGAGACAGATAGACCCTTTCTTGATGTACGGCGCCTCCGTAACCTACCACTACATTCAGCATCAAAAGTCGTCGTATAGATGAACCTGTCAAAAGTAGACGACAACCCGGGATGACTAGCAGAATGTTGTTGATCGAAACAGCAAGCATTGTAATCACGTGAAACAAATTATTGCTAAATTATTCAACAGTTTATATTAGTGCCTAAATCGTAGAAAATACCATACCAATTGAACTCCAGCAACCTCAGAGTTCGTTAGAAGGTGAAGTGCAATTAAATAGTCCTATAAATATTCTTATGTCTAATAGTGCGATTACTATTCAATATTCCTAGATAGATTTCCGCACGTATTATATTCTCCAGAAGTGAATTTAGGATAAACAGAATTTTCTTATAGTGCAAAAACCGTGAGTAATCAATACGATAGTCCACTCAATGAGGTACTGTAATTCACCTTTTATAATAATAACAGGCTTTCAACGATAACCCCGAAGCAAGTGTAGGTTTAACAGCTACTTGCTCTATATCAGAAAACTTAATTGTAAGTGAACCGAATTTGTACCTATTAATGTGATTGAACATTCGATTAATCTTAAATATAATTTCAGTCGAGCCGCGCTACGCTCGGTCTACGAAAAAGTTTAACAAACTCGAAATTAACGAGTCACGATGAGCGTGACCAACCCTAACCTCACTCTTCGAGATGGAACAATCAGTTGCAAGAGTTGCAATCGTCCGGATGCGGCCGAGGACTTGGTGGCATGTGATAATTGCAACGGTTGGTGGCATTTTGGATGCGCAGGCGTACAATCTTCAATATGTGATCGTTCTTGGCGTTGTCCAAACTGTTCTACGTATTGCGGATCCGAACTGTTGACGGCTTCGAGCGGCCAATTGCGGCTAAGACAGCTTGCGGAAGCCAAAGCCCTCGATGACAAAATCCGGAATGAACAAGCCGACAAGCCGACGGAAAATAAGGTTATTGAGAAACTACAGCCAGAAACCGGCCAAACCTCTACCCCAATAATCTCGGACCAGGTAGAAACCGGAGCCAAGGCAACGCCGTACGAACGTCCACAAATGGCCACCCAGGATCAGCAGCAATACACGACTACTCAGCATGAACAGCCAAGAGTCACTGCTTCCTCCGAAAAAGTAGATCTATCTCTTTCTAATACGCCGGTCGGTTTACCACAACAGCTGCTTCCTCCAACGAAATCATCGAGGCCTACTGAACCCTTGATTTTCTCAGAAAAACCAACAAAAATTACGGAAAATCTTTTCACGCTAAGCGGAGCAGTGCCAGCAAATACAAACGACCAAACTCTTCCCCCACCTGAATGTACGCGTGTCATGGAACCAATCCAGAGCAATTTCGCCAACATGAAAATAGCATCGTCAGTGCCGATTTACACCGCAGCATCGATGAACCTGGCTGGATGTTCAATGGAGCCTTTCTCCACCAGCCAAAATTTGAGCCCAACGGCACTCCCTAGTCTTATTCGAGAATAAGGATGTCACAACTTCCTGCGGCAGGACATTCGGCCACAATGGCGCCAATTGTGGTATGCAAAACACCTCTCACAATTCCTACGACAACACAGGTATCAACACTTTTCGCAAACGAATCGGTGGGTACGAGAAAGCCGGTCAATGCCATCGGACAAACTGTATCTACGGCGCCTCAGCCGGTTCTACACAGAAGTAGTGATTCAGTAATGACTTCTACGGTAACGGCCAACAACAATGAACCCCTTCTCTTTACGCATCCCCCCGTGAATCAAGAGTTCCGTGAAAGTATGGCAGGGTTAGCCGTGGGAGTGCCCGCGTCAAATCACTACATTCCACACCAATCGTTTCCTTCTACGACAGGCAACGAAATTCCGTCACTGCCACCACAAGCGCATCTACCATATCCTTCGTGGTACCAGCAACCAATACCACCGTACTGGCCACCGCCGTACTATCTGCAACAGTATCCGACACCAAGCCCAGCCGCAGGAATAATTAACGCCCAACAACTAGCCGCTCGACACGTGGTCTCGCGGGAATTGCCGAAATTCTCTGGAGATCCACTTGAATGGCCCATGTTCCTAAGTGCGTTTGAGTCTACAACTGCAATGTGTGGTATACAACCAGACGAGAATCTCGCAAGGTTACAAAAGTGTTTGATCGGAAAAGCTAGAGAAAAGGTACACAGTATTCTGAACTTTCCGGAGGCAGTCCCTGAAATAATAAACACATTGCGAGATGAGTGTGGCCGACCAGATCAACTGGTGCATTGTCTCATGAGCAAGATTAGAAACGCACCCGTCCCGAACGTCAACCGCCTTGAAACGCTTGTTACCTACGGCCGTGAAGTACGGAATTTAGTTACATATATAGAAGCTGCGAAGTTACAAGATCATCTTTCCAACCCTATGTTGTTGTCAGAACTAGTTGGTAAACTTCCACCTAGTATCAGATTGGATTGGGGTTTACATACACAACGAATCTCTGATGTCACGCTGAAGGCTTTCAGCGATTACGTGTCTTCGATAAAAACAGCCGCTTGTCAAGTAAGCACACTATTGTACTTCCAGTTGAAAACCGAAGTGAGCTCTCGCGACAATCGAGTTTTCTCCCGTTTCCTTTTGTCGCAACTACGTCGCGACTAGTGCGCATCATGGCGCACGGCGATGGCATAGATGCGCACTAGTCGCGATGCAGTTGCGACATCAGGAAATAAGGAAAAACTCAATCGTCGCGAGAGCTCACTTCGGTTTTCAACTGGAAGCACAATATCTGATTCCAACGTTCAGGATTAGATGAGTAGGTCAGGCCGTGCGGTGTTTCACATGTCACGGAAAATGGCCCTGTAGAACCACACAGCCGTGCGGAATCGATAAATGTGAGGAGATGCACCATAAGCTATTGCATCATGGTAAACCAAAACCATTTGCTCCCATTGCCAGCGGATCAAGGGTCGTCGTTGCGCATCGAAGCAAGCAGAACAGTACGCTCTTTAAAATATTACCTGTCACCCTATCATACAACGGAAATTCGGTATCGACTTTTGCCTTTTTAGACGACGGTTCTAATGTGACACTTCTTGAAAACAGTATTGCGGAAAAACTCGGCGTAGAAGGGGAAAAAAGCTCGCTATGTCTACAATGGACAAACAATGTAACGCGAAATGAACCCACATCCAAACGTGTACAAGTTATAATATCTGGGGATGGTGTGAAAGCGCAGTATGTCTTAACACAAGTACAGACGGTTGACAGTCTAGGACTTCCGCGGCAAAGCTTGGATTACTCTGAACTCGTAAGTAATTATCCACATCTACGAAGACTGCCAATCAAAAGTTATTCGAAAGCAGTTCCGACGATCTTGATTGGGGCTGATAACGCCCGATTGAAGTTGCAACTGAGCAAGCGTGAGAGACGAGATGAAGAGCCAGTTGCAATCAAGACAAAACTGAGTTGGACGATATTCGGTGGACGACGCGGGACAGTTAAAGGTCAAACTATGATGCACGTTTGTGACTGCTCTCAGGATCAGGAACTTCATAATTTAGTGAAGGCGTTTTTTGAAATGGAACAACTAGGTGTAACAGTTACACCTGCGCAAGAATCAGAGGAGGAGTTACGAGCTAGACGAATACTCAAAGAGACTACTAGGCGAACAGAATCCGGACGATTTGAAACCGGGTTATTATGGAAAAGCGATGAAATACAGTTTCCCAACAGCTATCCGATGGCGGTAAGGAGGCTTAAATGCCTTGAACGACGGCTGCAAACTGATCCAGAACTCCGAAGAAATGTGGAAGCACAGATACGGGATTATCAGGAACAGGGATACGCTCATAAAGCAACTAAAGACGAGTTGCGACAGCTTAACAACCCTCGAGTATGGTACCTACCACTTGGAATCGTTCGCAACCCACGTAAACCTGATAAAGTGCGCATCGTATGGGATGCTGCCGTGCGCATAGGTGGTGTCTCATTAAACACCATGCCAGTTAGTAGCTGATCTGTTGACACCAGTCATATATGTGCTCTGCCAGTTCCGCCAAAAGCAGTTTGCTGTAGCTGGCGACATAAAACAGGTTTCATCAGTTGCGCATCAAACAAGAGGACAAACAATCACAAAGATTTCTCTGGCGGACGAACCCCACCTCAAACCCGGACATTTATATCATGGACGTGGCGACGTTTGGGGCAACCTGTTCGTCCTGTTCGGCTCAATATGCGAAAAATCTGAATGCATTGGAGTACCAAGAAGAATACCCAGAGGCAGCAAGGGCTATTAAGGAGAACACATATGTAGACGACTACTTGGATAGTCGAGACACTATCGAAGAAGCGGTCAAGCTGGCGGTCGTTCGCGAAATACATAGCAAAGCCGGATTCGAGATCCGCAACTGGCAGTCGAACGATCAAAAAATCCTGAGACGCATTGGGGCGGAATACACCACGGTGCAAGCAGCAAAGAATTTCATCGCCGAAAAGTCCAAAATTGCCGAACGTGTCCTAGGGATGCTCTGGAAACCGGATGAAGATCTGTTTGTATTCTCGGCTGAGTTCCATAAGGATCTCCTTCCACTATTATCTGGTAAAATGATGCCTACTAAAAGGCAAGTTTTGCGTGTGGTAATGAGTTTTTTCGACCCACTTGGCCTGATAGCTTCCTTAACAATTCACGGTAAAATCCTTATCCAGAACATATGGAGATCTGGAATTAATTGGGACGATCCTATAACCGATCGTGACTTCTTAAATTGGAAACGGTGGATAAAACTGGTTCCCGAGCTGAGCAAACTACAGATTCCCCGCTGTTATTTCCCCAACTATGAACGGGAAAGTTATCGCTCTTTACAGCTACACGTGTTTGTGGACGCGAGTGAGCTCGCTTATTGCAGCGTTGCCTATTTCCGCATTATTGATCGTGGAATCCCCCGGTGTTCTCTGGTAGCTGCCAAGGCAAAGGTTACGCCATTACGACCGCAATCCATACCACGCAACGAATTGAACGCAGGTGTGATTGGCGTACGGCTCATAAAAACCATATCGGAAAACCATTCGCTGCAGATCACCAAACGGTACTTCCACACTGATTCAACAGTTCTTCCGTCATGGCTACGAGCCGATCCCCGCAAGTATCTACGGCCGTGAAGTACGGAATTTAGTTACATATATAGAAGCCGCGAAGTTACAAGATCATCTTTCCAACCCTATGTTGTTGTCAGAACTAGTTGGCAAACTTCCACCTAGTATCAGATTGGATTGGGGTTTACATACACAACGAATCTGAGGATCATTCCAGTTCGAGACAGCAACACGTACGGACGTGTTTTTTGCTCGCGCATTTTTTCGAAGTGGTTTTTGTCGTTTTTTCGCTGGTTACGTTTTCGCCTGTCGCGTTGGCGTTATTTTCTCCCGGACCCGTCATGGGAGACTCGGTGGCCGATTCGGTCGCTGGAAAAGTGCCTAAGCGCACTGCTCTTGAAGGCGCGGGTAACCCCTTCAAGCAGCTTTTGCAGAGCAACGTGTTTTCGCCGTTGCCGCTTGATGACGCCGGCAATCCGCCGAAAAAGAGGAAGAAGCAGCAATCGCAGCTGCCGCAGGTGCAACCGGAGCGGAAGGAGAAGTGCCCGCCCGTGTTTGTGAAGGGCGATCCGCCGGATTTACGCCCAAAAATTCGCCAGCTGATCGCTAAGGGGCTGAAATGTACTTTTCGGCTCTGCAGCGAGGGCGTGAAAGTGATGCCGGCCAACAGGGACCATCATCAATCCGTCGTGGAGTTCCTCGAGGTCCACAAGTATGAATACTACACTCATGACCACCCCGGCACGAAGCCGCTCAAGGCTTTGCTGCGAGGACTTCACGACATGAAGGAGGAAGAGCTCCAAGCAGAGCTTGAAAGTTGCGGACTGAAGCCAGTAGCCGTCAACAAGATCGCTCGTCACGACAAGGCGAGGAAATATCGCGACCAGCTTTACCTGATCCATCTGGAGCACGGCTCCACTACCTGGAAGGACCTGAAGCTGGTTGGCGTTATAAATTACACCGTCGTTGACTGGGAGCGATATCGGCCAGTGCACCGCGATGTCACGCAATGCACCAACTGCTTCAATTTCGGGCACGGCACCAGGAACTGCCGCATGAAGCCGCGCTGCAACAAGTGTGGCGAACCCCATCCGACTGACGAGTGCGACAAAATGGAGGTGGCCGATCCCAAGTGCGCCAACTGTGGCGACAAACATCAGGCCACCACAAAGGGCTGCCCAAAGCGAGCCGAGTTCCTGGAAATCCGGAAGAAGGCTTCCACCAGGACCATTCCGAAGAAGAACCGTGTTCCTGTAATCAACGAGGTGAACTTTCCAGCCATCCCGGCTCCCCGTCGTGTGATTCAATACTCCCACCGCTACAGCCGCACAAGCGACTGGCAGCGGCAGCTGCATCGGTCAAGCTCCAGCATCGTCAGCACCATCCACCAGCGAATGGTCCCCGCTTCCTCCTCCTGGGTTCCGTCGGCAGTCGGAGAACAAGCCGTCCCACCGGAAGAATCTGCCCGCTGTACACTCCGGAGCAACTGATGCCGATCTTCGCGCAGCTCGCCACTCGACTGCGCGGCTGCAAAACCCGATTCGACCAGGTCTTCACACTTGGCATGTTCATCATTGAAAATGGCTGCTAGGGTGGGCCTGGTCAACTGGAACGCTTGCTCGCTAAAGAGCAAAACAATCGAGCTGAAGGAATTCCTTGAGGAGAAGGAAATAGACGTGGCGTTCATCACCGAAACGCACCTAAAACCGGAGGTGAACATCAACATCCCGGACTTCCGCATCGTGCGACTCGACCGGCCGACCAGGGGAGGTGGTGTGGCCATCGCTCTTCGCTACAACATCAACTGTCGTATGCTTCCAAGCTTCCAGCTCAGTGTCATCGAGGCCATCGGTGTTGAAATCACCACTTCGGTCGGCACAATCGCGCTCATCGCGGCGTACTGTCCAACGCAAGCCAAAGCCGGCGATGGATCATCGGCTGCCCTTCGGAGGGACATCGTTAAGCTGACGCGGAGGCAAGGCCAGTATATCATTGCCGGCGACTTGAATGCCAAACATCAAGCCTGGGGCAACAGTCGCGGCAATCGAAACGGCACCATCTGGGGTGGTCGGTATTGGCCATTTTTTACAAATACCGGTATTCGGTATTTGGTGGAGTCAATACCGGTAATACCGGTAGAATACCGGTTTTTGTGAAAATTTCAGGTATTAAAAGAAAAACTTTTGAATTGGACTTTTGGATGAAAACCAATATTTGTTGACAAACTTCAGATGTTAAAATCATTGGTTGTTGAGCTGGCCAAAGAAAAAAGTAGACATTACATACTGAGGGACTCATCTCCCAACCCGCTTTGGATTTTGTTGGCAACTATTGAGAATGCCCTCTCTAGTTCAACCGAAGTTGGACGAATGGTTCCAAGACAGTCAAAAATCAGTGTCAAATACTTGACCTTAATCCCTTCAGATTCATACCCTAGTAACATTTTGGTTTTATGCTGGTGTTATAGAAGTTATGAAGAGCAAATATCGGTTTTCATGACCGTTATAAAACTTAAAATGTTACTTGGGTAGTAGGAGAATTCTTTACGGACTACATGCAAGGATCCTGGCGCCAACGTATTTTCCACCAGTAATGCAAGTGTTTTGCTCTGCTACAGTCTCTTCACAAGTTGTTCTTTAACCAATAATCCAGAAAAATTATCCATAGAGACATCTTCTACGTACCGATCGTCAGGTATGGTCGTTGACTCAGTTTCAAAGATCGCAACAGGAATGATTAGACGCTTCAAGACCCCGTCCGTTTGTTTAATCAAAGTAGCTCTGGATGCCTCGGAGAAAAATCTAGAAGATCGGCATATTTGGATCGTCTCTCTTGGATTTATTCCTTAAAAGCATTGAATAAGTGGCGGAAATTTCTGAGGTTTGATTTGAAAATTGTTCCAACATAAATTGGAGCGCCACGTTGGCTTCATATAGAGTGCAGAACTCCATGAGGAGTAGTTTCACAACAGCTTGAACAGGTTCGAGGGCTTGAATTATTTCACCAACCACCAATCAATCATTACTGAAGTTGAGTTGTATTAAAGTTTCAACTCATGGATGCATTTGAGCACATGTTATTTATGCCTTGGCATCAGCCACTAATTCGAATTCTTTTCCGAATTTAGAACGGACATATTTTTGCAGAAAATCGTTTTTCACAGGTGATCTCCGGAAAAGAACTATTACGGCTCGTACCTTTTTCATAATTTCACACATTGCGGGAAAATTCTCGACGATGTCAACAATGTTCATTAAAGAAAAAAGGTCATTCGCAGTTTGACTGATGGCTAAGAGGATGAAGCTACAGGTATGATTAATGACGATGATGGTCGATTTTTGTTGTGGCGTGAACGTCGTCAATGATGCTTACTTGGGCAAAGTTATTCATGCGCGCATTTAATTGTTGTATTTTTTGCACGATGAGTCTTTACAGCTTGTAATCGAATATTTGTCCCATCTATGCTGGATTTCTTATTTATGGGAGAGATATGTTATAACAGACAGTTGAGCCGATACATGTAGGTGAAAATTATTCGATATTTTTCATACTGACAGCAAAATTTGTAATACCGAAAATACCGGTATTTTCCGTCCCTAATACCGGTATTTTCGGTACCCAAAATTGGCCGGTAATACCGGTATAACCGGTTTCGGTACTACCGGTTAGACCACCCTAATTCTGGAGCAACGACATGGAGGAAGGCCACTACACGATCCTGAGCCCGGATTCCCCCACTCGGCTGAGTCGGTCCGGTGCCCACGCAACGCTCGACCTCTACATAACAAACCTGAGTGACCACGTCTCGCAGCCGGTTGTATACCAGGAGCTCAGTTCGGATCACTATCCGGTGGTGGCGGAACTGGGCTCCTCGGTCAATCGGCACCAGCAGTTACGGCGGAACTACCACCGAGTGAACTGGCAGCGTTTCCAGCAGTGCGTCGATAACACCGTCGACTACGAGGTGCGTCCGGAGACGCCGGAAAGTATCGACCGCCAGCTGTGCGCTATCGAGGAGGCGATCACGGCGGCCCGAGAGCAACACGTACCGACGGCTCGGCAGGTAAGCAACTCCTTAAACATCGATACACTCACCAAAGATTTGATTCGATTGCGGAATGTCACTTGCAGGCAGTTTCTGCGTACTGGACTGCCTGAGCTTAAGGCACGCTGCAATCGAATCACAAAAATTATCAATGCCAGAATTGTGGACCTCAAAAATAACGACTTCTCGAATAAGATCCGCACTCTCCCAGATTATGCTAAGCCGTTCTGGAAAATGACCAAAATTCTAAAATCCAAGCCTCGGCCCATTCCACCTTTGATCCCACTAGACAATAATGGCTCTAAGGATCGCTTGATAACTCCTGCAGAGAAGGTCGCTGAAATAGGTCGTCACTTCGTCAGCTCACACAATCTTGGGCAGAACATCGTCAGTCCACACGAAGCAGCCGTCAACGATCATGCTAACAACATCCATTTGATTCCCAACGACTTCTCGGAGGAGTTGGAGATCTCAGCTGGCGAATTGACGGCCTATATCAAATCATCGAAGAATATGAAGGCCCCAGGCTTCGACAGCATCCTGAATCTCGAGCTCAAACACATGAGTGCGCCGTTCTTTGAGCACCTCTCGCTGATCTTCAATCAGTGTCTCCGGCTCAGCTACTTCCCATCGGCCTGGAAGTCAGCGAAAGTCATCCCCATCCGGAAGCCTGGGAAGGATCCTTCCTCACCCAAAAGCTATCGTCCCATCAGCCTTCTCTCAGGATTATCCAAGCTATTCGAAAAAGCTATTCATCACCGGTTACTTGAGTCTGCCGAAAATCTCAACATCTTGCTCGAGGAACAGTTTGGTTTCCGACGCGGTCGGTCAACTGTACACCTCAGACGGAACAAGTTTGTCTCGAAAACATCCGCCATGGCCTTACTCGATGTCGAGAAGGCATTTGACAATGTATGGCATGATGGCCTGGTGTACAAACTACAACGCTACAATCTTCCCAGCTACCTGGTGAAAATCATCAACAATTACCTGTCGGCAAGGACATTCCGGGTCTCAATCAGCGGAGCGAGTTCCAATGCGCACAACATCGTCGCAGGCGTCCCCCAGGGTAGTATCCTCGGGCCCCTGCTTTTCAATCTGTTCACCTCCGACATGCCAGAACCTCCAGAAGGCGGCATTCTGCCTCTGTTCGCAGATGACACCTCCATCGTCTACAATGATAGAGTGATCAGAGCGCTAGTGGCAAAACTCCAACGAGGCCTGGATGCCCTGACAGAGTACCTCACCAGCTGGAAGATCTGTATCAACGCGGCGAAGACCCAGATCATCATTTTCCCCCACTCCAAATCCCCTAAACTTGTTCCGCCTGGGGACTGTAAAATCATCCTCAATGGCACGACTGTGGAATGGGCCAATGAGGCCGACTACCTTGGCTTGACCCTCGACAGCAAGCTTTTCAGGCAACAGGTTGACAAAACGGTGACAAAGTGTAACGTCTTGTTGAAACAACTGTACCCTTTGATCAACCGCCGGTCGTCATTGTCCCTGAAAAATAAGCTTGCTGTCTACAAGCAAATCATCCTCCCTGTGATCGAATATGGCATGCCGGTCTGGGAGAGCTGCGCTAAAACCCACCACCTCAAACTTCAACGGGTCCAAAACAAATTCCTGAGGATGATCCTCAACCCCTCCCAGGACAAGAACATCCGAGGTCCACCGTCTGGCCGGGATGAAGACCTCACATGAACGCTTTGGTGAGTGTAAAGAAAAGTTTAGGGTCCGTTGCTTGCACGCGGACCAAGAAGCGCTTAGGGCGCTAGTTCCAATCTAGGTTATCAAATTTTATTGTAAATATTAGTGTACATAGTAGTTAGGTTATCAAATTTAAAAAAACACACACTAGCGCCTCCTGAAGGCCGTCATGATACAATATATTTCAAAAATCAAGTAGAAACATAAAAATAATAATAATAATAATAATTAAAATTGAAGTTGGAGGGCCAAGCCGGCCGATCACTGTACATGTCAAAAATAATTGTAGAACAAAAAATGTGTAAATAAAGAAGAATTTTACTACTACTACACAACGAATCTCTGATGTCACGCTGAAGGCTTTCAGCGATTACGAACGGGTCTTCGATAAAACCAGCCGCTTGTCAAGTAAGCACACTATCTGATTCCAACGTTCAGGATTAGATGAGTAGGTCAGGCCGTGCGGTGTTTCACATGTCACGGAAAATGGCCCTGTAGAACCACACAGCCGTGTGGAATCGATAAATGTGAGGAGATGCACCATAAGCTATTGCATCATGGTAAACCAAAACCATTTGCTCCCATTGCAAGCGGATCAAGGGTCGTTTCTGCGCATCGAAGCAAGCAGAACAGTACGCTCTTTAAAATATTACCTGTCACCCTATCATACAATGGAAATTCGGTATCGACTTTTGCCTTTTTAGACGACGGTTCTAACGAGCCGATCCCCGCAAGTATCGACCGTATGTGCAGTTCAGAACAACGGAAATCCTGGAAGAAACAACAGTAGAAGATTGGCGATGGGTATCTACTCGGTTCAACATCGCAGATGCAGCAACTAAGTGGGGCAACGGTTTCGACTCGCAAAGCAAATGGTATCGTGGACCAGATTTTCTCTGGTTACCAGAAGAAGAATGGCCAGTGAAGAAACTACAACTGGATGAACCGATGGAAGAAATGAGGGCATCGAACCTGCACAACAAAATCATGACCGACTCAGTACTAGATTTGACTAAATTCTCACGGTATGAAGATATTATTAGATCTTTGGCCTATATCTACCATTTCGTTAATTGCTGCTCAACAATACAACAAGTACGGTCCCGATCAGGCACGGTTACGTTAACTAGTCGAGACTACGTGATGGCCGAAAAGAGCTTATGGCGATTAGTTCAAGCAGAGGAGTGTGGAGAGGTGATTTCCATTTTTAAAAACAGCGTATCAACCAAGGTGAAAGAAATAAGGCTACCCAAATCTAGCTGATTGTCAAAACTATCGGCATTCATAGACGACGACGGAGTGCTGCGGATGGAAAGCCGAATTGATCCAAAGGCAGCTTACTATCCCTACAGTTTCCGGAATCCGATAATTGTTCCCCGAAAGCACTACGTTACCGAGTTACCGAGGGGAGCTCCACAGAACATTTTCAGCGACAACGGATCCTATTTTCGAGGTGCCGCCAGAGAATTAGCTACAGAAATAAAATCTATCAACTTCGCCATCGCCAGTAGCTTTACTAACGCTGCAACAGAGTGGCATTTTAACCCACCATCCGCTCCGCATATGGGCGGTGTGTGGGAACGGAAGGTCCGTTCAATCAAGGACGCCTTGAAGGTGCTTGCACACCGTGAAAAGCTAGACGACGAAGGACTGACTACATTACTCTCAGAGGCCACCATGATTGTTAATTCACGACCGCTTACATTCGTGCCACTTAAATTTCCTGGCCAGGAAGTTCTCACTCCCAATAACTTCCTCTTGATGAGCTCCAGTGGAGTGAATAGTCCCGTGAGAATTCCCATCAGCGAGTCAGTGTCTCTACATACCAACTGGAAAGTAATGCAGCATTTGCTGGATCAGTTTTGGACAAGTTGGATTAAGTTCTATCTACCAACTATTGCTCGACGAACTAAATGGTTCTTCAATGTTCGTCCACTTCAAAAAGGTGATCTCGTAATAATCGTCGACGAAACTGTACGTAACGGCTGGCTCAAAGGTCGAATAATTAAAACCTATCCAGCAAACGATGGCCAGGTACGCAAGGTGGATATCCAGACAGATTCGGCAATACTTCAACGACCTTCGATCAAAGTGGCTCTACTGGACGTATTAGAAGGTGGTAAGACCAACTAACGGTTAGGCCTCACGGGTCGGGGTGTTGACGCGCGAGACAGATAGACCCTTTTTTGATGTACGGCGCCTCCGTAACCTACCACTACATTCAGCATCAAACGTCGTCGTATAGACGAACCTGTCAAAAGTAGACGACAACCCGGGATGACTAGCAGAATGTTGTTGATCGAAACAGCAAGCATTGTAATCACGTGAAACAAATTATTGCTAAATTATTGAACAGTTTATATTAGTGCCTAAATCGTAGAAAATACCATACCAATTGAGCTCCAGCAACCTCAGAGTTCGTTAGAAGATGAAGTGCAATTAAATAGTCCTATAAATATTCTTATGTCTAATAGTGCGATTACTATTCAATATTCCTAGATAGATTTCCGCACGTATTATGTTCTCCATAGCCACCCTATAACCAGAGACCGGCGGAGTGAAAAACTGTCGAAATGGCAACGTATGAAAATGCATGTAATCGTGAAAATAATACCGGCATCACTTGAACTTTTTGCCTGCTTCTTATGGATGCAAAAAGTAAACAAGTCGAATTGGAACCGCTTTTGACGGTTCGATTGGAAACAAGATGGCGTCTTCGCCGATCTCTTATTATAGTATTTCTAATTCTCCAGAAGTGAATTTAGGATAAACAGAATTTTCTTATAGTGCAAAAACCGTGAGTAATCGTATTGAATTAGTCCACTCAATGAGGTACTGTAATTCACCTTGTATAATAATAACAGGCTTTCAACGATAACCCCGAAGCAAGTGTAGGTTTAACAGCTACTTGCTCTATATCAGAAAACTTAATTGTAAGTGAACCGAATTTGTACCTATTAATGTGATTGAACATTCGATTAATCTTAAATATAATTTCAGTCGAGCGGCGCTACGCTCGGTCTACGAAAAAGTTTAACATCCCTTATCTTTAGAAATGCTGTCCTTATGATAACTCTTAGGGGCCCCACACACGCTCCGACATGTTGTACAACATTGACTCCACCCCAAGTTTGTGTGACCAATTCAGTTTGTACAACCGTCTGACGAACAGTTGGTACAACCAAAACTCCAACAAACATAATATTTAGACATTTTATTTCTGTATATGCTGATGCATTTGGTGCTTTTTCACGAATACTGAATTGGATTGGAATGGAATTGAATTGGAGTGTAATTAGATTGGATTTGAATTGAAATGGTATTAGAATTAGATAGGTTTGAATTGAATTTTATTGGAACATGAATGGCATGTTATTGGAATTTTAGTGATGATGGATTGGAATGCGATTGATATTTGCTTAGAGTTGGAATTGTATTTTATTGTGATTGGATTGGAAGTGGATTTGAATTGCATTGGAATCGGATTTTCACAGTCCATACAGGAATTTCTCCGGAAGTTCTTCCAAAAGTTTCTCACAGAGTTCCTCCGGAAGTTTATTCTAGAATTCCTCCAGAAGTTCCTTCCGGAATTTGTCTGGAAGTTCCGTCAGGACGTTCCTTCCGGAATTTCTCCGGAAGCTCCTTCCGAAAATTACTCCCAGAATTCCTCCGGAAGCTTTCCCTGAATTCCTCCGGAAGTTCCTCTCGTAAATGCTCCGAAAGTTCCTCCAGAAAATAGAATTGGATTGTTCCAAATTCAAGTTCCTTCAAGAATTCCTCCGGAAGTTCCTCCGGAAATTTCTCCAGGAATGCCTACGCCGGAAGTCCTTTTTGGGAAGAAGTTTTTCCCAGCATTCCTCCGGAAGTTCCTCCCGGGATTCCTCCGGAAGTTGCACTCAGAATTTCTACGTAAGTTCTTCCCGGAACTCTACCGGAAGTTTCTCCAAGAATTATTCCGGAAGCTCCACCTGGAATTCAACCGGAAGTTCCTCCTGTAATTCCTGCGGAAATACCTTCCAGAATACCTCAGGAAGTTCCTCCCGGAATTCCAACTAAAGTGCGTCCTGAAATTCCTTGAAAGTTGCAAATTCAAGTTTCTCCCAGAATTCCTCCAAAAGATCTTCACGGATTTCCTCCGGAAGTCGCTCCCGGGATTCCTCTGGAAATTCCTCGCAGAGTTCCACCCAAAGTTCCTCCAAGAATTTTTCCGGAAGTTCCTTCGGGCATTCCTCCGGAAGTTCCTCCCGGAATTTCTCCGAGAGTTCTTGCCGGAAATTTCTCAAGGAAATCTTCTACTAGTCCCTTCAGGAATTTCTCCGGAAGACATTACGAGTTTCTCCGGAAGTTTATTACGAAGTTCTTCCAGGAATTCCGAAGTTCCTCCCAGACTTCCTCCGGAAGTTCCTCCCGGAATTCCTGCGAAGTTCCTGCCGGAAATTCCCCATGGAAATCCTCTGGAAATCCCTCCAGGAATTTCTCCGGCAGTTCCATTACGAGTTTCTCCGGAAGTTCCTCTTCGAATTACGAACTTCTTCCAGGAATTCCGAAATTTCTCTCAGACTTCCTCCGGAAGTTCCTCCATGAATTCCTCAGAAAGTTCCTCCCGGAATTCGTCAGGAAGCTTCTCCAGGAATTGCTCTGGAAGTTCTATCTGGAATTCAACCGGAAGTTCCTCCCGGAATTCCTGCGTAGTTCCTTCAGATGTTCTTCCCGGAATTCCTCCGGATGATCCTCCCAGAATTCCTTCGGAAATTCCTCCCGGAGTTCTTTCGGAAATTCCTCCCGGAGTTCTTCCAGAAAATTCTCCAGGAAATCCTCCGGAAATTCCTCCAGAAAGCTTCTCCAGGAATTGCTCCGGAAGTTCAACCCGGAATTTAATCGGAAGTTCCTCCGGGTGTTCCTCCCGGAATTCTCCCAGATGTTTCCCACCCGGAATAACTCCGGAAGTTCCTCCGGAAATTCCTCAGGATATCTTACGGAAGTTCCTCCAGGAATTCCCTTACGGGTTTCTCCGGAATTTCTCAAGAAATTCTTCAAGGAATTCCTCAGGAAGTTCCTTCAGGAATTCCTCCGCAAGCTTTTCCAGCAATTCCTCCGGAAGTTCCTCCAGGAATTCCTCCGGAAATTCCTCCCGGAGTTCCTCCGGAAATTCCTTCCAGGAAATCCTCCGGAAGTTCCTCCTGGAATTCCTTCAGAAGTTCTTCCAGGAATTCTTCCGCAAGTTTTTCCAGGAATTTCTCCGGAAGTTCCTCCAGGAGTTCCCTCGTAAATTTCTCCGTAGTTCCTTCTGGAACTCCCCCAGAAGTTGCTCCATAAATATCACAGAAAATTCTCGCTTAACTTTTCAAAAGGACGTAAGTAACAATTTTTTCATGAATTAATTTGAATACTGCAATCAATAGCTCTCATGTTGTTCTGTTGATTGCGCTATTCAAATTAATTCATGAAAAAAATGTTACTTAGGTCCTTTTGAAAAGTTAAGCGAGAATTCTTCCAGGAATTCCCTCGGAAGTTATCCAGAGATTTCCTTCCGGAAGTTCCTCAAAGAATTTCTACGGATGCTCCTTTGGAAGTTTCTACAGGAATTCCTAATGAAGCTCGTCAAGGAATTTCTCCGGAAGTTCCTTCAAGAATTCCACAAAAAGCGCTTCCTGGAATTCCTCTGGAATTTCCTCAAGGAATTGCTTCGGAAGTTCCTCAATAGATTGCTCCGGGGTCAATTTAAATATAGCAGCGGCGCAAGAAAATCACCGGCGGCGGCGCACAGTTTGAATATGTATTACCTCATTGTTATTCTATTATTATTATTAACTAGTTGACCCGGCAGACGTTTTTCTGCATAGTAGGCGAAAATGTGCGTTGTGTACGAAATGTCCATACTTATTCTTTGTTTCTTGATTAGATGATTTCGTTACACTGAGATGAAGATGGGAACAATTTCCCTATAATATTTTTACTTTTCGGGATTTTCCTGAATTTCATTAGAACATTTTTTTAAAAGTCGAAACAGCTATAAACAAATTTAAATATACCTGCAATTCAGGTCCTACATGCTCGATTTATTCGTCGGAAGAGCAGTTTTCATGAGCTCCACCATTAGATCCAGCGCCTCATCTTGCTCTCGACGGTTCAATCCATATGGACTTTTCACAACCTGACTTTCTTTCGGGCAACGAGAATTCATAATATCCCACCAGTTGTTTACGATAAGAATGAAATCTGCTAACCGTTTGGCTTCAGCAGTACCAACTCTTCGTTGAAGCGCCACAGCGCATTTCCGAGATAAGAGCTTAGCAGCCCATCCAACATTTTGTTGTTGACTCCTCTGACACGTCAGGTGCTCTTCTTTAAAAATCATTAATAATCCAGAAAAACACGATAAAACGTAAACATGTTTTATGGACAATGAATCGCCTGCTTTGAGCGTGCTTACAGCGGCACACTAGGAGTTAACTTTCTGAAATCAGTATGGCGAAAGGCATCTAAGGTTCGATTTCTCAAAATTAAGCACCTTTATCGAAAAAATATTTGGTAGGCGTAGTAGCGGACACCATCCTTCATAACCGGTACCAAATATTTTTTTCATGAAAAGTTTCTTATTTTGAGAAAACCCGCGTTAGATGTTTTTCACCATACAAATATCTGGCGGTTAACTCTTGCTGGCTATTTTGCTCATATACTATAGCGCCTGGATGTGGCAGCGGCGGGTACAAAATCAGCCACTGCCAATAATTCATTGCGATAAAACTAGCATGTAAATTATGGTGAAGTTATGGCAGCCAGCATTGCCAGCACAAGTAATCGATATTGTTTCAAAAATCCCATGGCAAATTAGTATTACTATTTGACTTCAAGATTTTTTTTTCGGAAAAAAGGATATAGCCATTTAATGGCCTAATCTGAATAGGCTATAACGCTGAAGGATTTCTTTACCTGCCATCTCAAGGTAAGGGATGTGTCTTCGCACACTATACGTCCAATATCAATTATATGAAATTCCAACGAAAACTAAATGTAGGTACGTGATAAAGCTCGTAGTCTGGCCGGTACATAACTCATTTGATTGATTTTCAATCAAACAAGAAATAACTAATTGACACTGCAGAGTCTCTCCGAGAAATGCCAACTACGGCAGCTCACGCTTAAGACAGTATAGTCGGCAAATATTCAAAGCGTTTCGTTGCGTACTCATCAAAACTGTAGTGATTCTATTTACGATAGAAAGCATATCTCACGCTGCATTCCTGTTTGGGTTGCTGATCAGTTTTCACCATGCAGCAGGAAATTGGATCAGCTTAACATGAACACAGAAGCGACCGACGTGACCTGTGCTGCAGGGTATCGTAAATCAACTCTTCGCGAGTGGATTTACATTGTATGGTGGTGTAATGAAAGCAACCTAATTCCTATCACGAACTGACTTGCTCGGTCAAAACTTGTACAAGCATTTGAGTAAATTAAAATTAATACATATACCATCGTATGCCAGCGGCGAACTTTAAAACTTATTTTACACTAACAACACAGGTTCGGAAACCAATGGAAGCAATATATAGTGTAAATGCTTGATTATGTAGAAAACTACATATGCTGATGAGACGAACTTTTTAGTAGTTTCCAAGACTTTGATTTGTTATTGAGTACAGTCCCTTCCCGATTTTGGCAACACGACCGGATTTTAATGTTGCCAAAATGGGGATGTTGCCAAAAACGGGAAAAAAATTTCATACAAAATTTCAATTTTTTTTGTTTGCATGATTGAAGCTAAATACTTAGAATATGTACTACAAAGTATGTGGAGTGTGTTTAAATGATGCACGTGCATCATAATTGACATTTTTGTGATATTATTCATAACTCGGAGATTGTAGTTCAAACAAAATTGAAACAAACTCAAGAATGGTAATCAAACGATAATGTGAATAATTAGCCAATTTCATAATACAAATTTAATAATAAATAATATTTTAAATTAACAATAGCGTCGGCCACGTCCTTACAAACATTTGTGGTGATATTAAAAAGTTTCTATTGTAGTCAATTGAAGTGCTGACTTCAATCTGACATCTCATATACATTTTGGTCCACCAAAAAGGCTTGTTGTTATCAAAATTCACTATATTCGACGGATACAAGATGACTTAATGTGCTATAAATTTCGAATTCTTATATAATGGATTTTGATGGAGGCAGACTATCTTGTGGTCGGTATGAATAAAAGTAAAGTTCTGTGCGCAATTTTCGCTGACATTATGGGAAAAATGAACGCCAGGAATAAGACGTTCCAGTGTTTTAGAGTATGGTAACGGAAATCTGCATTCTGCTTATTGGTCAAGCGTATCCAATGTAGTGTAAAAAGGTTCACTACACTCGACTCACTAAAACCAAGTTTCTTTGCACTAGTCGGTCTCCTAGCACTAAACCCTGGAATATTTCAGGCGGCCATGATTGATCCATATAACGGAACAGACGGGGCGGGGCGGAACGGAACAGACAGGGCGCGGAACAGACAAAACTCGATTTTCCGGAGGAAAAAGCGCCAGCAGGAAGATCGAGACCGTGAAGAGACGGAGGAACTGTACCGCGCTAATAACGCACGAAAGTTCTATGAGAAGTTGAACCGTTCACGTAAGGGCCACGTGCCACAGCCCGATATGTGTAAGGACATAAACGGGAACCTTCTTACGAACGAGCGTGAGGTGATCCAAAGGTGGCGGCATCACTACGAAGAGCACCTGAATGGCGATATGGCAGACGACCGTGGCGGTATGGTAATGAACCTAGGAGCACGCGCGCAGGACATGCGACTTCCGGCTCCGAATCTCCAGGAAATCCAGGAGGAGATCGGCCGGCTGAAAAACAACAAAGCCCCTGGAGTTGACCAACTACCAGGAGAGCTGTTTAAACACGGTGGTGAAGAACTGGCTAGAGCGCTGCACTGGGTGATTACCAAGGTTTGGGAGGATGAGGTTCTGCCGCAGGAGTGGATGGAAGGTGTCGTGTGTCCCATCTACAAAAAGGGCGATAAGCTGGATTGTAGCAACTACCGCGCAATCACATTGCTGAACGCCGCCTACAAGGTACTCTCCCAAATTTTATGCCGTCGACTAACACCAATTGCAAGAGAGTTCGTGGGCAGTACCAGGCGGGATTTATGGGTGAACGCTCTACCACAGACCAGGTGTTCGCCATACGTCAGGTATTGCAGAAATGCCGCGAATACAACGTGCCCACACATCATCTATTTATCGACTTCAAAGCCGCATATGATACAATCGATCGGGACCAGCTATGGCAGCTAATGCACGAAAACGGATTTCCGGATAAACTGATACGGTTGATCAAGGCGACGATGGATCGGGTGATGTGCGTATTTCCAGTTTCAGGGGCATTCTCGAGTCCCTTCGAAACCCGTAGAGGGTTACGGCAAGGTGATGGTCTTTCGTGTCTGCTATTCAACATCGCTTTGGAGAGAGTAACACGAAGGGCAGGGATTGACACGAGTGGTACGATTTTCACGAAGTCCGTCCAGTTATTTGGTTTCGCCGACGACATTGATATCATGGCACGTAACTTTGAGAGGATGGAGGAAGCCTACATCAGACTGAAAAGCGAAGCTAAACGGATTGGACTAGTAATCAACACGTCGAAGACGAAGTACATGATAGGAAGAGGCTCAAGAGAGGTCAATGTAAGCCACCCACCACGAGTTTCTATCGGTGGTGACGAAATCGAGGTTGTTGAAGAATTCGTGTACTTGGGCTCACTGGTGACCGCCGATAACGATACCAGCAGAGAAATTCGGAGACGCATAGTGGCTGGAAATCGTACGTACTTTGGACTCCGCAAGACGCTACGATCGAATAGAGTTCGCCGCCGTACCAAACTGACTATCTACAAAACGCTTATAAGACCGGTAGTTCTCTACGCACACGAGACCTGGACGATGCTCGTGGAGGACCAACGCGCACTGGGAGTTTTCGAAAGGAAAGTGTTGCGTACCATCTATGGTGGAGTGCAGATGGCGGACGGTACGTGGAGGAGGCGAATGAACCACGAGTTGCATCAGCTGTTGGGAGAACCATCCATCGTTCACACCGCGAAAATCGGAAGACTGCGGTGGGCCGGGCACGTAGCCAGAATGTCGGACAGTAACCCGGTGAAAATGGTTCTCGACAACGATCCGACGGGAACAAGAAGGCGAGGTGCACAGCGGGCAAGGTGGATCGATCAGGTGGAGGACGACTTGCGGACCCTCCGCAGACTGCGTGGTTGGCGAAGTGCAGCCATGGACCGAGCTGAATGGAGAAGTCTTTTATGTGCAGCACAGGCCACTCCGGCCTTAGTCTGATGATAAATAAAAATAAAATGATTGATCCATGAGCACAATGTGCACTTTGCGCTATGAGTGACAGTGTGGCCAAGTGGAAGCATGAAGACCATTTGCGGCATGCTACCTCTGACACTCGACAGCAGTCAACCTACGGACAAACTGGAGCTCGCTACAGGTCATCGCACTCCAGTTCTCCATGCACTACTTTCATTATTATAACTTTGAAAAGATGGAAGAATCCTACATCAGACTGAAAAGGGAAGCAAAGCAGGTCGGCCTAGTCATTAACACTTTGAAGACAAAGTAGGCTCAAGAGAAGACAACGGCCATCATGGCGACGAAATCAAGGTGGTTGAAGAACGATAACGATAACGATACCAGCAGACAAATTCGGAGACGCAACGTGTTTGGAAAGCGTACGTACTTTGGACTCCAAAATACACTCTTCTTTCAAAGGTGATAAGATAGTCGAGAGAAAGTATAAACGCCTCCCATTCAGTGTGCTAGAGTGCCAGACTCATAGAGGTCTTCATTTTTTAAATGCTTGAATGGCTTCTTCTATCAGCGCACATTAACGACGCTCATTGTTGAGTTACCAACTGATTTGCTTTATTTAATAGGCTTCCATTGGTGAGCGTTAAATATCATTAAATGCTGAATCATCGAACGTCCAATTTCAAAGATCTTAGGAAGCTCATAACTTGCCCCGCGGCAGAGCATCAAGTTGGCTTAGATTAGCCCGATTTTTTCTCATGATCTGATTTTTTTGAATGCCTGCTCGAGAGCCTTACGGTTACATGTTACCAAACTCTTACTCTTACATTCTACGGTGGGCTGGTGAAATTAGGGTAGTGTGAATAGGGACATGGAAAACGTGAATAAAAAGAGCAGAAAAGTTTCAATAGATATTGTTTGCAATGAGCGGTGATACGAGTGGTGGTTCATTATTTCAGTTAAGGTGCCCACTATTCGTACAGAGCCCATAATACGCATATAAACCTTAATGACATTCACTTTTGGCTTTGTTTATCCTATTGCATATTAATAAAAAGGTTTTAGCTCTAAAAAGTAATAAAAAAAATATTTTCGAGGCTGTTGCCAAAATTGGGAAGAAAATGTTGCCAAAAACGGGTGTTGCCAAAATCGGGGGTAGACAAAAACGGGTGTTGCCAAAATCGGGATGGGACTGTATTGTCCAAATCAGGTATTTTCCGTTTTTTATCCTCTTTGACTTATGACCTACTAAAAAAAGTATGAAGCTTTCACTTGGGCTACATTTTCGAGGGGAAGAGGTTACATGGGGTAAGTGTACCGGTTTTGGCCACCTTAGTGTCTATTTTGGCCAACCCTGATAAGTGCATATTTTCCCAAAACTATCGATCAGCTTCCACAGCGAAGAAGCATAAGGGATATATACTGCCGCTAACCGCCAGTCGAGCACATCTGTATATGGACCCCCATATACAGATGTGCTTGACTTGCGGTTAGCGGCAGTATATCCTGTTACAGCTAATAAAAACCTCGTGAATTGCTATATTTTCGGATTTACGCAAGAAACTGACCAAATTAGGAACATGGCCGAAACTGGTACAGTTACCCTAGCGCTTTCCTAAACGTGTGCATATCTGAACGGATATTATCAAGATTGATTCTCTACTTACCAATGCATTGAGGAAAGTGCTCATTTCGATATAATTATGCTCAAACCTGATACCGCTTTAATTGTAGGAATATGGGAACCTGGGTGAGGAAATACCTGCAGCAAATATTTTAACCTCCTCATTAGCATATTGCTGATGAGCATCTTCAATGAATTCTACCGCATTGCTTGCTAGTAGCACATACCTGTAAAATATGCATATATGTGAAGCTTTAAACAGGAAAACGGTAATGCAATTAGCCGGTCCGAGATGGGCTGTCTTTGGGATTTACGAAGTGCATTTACTAAACGTAAAGTAAAAGCTCTAGCACTTCAATAGGAAGATGCTTGTGCCTTTGCCAAAACTAGTTACTTTTATTTTTATAGATATATTCGTTAATTTGTATTTAATTATTTAAAGTCATTTAAACAAATTATTCCCCATGCAAATAGTGCATTACGATAATATTTCCAGCTCTAGTCACCCGATTTTCCGCCTTTCTCAATGGTGGTCTTCTGCAGCTCCGTGCACCAACCATTGTAGTACCAATCGTTGTAGGATGTGTGCAAGCCAGCTCGTCGCAACAGTATTCCACTGTTCTGCGTACCGGCACATTCTCCCGACCGCGGAAGGTCATGGACACATAAACAGTCATTTCTGGCACGTCTGGACATCTTGGACAAGCGGGGAACGCCGCAAGTCCAAGCCTGTGCAGGTATCACCTGAATCATCCGTGGCCTGTAAGTTCAGCTCTTAATTAGGCATGTTTATCTAGGTCGACACACTTGGGACTAGGCGATGGGATCAAGTGCATCGAAGAGAATCCTTTCGGGATTTCGAAGGGAATCCTTTCGGGATTTCGAAGGGAATCCTTCCGGGATTACGATAAAAGTTATCCTTTCTTCAGCAGCATTTGAACCTACAAAACCCCAATGCATAGACTCGGTATACACAACACCTCTTTGATCCAGATCGTAGTTAGTTTTCCATTGCCGTCAATGCACTTCACGGACCCCTGGACACGAACAGCAACTGTCAATTAACCAACACCTGCTGTTTAGCTGAAATACACAACGGGTTATCATTTTGTTTTTTTTTTTACAAGGGAGAATGCATTAGCACACGTGCATTGTGTGCTGGAGTGTCGGACTCGACCGTACCGGTAATACCGACTAAACTCCCTTGGGCTCCGCCATCTTTTCCCCCAGGAACTACCTCCCAGTACTACTTCTGGGGGATGGCAGTACTAAACGTACTTGCTCATTCTCGCTCACACAGGCACCCGTCCCATGCGAGTCTTACTTGGGTGCTCACTCTATCGCACCCTACATACTCTGTTGCACCTCTGTCATGCCGTGTGGGTCTGACTTGTGTGCCCACCCTTCTCATGCCGTGTGAGTCTGACTTGTATGCTCACCCAAACACTTGATTCACGCTCATGCACTCCATGCTTGCACTCACGCTAACGCTCCTGTGAGTCTGACTTGTGTGCTCACCTCTATCATGCCGTGTGGGTCTAACTTGTGTGCCCACCCTTCTCATGCCATGTGGGTCTGCTCACCTCTTTTATTCAGTTCGCGCTGACACATACTACTCTAGTCATTCGACCTAACACTCGCTCTGGCATCCCTTGTGGGACATTTCGCTTAGGTTCCCACTTCTGACATACCATGTGAGTCTGACTCACCTCGCTCAACTCAAACATACCGTGTGAGACTGATTTGTATGCTCATTCCTTTCGTACAGTGTGAGACTGACTTGGATGCTCACCCACACTCCTCTGCCACGCCGCGGGGTATCAGTAGTCATAGGAACCAACATTCCTGCGCTACTCCCAGCGCGGCGTGTGCAGTCCATGCATACACCTATTCATTCACACTTCTGCCATGCTTTGAGGTGACGATCTCGGTTGCCACCCGCTGCGCCATTACCTCTGCATGGGCAGACCATTCACACACTTCTCCGCGTTCGGCACTTTCGCTATAACTAACCAATCACAAGTTAGTACTGCGTAACTGCGATTGCTGCTCGGCGCGCCAGATTCTCTGCAAGCTGCAGGCAATCTGAGTGGTTGCAGTCGAGACTGCGTTCCACTTCTCCACCGCTTGACACATCCTCTGGATAAGGTTATCCGGAGTTGTGTCCCGGCCGCAAACGTCTAGCATTGCTCTTCTTTCGCCGTCGAAACGAGGACATACGAGCAGTATGTGCTCTGCAGTTTCGTCAACACCTGGGCAGTCAGGGCAGACGGGGATCTCCGCGTGCCCAAACCTGTGGTGGTACTGTCGGAAACAGCCATGGCCTGACAGGAATTGTGTCAGATGGAAGTGAACCTCCTCATGGGGTCTCCCCACCCAGCTTGATATGTTAGGAATCAGCCGGTGGATCCACCTACCTTTCGAGGAGTTATCCCACTCGCGCTGCCATCTGGCAACCGAAGTCACCCTCGTACGCTCGCGGGCTCCTCTACATAGCTACATAGCTCAAAACACTCCTCATCTTCCCGGATGACCAGCCCGACTGGCATCATACTCGCTATCACGCAGGATGCGGCGTGCGATACCGTGCGGTAGGCCGATATCACCCTGAGACACATCAAGCGGTAGGTGCTCTCCAGTTTCTGCAGGTAACTGGTTACCCCCAGTGCTTTTGCCCAGGAAGGGCCGCCATACCTAAGAATAGATGCGGCAACGCCTGCCAGTAGCCTACGTCTACTGGCGCACACCTTGGAGCTGTTGGACATCATCCTCGATAATGCCGCCACAACAGTCGAAGCCTTCTTGCACGCATATTCGATATGGCTACCGAAGATAAGCTTGTCGTCTATGATGACTGTTGGGGCGAGTTTCTGGCTTGAATAAAACCATCTTGACAGCAGTGTCCTTGATGAACAGCTTCAAAGCTATAATTTATTGCTTATTAGTTCATAATTCTAAACGGTAATACAAAAAAACTTACATTCTAGTATACAATTCAAGCTGCCCAGAAATCTCCCTCACATCTTCTCAGTATTTCACTTACAACTAAACACTTCTGAAGCAGTTTCAGTGGCGCACGATTTCACTGTTGCCAGATTCACTAAAAATTCTCATTTTAACATTCTCCCTCCCGTGAAACTGGTAACGAGCTGAATAATTATACGACTAATAAATTTACATCATCTAATTAATATGTGTTAATATCATGTTTGCTCCAGGAGTAATAAACCATACACCTCCCGGATCGAAGATTTTCGATTCCACAAAATATTGAATCTCATAATTTAACAGACATAGTTTTAATTCTCCCACTGCATCATTTTCGTACCACTTGCCGTGCACAGAGCACTCTTTACCAACGCGCGCCGCCTCGTATACAGTTGGTTTACGACACACTTGTTGCCATAGCGTCGATTCATTCATTCGCACTATACTTATCCCGGTGCAAACAATAGATACATCAGCAAACTTTTCGGGTGCAGTAGAAACGTTTGCGTTCTGATGGAATACGGTCTCTAGATGCTTGACATCATCAGTAACACATCGAGAAGCTGAAATTTCTTCTGTTGTTTGAAGTTCGGAATGGTGATGTTGGAAAATGTTTTCTTCTAAATCGGCTGTGCTATTAATGACATCCTGCGGTATCACTTTATCGATTGCAAGGAGCTGTTTACTTTCCGTCCGTGTGCAGCCACCTTTTTCGTTGTACCGCTTTATCAACGCTTCCTTTTTTGCACTAAAATCACAATCAATTTTCTTTACCGATGCCAAATAATCCTCATTTAATTTCGCGAATCGTCGTTCGAAATCCTGTTTGATTCTCGCCGTTTCCTCTTGCTGTTTTATTCGCCATGACTTGTGATGCTCTTCAAGCAGTTGCAGCTTGCTTTTCATATCGTCCATGGCGAATCGTTTCAAGATGAGCTTTAGAATCTTTGAAGAATGTTGGGGCGAGTTTCTGGCTTGAATAAAACCATCTTGACAGCAGTGTCCTTGATGAACAGCTTCAAAGCTATAATTTATTGCTTATTAGTTCATAATTCTAAACGGTAATTCAAAAAAACTTACATTCTAGTATACAATTCAAGCTGCCCAGAAATCTCCCTCACATCTTCTCACTATTTCACTTACAACTAAACACTTCTGAAGCAGTTTCAGTGGCGCACGATTTCACTGTTGCCAGATTCACTAAAAATTCTCATTTTAACAATGACCCTAAGAATCTTCAGACTCCGCTTTGAAGTGATCGCGACGTATCCCACGTTAACAACTGCATGTTGTGCCGACTTACTGTTGCTGACGATAACCACCTCCGTCTTATGTTGAGCGAGCTCAAGGCCTCTCGCACTCATCCAGTCCGCCACAGTGTTGATCGCGTGTTCTGCGGTTAGTTCTACTTCGGGGATTGACTCCCCGTAGACCTCTAGGGTTACATCGTCAGCAAAGCCGACGATCTTCACATCAGGAGGGAACTTTAGCTTCAGAACCCCGTCATACATCAGGTTCCATAGTACCGTGCCCAGGATTGACCCTTGCGGGACTCCTGCGGTACTGGGAACACTTTTCTGACCGGCATCGGTCTCGTATAGTAGCACTCGGTTCTGGAAGTAGCCACCATTTCGGCCACACTCCCAGCGCCTTGCAGCGCAGGAGGAGGCCAGGGACTTGTGACTCGAGACGGGAAGAGTACTTCGATAATCCTCGCCAACCGGTCCGGTGACCGTTCGGGGGGTGAAGAGCCCCCTTTGGTCTTGGCCATCACGATCCAATAGGCGTCACCCCACGGATTCGCATTGGCACCCTCGCACAGGTTGTCGAAGCACGCTCTATTGCTGCTCTTAATGGCCTTGTTAAGGGCCAGTCTCGCAGCTCGAAACACTTCCCGGCGGACCGCTCTTTCCTCCTCGGTGCGGGCTCGTTGCGTCCTACGTCTAGCCTTGAGGCAGGCTGATCGTAGGGCTGCAATTTCGGCACTCCACCAGTATACCGGGCGTCTGCCATTTCTTGGCAGGGCTTTCCTCGGCATAGTAGCATCGCACGCGCGTGATAGGACAGCTACCAGCGCATCCCCGCTTAGACTGTCGGTGTTGGCCTCCAGTCCCAGGGCCGCGGTGAAAACTTCGCTGTCGAAGTGATTGAACTTCCACCCACGGACCTGACAGGGATCACCCGCCCTCGTACGCTGCACACCATAGTTGATCTTGAAGCGAATTGCTAGGTGATCACTATGGGTGTAGCCCTCGTCTACCCTCCAGTCCAGATCTGAGACCAGACCGGGGCTGACAAACGTTACATCTATCCATGACTCGGCCCCATTCCTACGGTATGTTCTACTGGCTCCGTCATTGACAAGCACTGCGTCAAGTTTAGCAAGTGCCTCGAGTAACGCTTGTCCCCTCTGATTGGTGCAGCGGCTGCCCCATTCCACTGCCCAAGCATTAAAGTCTCCCGCTATAACGAACGGGCTCCGACCTACTAGGTTGGACGATAGCCTGTCGATCATCTGGTTGAACTGTTCCATTGGCCACCTTGGTGGGGCGTAGCAGCTACAATAGAACACCCCATTGATCTTGGCTATCGCGACACCCTCCGCGGAGGAGTGTACAACCTCTTGAACGGGGTACCTTCCCGTTGTGCAAATTGCCGCCGACCTAGACCCGTCCGCCACCCAGTTGCCATTGTCGGCAGGGATGTTGTACGGGTCGGACAGGAGGGCGACATCGGTCCTCGACTCCGAGACCGCCTGCCACAGCAGTTGCTGGGCAGGTGCACAGTGGTTAAGATTCAGCTGTGTTACTTGCACGGCTTTTTCCGATTGGCTTCACCGAAGGGACACGCAGGCCCGCCCATAGCATGGTTCCGGGCCTGCTTCTTACTGGCGCAGATAAGGCACCTAGGTGCCTTGTCGCATTCCTGCGCCTTGTGTTCCTCCTCGCCGCAGCGACGACACATCTTGCTTCGGTCTGGGCCCTTGCAGTCATAAGACTTGTGCCCGGACTCAAGACACCGGTAGCACTTGTCCACTGAAGGTGGCAGGAGCACGCTTACTGGGCTACTGACCAGCCGATCTTCAGCTTCCCTTTCTCAGTGACCTTTTTGGCGTCAGCCATCGGTAGTCTGAGATAGGCTACCTGCTTACCAAAGAATCTTCCTCTTAGACGTACAGAGGACCGCTCAACCTCTGTGCCGCACTGCTCTTTGACGGCAGAGACGACGTCTTCCGCGGTCGTGACCTCGTCCAGCTGCTTACACTGGAGGGTCACTTCCGCACCCAACGACCTGACCTGAGCGCCGTCACCCAAGACCTCCTGGGCAAGCTTTTTGTAACCCAAGTAGCACATCTGATCGTAAATAAGTTGATGCAACTTCTTAACGACGACTTTCATTTCCCAATTTTAGTTGTCAGTTGCTATATACAACTCAATTACGACTGAAAAAGCGCAATAGGTGGAGCTATTATAAAACATATCTGTCGTTCAAACATTATAGTTAGCTCAACCTGATCACAACCAATGTTTGACTTTTACTTGAAAAATAGAAATATTATAATAGTTGAAGCTAGGTTGCATAGAATTCGTTTAATCAATGATAAACTTGTGTTAGTAATAAATTTATTATTTTGTTCTTGGCCTGTTAGTGAGGCACACAATATAGCTCTGTGAATTATTCCAGATCTTATTGCGTTTTTTGGTTAATAATTGAGTATTTATCAGCAGTTAATGTTTTAATCTTGTGATTTCTCTGCAGAGATTTCATATTTTCAGCCATTTATTATTTATTGAAATTAGTACAGTGACATTCACAAGTGTTCCTACAACTCAAAATGAAATGGTAGCCTTGGGTTCATTATGTTGTCAATACAAGCGAGTGAAAATTTAAATTTTTTAAGCATTTTTTTAAGCTCTTTGTAGTCATTGTTAATTAGCTAAATATGGAAAGTTAATTGCGATTTAAAAGGATTTCCGTAGCCTACCGCTGCGATATGCAGCTTTGGTAAGGACCATGACGAAGGTAGATAGGATAGAATTTCAGTCCTATCAAGGACATTTTAACCGCTTCATTTGGATATCAGGCAAAATCGTGTTAGCCTTCATCATGATTGTAAAAAGACATTGGAATTATTTTACTAATTTTCCCAGAACTATTTCCAGAAACACAACTATAGTAGCTTTTAAGCGTCAATTGAAGAATAGGTTCATTAAATTTGCCAAATTACATTTTATAAAAAATATTTATGCAAAAATGGCAACTTTCCAGGCAGTAATTGTGGTTGTGCTCAATGAACGTTAAACTGCGACGCGGCACTGCCCCAGCGAGAGATATAATGCAATCAAAGGAGAAATAAAAAGACACAGGCTTTGTTTTCGCAATTACTGATTCAGCTTGTAGAATAACACTTTTCTATAAAAAATCCTTTTCGTATTTCTGTTGCTTTAGTGGAAATTCTCAAGCCTTCGTTTTTATTTTCAGGCTTTAGCCAACGTATTTAAAATTTTATTGAAATTTATCTGGTGTTGGAATATTTACTAGATTACCTGTTTTCTTAACAGACATATGAGCAGTTTCAGCAAGAAATCTCGATTGCAATATTTTACGGAGCTGGATATCATATCATATGATATCAATTATAACAGATGCGGTCTACATATGGTCCATGATTATGCGGGATTTACATTGGGTAAATGTTGAAATAAATATTTGAAGCTGGTGTGTACAAAACACGATTATATAGTAAATAACAGATACTGTTAGTCCTTGATTCGATAAACGGTTCATGTGTGTTTATCTGTGACCAGAAAACATTTTTTTTTATTTATTATCAGGCTAAGGCCGGAGTGGCATGTGCTGCACATAAAAGTCTGCTCCATTCAGCTCGGTCCAAGGCTGCACTTCGCCAACCACGCTGTCTACCAGAAAACATTATGTGTGTAAATTACAATTTCATTTTTTTTATTCAAAATATGAATGATATGTCAACAATTTTGATCATCACTGTTTAGTTCATGAAAGCCAACTTATGACATCAAAAAAGTGTTATAAATATGTTCCAAAGTCCGAGAATAATAGTATATCAAAAACATGTTAGCACCAGATGCGACTGATCGTTTCTGCAACGGTATAAGAACTTTACAGCACCAAACAGAAGTCGATAAGTGCAAGCAGCAAGCAAACAGCATGGCGTCCGCACATAGAATGTCAGTTGTTCCAACTATTAAATGCATCGTCTTGAGGTTAGAACTATGGAATTCTCATCATCATCTTTAAACTTTTTTCCATTCACCAGGAATATTCTGAGCATAATCCAACGGATCTCGGACATCGTATCTCCTATATACGATGATGTGGCTGGAATAGGATCACTATGGCCTCCATTAATTATAGATATCTTTCGACTTTTTCGTAGGATTGACGATTTGTTTCAGTAATTGCCAGAAAGAGATCAATTTTTTTTTTCAAAAATGATCATCTCTTTCTAATATCTTATTCAATTTACGAATTCTTTTTTCTTTGAAAATATTTTTCGGCCCCTCGCAGCGATTTCAGGACATAGGCGTATTTGTTCTTGTCGGTTTTCACCAACAAGGCCTCGCCTCTGTCTCTCACCTTCTTCGTAGGTCGAGGGGTGTTAGACTTCCGCACCCTACTGACCAGCTGCCAAGCATTTTCGTCCCCTTCAGCGGATACCGATAGCTGGCTGGGGCCAGCTTGTGGCTCAGCAACTTGTGCCTGTCTAGTGCCTTTCGCCTTCTTGGGCACACGCCCTTCAGGCTCCGGTGCACCATCCAGGCGACGCTTCGCCTTAATGGTAGCGCGTTTGGGTCGCTTCGAACTTGGCATTTTCATACCTTCACTGGCCGTAAGGGCGGTCGCCTCTTTCGCCGCAGTAACACCGCTAGGGGAGGAGAGGGCCTTGGTCTGCGTACCTTTGGCTACCTTCTCTGCTGCCGCTACACGCCTGATATAAGCGTCCTGTTCTTGTCTTGCGACACGAACAGCTTGCCGGAGCACCAACAGGCTCTGCTTAAGCTCCTTGTTAGTGTTCTGCCTGCCGCTTATGAACTCGATGATCTCATCGAGTTGCTTGGCCGGGTGGTGGCCATCCACCCGGTGTGGCTCGTCAGGCGTGCAGGCAGGGCTACTCCCCACCACCACTGGAGACTCTTCGGTACTGCCAATAGCAGCAACCGTCACTCCACTCGCCCCCTCTTTAATAGGGGACCTCGCTAGACCCCTTTTGGCAAAGGGGTCCATCACCTCCAACTCCAATGATTGATTTCTTTCGATACTCATTGCTGTATGGGTCCCCCTTGCGGCTGCCGCCGAATCCTACTGGAGTAGTCGCCTTTAGTGATCCCATGGTTATCTATGCCTGCCTTGCGGCAAGCAGGGAGGCCATGCGAGGGTTGACACTTGCGTGTTCAGAGCCAGATCAGCGCAAGTCAGGAAAGGGCATCTGAGCCTACTCCCACCCAGTAGGCAAAACTGGATGGCAGGATTGGGCAGCGTGCTACAAGGCCCGCCACGGTTTTATGGGACGCAAGACAGCCTAGCCATTAGCCCACTCACCGTTTCGAGTCGGTGTCACCCGGCCCTACTAAGAGAGTAGAATGTTAGACTGCCAGCCCTCGCTTCACAATATAACAATATCCAAATATAAGACCAATACACGCAACCAGTATGCCATAATCAGAGTCTTACTGGTATCAACCCTGATGTGCCAGTAGCACTCCCTGGGCTTGTGCTTTTGAAGCGGCGCACAGTCGCTTTGATAGAGTCTGATTACGGGCACTTGTGGTTTTTTGGGAGGGAGTCAAGCCCTTGGACATGGTCCCTGCTGCCCCCAAGAGATAGCCGTCTAGATCTTTCCATTTGTTCAAGCTCATTATCGTTGGACTGTACTTGGAAGGTGGTCCAAGATCCCCATGGTAGTGATCATTTGCCGATCGAAGTCTCGATTTCCAATGGACGTAATCCATCTGTTTCTATCGACCTCTCATATGACCTCACGAAGCACATCGATTGGGGCACATATGCGGAGGCCATCATTGATGGCGTAATGTCGATAGAAGCACTTCCACCGCGAGAAGAGTACGAGTTTCTATCCCAGTTGATCCTTGACAGTGCTCTTCAGTACACAACTTTATTGCAAGAAATCCGCCGCTTTCAAAGAATTTCGGAAACACGGTTCGATCGTTCTTCACAAAAAGTACATCGCGCTCGAGATCCAGTTCAAGAAACTGGTCAAAGTGAAGAAGCGCGGATATTGGCGCACTTTTGTTGAAGGTTTATCGCGCGAGACTTCCATGAAAACTCTGTGGACCGTCGGGAGAAGAATGCGCAACGCGTCGTCCGTAAATGAAGATCGTGAAAGCTCGTCGCGGTGACTTCGCAAAGAAAGTTTGTCCGGATTCGGTGCCGGTGAAACAAGAGCTACGTGATGCTTTTGCTGACACGGATGACATGGATCGCCCCTTTTCGATGATTGACTTCTCGCTTGCTCTCCTTTCATGTAACAATTCCGCTCCAGGGATGGATAGAATCAGGTTCAATTTGCTTAAAAACCGACGTCGCGAAGAGGCGCTTATTGAGCCTGTTCAACCAGTTTCTGGAGTGCAACATTGTTCCGGATGATTGGAGGCAAGTGAGGGTGATAGCCATCCAGAAGCCCGGAAAACCCGCGTCGGATTGTAACTCGTATCGCCCCATCGCGATGCTGTCATGTCTTCGGAAGTTGTTGGAGAAGATGATTCTCTTCCGGCTAGACAAATGGGTTGAATCGAATAGTTTGTTGTCAGATACACAATTTGGTTTCCGCAGGGGCAAGGGAACGAACGACTGTCTTGCGTTGCTTTCTTCAGAAATTCAGCTTACTTTCGCTAAAAAAGAGCAAATGGGCTCATTTTTTTGGACATTAAGGGGGCTTTTGATTCAGTTTGCGTTGATGTCTTATCCGACAAACTCCACTCGTGTGGACTTTCACCAATTTTAAACAATTATTTGTACAATTTGTTGTCAGAGAAGCGTATGAGTTTTTCTCATGGTGACTCGGCAACTTCACGAATTAGCTACATGGGTCTCCCCCAGGGATCATGTTTAAGCCCCCTTCTCTACAATTTTTACGTTAGAGACATTGATGAATGTCTCATGCCAAATTGCTCGTTAAGGCAGCAGTGTTGTATCCGTTTCGGGGCCAACCGCAGTTGATCTGCAAGATACTCTGGACAATTTGTCTACTTGGGCTACGAAGCTGTGTATCGAATTCTCTCCGGAGAAAACTGAAATGGTTGTCTTTTCAAAAAAACATAAGCCGACAAAGTTCCCGCTCTAACTGATGGGTAAGACAATTACTCATAGCATGTCTTCTAAATACCTCGGGGTCTGGTTCGACTCGAAATGTACCTTCGGGAAGCACATTGTGTATCTGACACAAAAATGCCAGAAACGGATCAACTTCATGCGATCAATAACCGGAACATGGTGGGGAGCGCATCCCGAAGATCTGATGACGTTGTATAGAACAACCATTTTGTCGGTCCTCGAATACGGTAGTTTCTGCTTCCAGTCCGCGGCTAAAACACACATGCTGAAACTTCAACGGATTCAGTACCGCTGTCTTCGTATCGCGTTAAGATGTATGAATTCGACACATACGGTGAGCTTGGAAGTACTTGTGGGAATTCTGCCACTAACAGATCGTTTCGCGGAATTATCGCTCCGGTTCCTCATCCGCTGTGAGGTTCTCAATCCATTGGTCATTGACAACTTCGAGAAGCTGCTCGAACAAAACCCTCAATCTCGATTTATGAGTATTTACCACTGGTACATAACGCTGGAGGTAAGCCCATCTTTGGTTGACACCAATCGTGCTAACTTCTTAGACTCTTACAGTTCCTCTGTTACTTTTGATCTGTCCATGAAGCAGGAGGTTCATGGAATACCAGACTTTCTGTGTGCGGAGGTCATACCTCCATTATTTGCAAGCAAATACGGGCACGCCAGTGAGGAGAGAAGCTTTTTTACAGGCGGGTCAAAATTGGATGACTCCACTGGTTTCGGTGTTTTCAACGTTTTTCATAGCGCCTATTTTAAGCTCGAAGAGCCTTGTTCCGTGTATACTGCTGAGCTAGCAGCCATACACAGGGAATGACCAAAGCTGACGAAAAAAGGGACCAAATAGTGACTTTCAGTTGCAGAAAAAGTGACCAAATAGTGACTGCCAATTGCAAGTTTAATGGGACGAAATCAAGCGTTTTTGGGTCGAATGAGAATAATTTGTGGCGAAAAACATGTTTCACTTACCACTCTTTTCTCTTAGAACAAACTCAGAAGAGAAACGAAAATCGTACACGCTAACTTTTGTCTACTCAGTGGCTAGATAAAATTGTATTGCCCTCTCTTTTAACCCCACGAAAATTTTACTCAATATCAGTCAAAAGCAGGACTACTCAAAACTATGAGTAGTCTTGCAAGCAAATCAGTTTTACTCCATTGGAAGTGAGCACTCATCACTCATAACACCTGTTTTTCTTTCCCGAAAATGTTTTCTCTGCGAAAATCTGCCTGAATGAGCATTTTCTTCTCTTGAGAATGAGTGAAAATTACGATAATTGGATTAGCTGAACACCTACTTTAGAAAGATACAGAGAAATATACGATTTGTCACTGGTGCCACGGAAGTTTTTGTAATTTTTAGTGCGACAGGAACAAAAGTGCGGATCGTTTTGGTAGACAACGAAACAAAAAAAAATATAAAGATTCATGTACAACGAGACTGGGATTGAACACTCGACCTCCTGCTTGTAATGAGGACCATGCTCTCTGAACTTTTAAATTTTTCCTCCTTCCACAGATTATCCGACTTGCTGTGCGTATTCATAAACGGTTTTTGCTTTGAAATTCAACAGCGCATGTAATTCTCAAAATTAAAGAGTATTGAGCCCCTTTCTACGATATCTACTAAATAAATATTTTTTAGAGCAAAACCCTTCATTACATCTGTCCAATTACAAAACAATTGAGAACAAATTATATTTTCTCGAATTTTTTAGACAAAATTTTTATATTATATTATACATGGATGACTAATGAGGGATCAAGTCTCCTCAAATTGAGGCAACAACTCAAAATCCAAAAATCTTGAAATTGTGGTGGAGTGTTGGCATTTTTATCTCTTCATTAAGCATATTTATGGATTTTTGCTGTGAAAAAATGATAGCATTTGTTCATTATCGGGAGAAAATGTTCGAATTTTACGTGGCCACTAAAAAAACAACTTTAGGAGGAACAAAACACAGTAAATAATAGAGTTTATAAGGTTGTCTATCAAAAAAATAACTCGCCACATAACGATCATTTGTCTACCCACCTTCCCCTACTGTATTGAGTTTTAAGAAAACTTGAAATTGACAGGTCTTCTGCTTGCATGACTGTATACCAATTTATAAATTGTGACGTAAAGCACCTTCAATAAAATGGCGAAATGCAAATAAGAGCACCGAGTTGAATGGCTCATGAAGTTTCCGAGGGATAATTTTTCCAAGATCCGTAATTTCATTTCTGCATGAACAAAGCATCATCCGATGGATACATAAAACTTTATAAAAAATCTTGGCCAATAGTTCCAAAATAGTTGAAAATAGTGACTTTTTGCGAGAAAAAGTGACTTTAGTGACTTGAGGTCGAAAAAAGAGACTTTTTAGTGACTAGCCCGAAAAAAGTGACCAAGTCACTAAAAAGTGACCCGCTACCAGGCCTGGCCAATTTAGGGTGGTTCAAAAAATCGATTTTGCTCCACAGTGCTCATTTGATTCTTTACCATGTTCTGAGTGTCCTCTGAAAATTTGAGCTCATTTGGATTAAAACTGATTTAGCACAAGCTGTTGCAAGTTTGCATGCAAATTAGTATGGGGAAATTTATTTTTTCATTATACTGTTAATGACGCTTCCCCATCAAGCGCATGTTAAAAGAAAACCTACATAGCTAAAAGGAATACTCAACAGCTTTCACTCAGTGAAAACCGCGTCTTAATTGATCGTTCCAATAATTAGTAATCGAATTTAATCTATACCGTGGTTTTCTGGAGCTAATTGCGTAAGGGGCCGTTCAAAAATTACGTCCAAGGTTTGAGGGGAGGGGGTCAGAGTTTTGTGACAGTTTGTGACAGGGGAGGGAGGGGTTCGTCTTATGTGACGTCCGTCCACAAGAAAAAAATACTGAAAGCATTTTAGAAACAACTTGCATTTTAAAAACATTCAAACTGTTAGTAAGGGACATAACTCACTATGTTATTGTGAAAATAGTGTACGAAAAAGATAAACCAAAGTAATCGCTAAAATATAAATGAGACATGTACGTACAGGGGGAGGGGGGGGGTCAATTATTTGTGACAGTTTGTGACAGGAGGGGGGGAGGGGGGTTGAAAATGCCGAAAAACGATGGACGTAATTTTTGAACGATCCCTAACTCATCAACAGGCAACATTGCTGCTCGTGGCGCGAAAGATAGCACACACAAATAACTATGTTGCACTGCATATTTCAGTGATGCCCTCAAAGAAGTTTAACGATCATAACTAAAGATTCGCAACCTGTCTTAAAATCGATTACTAATTATTGGGACGATTAATCAACATGCGGTTTTCGTTGGGTGAAAGCTGTTGAGTATCCCTTTTAGCTATGTAGGTTTTCTTTTAATCTGCGCTTAATGGGGAAACGTCATTAACAGTATAATGAAAAAATAAATTTCCCCATACTAATTTGCATGCAAACTTGAAACGGCTTGTGCTAAATCAGTTTTAATCCAAATGAGCTCAAATTTTCACAGGGCACTCAGAACATGATAAAGAATCAGATGAGCACTGTGGAGCAAAATCGATTTTTTGAACCACCCTACTGGCCATACACTATCGCAAATCGCATCCCTACCTCCTGACCACTTTTTCATCTTCACCGACAGTCTAAGTTCCTTGGGAGTTCAGTGCGTGATCTCTCATGTTTCGGACAGCAGAACCAACAATCAATGTGAAACTGGCGATTTTTGTGTGGTTCCAGTTGCGCAGACTATGAACAATCCTCGGTACCCAGAAATGTCATCTTGGTAACCATTACGTACTTTATAAACGAACTTTAGAACAAGGCTTAGTACTGCAGCCATGAAACGTTTTCGAAGTTTGTTCTCTAAATCAACAAAAACAAACAGCGAAAAAATGGAAATACGTAAGAATCGTTCAGGCTGAAATAATCAATTTCATTTCAATTTTAGGCACAAGCTTAGTGGATATAATGGTGTGGTGATATAAACTATATATCACTGCGCAGCAAACGAAATTTGGTGCGGCTCGAGCTTATGGAGCAATCTCTGAGAAATTACTTCTGCCATTTGAATAATACCTTTCCTCGCTGGAAACTACAGAGAGCAGATTGGCCATATGGATTCGAGTAATGAAAGATTTTCGGAACATTGGCCCATTTCGACTAGGAAACTGTTGACCAGCCTTGCACACTCTGAACTTGACGATCCTGGCTGAGAATAGGATTTTTCAAAGCTTTAAATACATATTCCTTCACGATACACCTATGACTACCATCCGGCTCAAGGTCTTTCCTACGTTGCGTTGTTTTGTAACACGAAATACGATTTTCCATGACAGGACGCTCGATTTTAAGACGATCCGTAACACCTATTTATAACCAATATAACCGGTAAGGAAAGGATTATAATAATGTAGTATACCCCGCGCTTTTCCAGCTCTCGTTGACCCGATAACTCATTAGTCTGGCCCCTCTCTAATTAGGAATGTTCCGAATTGCAAAATACACACAACCATTTTAATATATTATACTGGACCCGTAATGCTGGGTAGACACCTTTACGTGGTGTGTTACGGGGTAAGATCTACCACGGTTACATTGCCAGCTACAGGCAAACCCTGACCCAACGATTACCTTCCTCATTATCCAACTCCGTGGTACTTATGAGGGTGTCGCTAAGTCGGTGGCCTCTCGTTAAGTAAGTACTACATCAACACTTCCTTCCTCTATCTAGTTACGGTGAAGATGGGCGTGGCCAGGAGTAGTAATCTTCATGCTTTTATTATTTTTGTTTGAGACTGGAATCAAGGACCACTCCCCTTCTTGATTTCTGATAGCATTCTATTATTATTATTATATAGCATTCTAGATAAGTATCTCAAAAGTAAAAGATGAGTATCACTAGTGTCCAATCTACGAATTACACCATAACAATGCTAATGCTATACTGCCAGTAATTTTATCTATGGTTACATACCGCAGTTTGCTTTCTTCGACCAACAAAACAGAACAAAAAAATCGCCAGGCGTGAAAACTAAAAACGAAACTAAATAATAGATATTACAGTCTTAGGTACAATATCAGTGGATATGCTAAGTAATAGTCTGAACTCAGGCTGGCGCGCGTGGCATAGCGTCCATTGGTTTGGTGCGATGTGATGGTTGATATCTATTAAAAACTATTTCGGGCAAATTGATTCTGTCATTTGAATAGAACGAGTTCTACTATATTCTTGGCAAGTAATATAATTGATTTATTCTATATTTTTAAATGTTTGCATTTATTTTTGAATCTAGCCGCAAGAAAATGTCGAAAACACCGGCGAGTCGAGAAATGTGAATCTCGGAATAACATATATAGGGGTAACGGCTCAAACCTTGGCCCATTATGCTACGGCTGAGCACATTTATCGCTATAAATCTTCATATATTGCATTTCCAACCAGAATTATTCCACCAGCCGACTTGCTTACATATGGTTTTGATGCCAAATAGCAAAAAACGACGATGAATGTCCGCAATATCTCATTTAAACCAGCGAAAGTCTCGAGAGAAATGGCCAAAATATCGACATCCGTGTCCCTAACATGCACACTTAAATCATTCCACAGATTTCGGTGAATTTTGCTTCAATTCACCGAAATCTCAACAGCAGAACTGTTCGGTAATTATTTCACAAAATTTTCGGCGATTTTTCCTTTGTTCAACTGTCAAAACCACCGAAAATCCGTCAAATTATTCACCGAACAGTTCTGCTGTTAAGGTTTCGGTGAAATTTCACAGAAATCTGCGATTTATTTTAAGGACATAGTTGGACGAGTACCACGATGGCAGTCAAGATGGCACCGGACCTTCCACGGGTCAACCCCACACCTCCCGCACCCCTATCCCACTAGCATTCGAATGCTTCGAACAGCATCGAACAAAAGTTTAATATTCAAATTACTAACCTGTTCACAGCATATTTATTCACTTCCCGTGATAATGAACATGTTTATCCAAAGAGTCATATGTATTTCGGCTCGAATAGTATCATAAATCAGCAGTTTCGTGCCAATTTATTAGCCGTTCGCGATTTGATGGGTTTATCACTGCACTTCACTTCTTCTCAAAGGGCACTGAAAATATCAAGTTTTTACTCACTTCTCCGCACATGAACACCCCGAAATGTTGATGGAATGCAGATTAAACATCAATTTTCAAAATCAATCACTTGTTTAAACCGAAAATTTAATATAAACTGCTATTTTTGCCCGAAAAAACGATTAAAAACTGATCGCGGAGCGAATGTAAACAACGGCACCGGCAGCAGCAGACTAATAAACAGGGTGGTTCAAAAAATAATGTTGCTCCGCCACGCTCAGTCGATTATGATTTATAATTTGGGTGTTATGATTAGAGGCTTACCGTGCACAGGTCGTTTCAGGTTTGTATGACAGTTGATATGGCGAGGTTGAATTTAACATTATTCTGATTCTGGCACTCCGTCATTGGGCGATAATGAGGGGGGAACCATATGACTGGATGAAATATTCAAGAGCTTCAACTCCATAGACAATCCATATAGAATGGTCGTTCCAATAGTTGGGAGTCGATTTTAAGAGAAGTTGCAAATCTTTAGCATGATCATTAAGCTTCTCAGAAGGCATCAGTGAAACGGGCAATTCAACAAAATAACCAGAATCTGTCTGTGATATCTATCGCACCAGGGGCAGATACTTCTGGTCTAGTCTAGTCTACACAATCGCGCAAAGGGCAAATGCTTCATACAAAAAGTGTGACGTGGGGGTGAGTGGGGTATAAAATGCTATTTTTGCGTTACGTAATCGATGGATTTTTCCTGCGGTGCGGTTTTCGTTCAGTGAAGTCTCAGGAATGTTGCTTTCAGCTATGTGGGTTCTCTTTTCGCCAACGTTTGGAGGGGAGGCACTGTAGCCAGTGTAATAAAAGGTTTAGTTTCCCATACTAGTTTTCATACAAACTTGAACCGGCTTGCGCTCAACCAGTTTTTGTTCAAATCGGTTTTTGGAGGACACTCGGAGCATGGGACGGAATCGAGTGAGCGTGGTGGTGCTGGGTCGTTTTTTGAACCACCCTACTAATATTCTTTGTTTTTATAAATACGACACCAATACTACTACAGTATATGACAGTTTTTATTGTACCAATACTTTCAAAGCTTTGTTTTGGTACTCAACCCACCTTCACCTTAAGTGTGTGTGGATAATTTTTCAGCCCACTTGGGACGAGGGATTGTTGATTTTGAACATACGAAAGATAAAGATGGGTTTAGGGATGTCTGATTTTTTCAATTAATCGATTACTCAGTAATCGATCATTTTTTTAAGGTAAATCGATTGGTTCGATTAATCTACCACGATTAATCGATTAATCGATCTAATCGATTAATGTATTTTCTTTAAAATAAGCTAAAACAGTTTCAAAAACATGAATTTATGGTTTCTTGTGTCATATAAAATAAAATATTTAGATAAGGCCTTTAGAAATTCATATTTAATCGAAATTCATTAATTGACAATACAATTGAACTGATTGTATAAAAAAAGGGTTTGAATCAAAGTGACGTATGAATGGATTTACCACAAACTCTCATCAACTGAATCGAGAAACAGAACTTTATCTAAATTCGGACCCGACAAACTATTACGAGTCTTTGTAATAATTTGACCAGCACGCGAGAATAATCGTTCGGACGGAACCGAGGTAGCCGAAATAACCAAATATTTCATTGCTACTTTGTATAAGTTTGGGTATTGGTGCTCCATGGTCTTCCAAACGATTAAAGGATCGCAGGTTCTAGGTTCCAATGCTGTGCTTAAATATTGCCCTAATTCAACTGGTATTCCTCCAGCACTGTCGGGCACATGTACTCGGCTTACTTCGGTTACCATTGTGTCGTGAATGGCCCATACATCGTCCGACCTGTCCTGCTCTCCATGCTCCTCTACGTTCCGAATGCTGGTCTCTGCATTCACCTCCTGTAGTTTTTTCACTTGTTCACCTTCAAGTATTCAACAAAAAACGAATAGGGGAAACCGTCAAATGTTGAACGGCTAATTATGTCGCCTATTGTTGAACTCCCAGAAGAAATGCACGTGCGTTCAACAATAGGCGAAAAAATTAACCGTTCACCATTTGGCGAATTACCCTATTTCAATTTAATTACAGGCAATCGGAGAAAAAAGACACACAATAACAGGGAACAGACGTTATCTTTGTTTAAATCCTCGATAAACAATTTGTATTGCTTATTATGAAAAACAGGAGAGAAAATCTTCAAAATACTATAGGATTTCGATTAGGGGGGGGGGCAAATTTTTTAGGTCTTCTGAATCGTAGTTTTATAGTAGTTTTATAAAAAAAACACATGAATATTAGTGCTTGTTACTTTTTCCTTCCAAGCTCCAAACACTTTGAAACCAAATCCACAACCAACAGTAAAGGCTGAATCTCAACAGCGCGTTGCGCGGCAGCGTTTTGTACTAAAACGAAATGCCAATAAACGTGACGCATTCACGCCCGGATTCTTCAGGAATGCCTCCAGCAATTTCTTCGGCAATGTCTTCAGGAATTCCACCATAAATTTCGCCGGGAAATGACCGAAAATTCCACCATTATTTACTCCAAGAAATCCTCCACGAATTCTTTTATAAGTTCTGCAGGGAATTCTTCAGATAATTCTTTCGTGCTGTTTCTCATAAAAAAATCTGAAAAATTGCACCGTGGAATTCCTAAGAATATTCCGTGGAAATTCCGCAGAATTGCCATTAAACATTCCTGAGAATTTCGCGAAAAATCTTCGAACTTCCTGTGTAAATTCCATATTTTTTCCGTGAAAGTTTCGAATAATTTCTTGTGAAAATTTCAAAGAATTTCTCTAGGAATTCCACCGAAAATTTAAACAAAAATTACACCGAAAATAAAATCAACAATGGAATTTTTGGAGCAGTTCCTCCAAAGAATTCCGGTGGAAACTTTAAGATTTCCACTGGACATCCTGCAGGAGTTTCTTCGAAAATTCCTCCGGGAATTCTTCCAGGAGTTCAACCGGCAGATCCTCCAAGAAATCCTCCAGGATTTCCTCCGAGAATTATTCCGGTAGTTCTATCGGCAGTTCCTACGGGGGCTCTCTGAAAATTCTTCCGGGTATTTCTCCAGAATTTCCCCAGAAGCTCCTCCGAGAATTTCTCTGGGAGCTCTTCAAGGAATTCTCCGGGAGGTCCTCTGATGATGATGATGGTCCTGCTACATACCCCTACAAAGGTTTCTGCTAGATGAGATTTGTCTATAAGATGAATTCTCCACGATTTTCCTGGAGAAGTCTTCTGGTAGATTCACTGGCAGCTCCTCCGAAGGGTCATTTAAAAATTCTCCTGGAGTTTCTTTAGAAATTCCTCCGGGTGTTCCACCAGTAGCTCTTCCAGGAGATCATTCAGGCTTTTTTCGAGAAATCATTTAGGCTTTCTTCAGAAAATTAGCTGAAAATTCCTCCCGAAGTTTTTTCCGATAGTTTTTCTGGGAGTTCCTCCGGGAGGTCCTCTAGGAATTCTTTTAGGAGTTTCTCCTGAAATTCCTCCGGGAGTTCTTACTTAGTACGTCTTCCGGGAGATCCACCAGCAGTTTTTATGAAGTAGTTATTAGTAATTTCCGGAGGAACTCCCAGAGGAATTTCTGTAGGAATTCCCGGAGAAAGTATCAGAGGAATTTTCGGAAGAACTGCCAGAGGAACTTCTAGATGAACTTATTGAAGAACTACAGGAAGAATTTCCGGAGGAAATCCTGGAGGAACTCTCGTAAGAACTTCTGGATTCCAGGACAAACTCCTGGAAGAATTCTTAAAGGACCTCCCGGAGAAGCTCCCACAGAAATTTTCCGAGGAACTTCTGAATGAATTTGTAGATAAATTCCCAAAAAAAGCCTTAATACCTGAAAGAAAGTCTGAATGAATTTCCGGAGGAACTACTAGTGGAACTCCCGGAGAAATTTTCAGAGGAACAGCCGATGGAATACCCGGAGTTGAATTTCTAGAAGAACTTCCGAAATCCCATTTCCCTTGAAATTCCTGCCAAATATCCTCAAAGAATCCCCTGTGAAGTTCCTGGAGAGATTACTAGAGGAACTTTTGGAAAAACTCCTGGGGGAGCTCCCGGAGGAACTCCCACAAGCACTTCCAAAGGAATTCTCACAATGTAGTACTGAAATAATTATTGGAGAAGGAATTTCTGGAGAAATATCAGAAGGAATTCCCGAAAAAATACCTTAATGCAGAAATTACCAGATGAAATCTAGAAAGTATCCCCAGATGAATTGCTGTCCTTTGTTTGTTTTGAAGAAGTTCTTGGAGGAACTCTTGGAAGATATCCAGGAGGAACTCTAACATTAATTTCCGAATGAAATTCTGGAGTAAATTCCGAGTGAAGTCCGGAAAGAATTCTAGGACAATTTCGCGGAAAAAATCCCGGAGAAATTCTTGAAGGAAGAGACGAATTTCCGGGGAAATACTTGGACGAATTCTTGGAGAAATTCCTAAAGAAATTTCTAGAGGAATTCTTGAAGGATGTTCTGAAATAATTGCGGAAAGAATTCCAAAATGTAATTCTAGAGGATTTCGCTATTGAATTTATAGAGGTATTCCCGGAAAAAGTCCTGGAAGTTATCCCGGAGGAATTTAAGGAAGAGTTCCTGGAGGAATGCCCGGAGCAGTTTCTTTTAATATATCGATTTAAATATATCGATTCAATATTTGGTACACCTCAGAACCTCAGAACCGCTAAATCATTTGGCCAAATGGGTATTTTTCACCCATCTGGATCGATTTTGCTTTTGAGAAGGTGGGTAAAAAGTAAACATCACTTTTGACGTACAAACCTCCTACCCACTTATGGGTAAGGGCTCTTTACTCACCTTATGGGTTAGTCCAGTTATCTCCAAGATGGGTGACAAAACACCCATTTCTGGGTCTTCCCATTTCTCCGTGTTCTGCAGTAGCAGCAGTGCATGCAGTATGCAGATCCAAATAGAAACAACGACCAACGGAAACACTAGATCTGCAAACTAAAATTACAGAAAGTGACTGCTCATGCACTCTGCACTGAACTGAAACTGAATTGACCCTCATGAGAAGTCAAGCCGTAACTGAACGCGGGTAAAAAAAGTAAACAATCAAGACAAAATTTTCAAAACGACTTATCTGCTTTTGTAAACAAAGATTCAAACGACGATTTGACGAATCTGATAGCTCTCCCACGCAAACCAACACCATCAACAGGTAGCGGAAACCTTCACCTACCTATTGGTGGTGTTGGTTTGCGTGGAGAGCTATCGATTCGTCAAATCGTCGTTTGAATCTTTGTTTACAAAAAGCAGATAAGTCGTTTTGAAAATTTTGTCTTGCAATGCTCTCATATATTGGTACGTTGACGGTGCACTCATCCCGTGTCGTTACCCAATTTGTTTACTTTCCCATCTTCTTTCTGAAATCCCAGCGATTGGGTTTCAATAATCGAGGGCAAATAATCGATTATGTAGATTATTAAACACCGTTTAATCGATTCAAAATCGCTCGATTTTTTGAGCAACTAATCGATTAATCGATTAATCGATCGATAATCGGACATCTCTAGATGGGTTGCTGTTTATAGTACCAGTCATTTTGCTTGCGTTGAATAAAGGCAGCATGCAAACAAAAAGAGAAAATCAAATCATCTTATTGAGCGTGAATTCTAATTGGTTGCATGTAAAATACTACCACACTGATTGTGAGAGTGCGTTTTAGATTCCCCCAATAGCACGATTACCAAGGACATGCTAACGAAAATACTATTATATGTATCATTTATTTCCCAAATATTTACCATATTTGAAAGTGAAGAAGTTTGGAAAAATGAAAACTGTATTAAAACCTGCAATTGCAAAAAGGCTACATGTTCTAGCCCTCATGTTGTGCCTTCAAACAAATTACATACGTTAATTATTGGGTGCCGCATAATTTTGAGATTTACTGCTAGTTGAAACCATGGCACTTGTGTTGCTCTCGCTCTCGCGATACTCTCAAAGAAACTTTTTTCCAAAACGTAAACAATGCTTTAGGTGGGGATGATGCATAACGCACAACTGAAGAAAGCCAATTGTAAAACTTATTCTAGGCAATTCCTTGCTTTGTACTGTGCATAAACAGTTATAACTGTGCCAACTACCTGATATTATTACACAATTATTCATAAATACAATTATTGGATGCTTGTTTTTAACTCTGCCTGCATTGAAGTTTCATGATTGGTACGTGCGTTTGATTCCACTCCTCTCTATATCGATCAGCTGTTTTGAATCCTCTCAAAACTCTCACGTGTTTTAACTTCCCGAGTTGAAAGAATACTTTTTCGGTATCATTTTACAGATCAAAACGCTTTTTGCAAGCAATAATAGATCTAAATTATGATGAAGGTATTTGTCAAGTAATTTGACTTGAAATTATTCACATGAAATGACGTTGAAAGTTTATCTAATGAAACATACGATCCATTTTATCTTTCCATTATTAAGTGAGATAATGTTTGTAGGATTCGTGCGAAAGATGATAAAACTAAATATTCATACACTAATTGAATAATTTATTTGCAAAATTATGAAGAAAATGGTGTATCGAACCTCGAAAGGTTGATGCTTGAATCGCTTTTGCTTGAATCGTGTTTGGAAGCCGTAAGGTAGGCAATTATTTTTGGTATGTTCTGCGAATGAAAGCGATTATATCGTGATTCGAGAAAAGCATCATGATAGCCCATTCACAAGCTTCATGACGTTTTAGGTTGTGGGAGGGTACTTGTCTGAGCGTTAAGGACTTTATAAATTTTAGAACTCTACCATATATAAAGCGTTACTAGGGGCTGGGTGTGGGTTGACAATAGTTTAGCGTTATGTAATTTGCGAAAGAAACTTAACGGTTGAGTGGATTAACCTGTTTTTACAAAAATTCTCAGCAACCTAATCGCAAGCATTGGATATTCTATCTGCAGCTTTCGGTTATTTTCTCCAGTACGGGTTATTGGTGAGAAAGTTTTGATTTTAGTGTTTCACCCAGAGACGATGGTATTATATAGAGACACGCGGAGCGAATATAAGCAATTCTGGCTTCACGGCCAGCAGACAAAAAAATTCTGGGCGATCGGCAACATAAAAATTTGTGAGAACTTCAAGTGACTCTCAGTGTGAGCAGTTATTTCGTTTGCTCCAACTACATATTTTGTGTTCTTTAGCACCATTTTCTTATATTCAACAATAAATATGATTAAATACCACATATGAAATTGCTATGAGAACTCTGAAAACATCTTCATTTACTGAACTTTTCAAACTTTTTCATAATTTCTATAATGTTGATTACAATACCTATCTTGCATTTAGTACCGATTGGTAATGTTTGTTTACTTTGCTCGTTTGGTACCGCGTTTGACGGTTCGTTTGGTACTTTCGACTTCACTGTTTGCGGGTCTCTATCTATAAACAACGTCTCTGGTTTCACCTATACTAGCGTAGTGCTACAAATCGAAAGCGCATGCCACCATTTGGCTACGGGTGCCCCCAGTATTGTCCAAAAAAGTTTTAATTAATTAGTGTGGTTGTTATCCATTTATCTGATGTGCGAAAGCAGGTATGTTCATTCAGAAAACTCTTTTATTTGGCAAATTAAAAACTCTAGCACAGCCAGTCTGCATAAGTCAACGAAACATGGCTGCTAAAAAACCGAGTCAAAGTGATTTTTCACGCCAGATAATTGTTTTTAATAGTTTAAGAAGTGTATAAATCTAGAGTTATGAAGCAGCTATATGTTTGATACACTTTTCTAAAGAAGCAGTGGTTAATATCTCCCTACAAATCGACGTATTATCGCTGAAATATTGATTTATTTGCGTGATGAGCCAATGTTGCATCCAGGGCCAACATTACCGCCGGTTACCCTATAACAAATGGTCACGGAGTTTGAAAGATTCGAATTTCACTCATATCTCTACCCTCGGATGTTTTTTGACGATTTCGGCTCAGAATGAGACTTTCCCGGGGAAAGCTGGAGCACATATCTTTTCTCCGATAAATCAGCTAGGTTTTCTATGACTATTGAAGAATTTCTCAACACCAATTATCTAAAATCAACCTGTAAGCTCTGAATAAACCACCGAATCTTAGGATCCCATCACCGTCGACTGCATTGCATTATCATAATCATTATTACATCAACACTATGACACAATTTTCTCCGACGACGCACCATATGGTGGTTTCAGGTCCACCTACAGCAGACATGATCATTGCTAGTGGATTCCGATTCTAATATGCAGTGACCAGCCGATAAGCAGTCGCGAGCTTGAGCTTAGAAGGAAATTGATCTCTATTAGAAAGAAAAGGTTAGTGATCAATAGCCGCTTCTGCCTCCGATACAAGAATCTCACACACATATCTGTAACAACACCAGTCGTCCACCACACTCTGTTGCAGCCAACATCAATAAAACATCATATCTAACCGGAGTCCCAATCAAATACTTTCTCAATTTTCATTCCTTTCGGAAGTTCTCCGGAAAACTATCGTACTACTCGTAGAAATCCATTTATATAACCCTGTCGACCGATGTGGAACCAACATGCGTCGCCAGCAGACGTATAAAACAGTTGCCTTAACTGGTCGTAATCAACAGGAATTGGGTCTCCCGATAGTTGTTCCGAAATAGCACCGACATTTCCAAAAGAAACCTCAGTAGTAGATCCTCGAACCAATTAGACGTGGCAGAGGAACCAGTGGCCATTAAACGGAAATATCTGGCAACACATCAAGGCAACGTTGTTTATCACTTCCAACCCATTATTAGGACTATTCACAATGTGAAGTTTTTCGGTCCCCTTTCTATTATTTTGAATCTATTATAATGTGTTCGGGAACGCCCACAAAATGAATCTTGTAGAGGAAATTTGAATTTAAAGGGAGAAATGAAATAAGGAAAATTGATACAGGTGTGAGAAAAGTTTCGGATGTAATACCTAAGAGGATATATCGGTGGATGGTGGATCGGGACATGCAAAATTAGTCGTTTGTCAAAATGGTAGTGGCTTTCCAAAGGTAGCAAGCAAATGCTCATGTGACCGCATGTAACGGGAGAAGCGACAAGAATGTCATTGCTGGAAATGACCATAGACCATTAGAAGGCAATTCACAATTGTCACTTAAGTTGGACACTTAATAGGACTCGGTATCGGTTTTCTGGGGCCGCTAGTTCTTCTAAGGAAAATGGCCTGTTAATGTAATATAGTTTTACGTCTATGAACTGGCAATTGTATCCGAAGCATCTTGATTCTCGTGATAGTTCCTGAAGCGTTCGTAACCTCCCTTGTCACCGACCCTGTTTTAGTTTTGAGGCGAGTCAAGCCACGAGAGCTTGTGCATATTACTTTTGTGAAACGCCATGCTTAAATTCAACCTAGAACAAATAAGTACATATTTAATAAGATGTTCAGAAAGAGAACCAAAAAACTGATCACTTAAAACACGCGAATTCACAGACAATCATGAAAAAACAATAAACAACCAGGTACGATGATAACCATGGCGACGTGGAACATTTAGAACAAATTCAAATTTACATTAAAGATTGCTTGGATTTACTGGGTACCGCTTGGGTACCGAGAACTTAGTACACTGGAACCATAAATTGAGTACTAATTTGCTCTGACCCCAACATCTTGATTATTATATCTATGGCAGAACGATCGCGCGGTCGGCCGAATTATTGTGTTCTGCATTGCGCGGCCGGTAATAAAATTAATCAGTTCAGTGCGTGATATCTCATGTTTCGGACAGCAGAACGATCGCGCGGTCGGCCGAATTATTGTGTTCTGCATTGCGCGGCCGGTAATAAAAATAATCAGTTCAGTGCATGATCTCTCTTGTTTCGGACAGCAGAACGATCGCGCGGTCGGCCGAATTATTGTGTTCTGCATTGCGCGGCCGGTAATAAAAATAATTAGTTCAGTGTGTGATCTCTCATGTTTCGAGGCGGGCTTGGTAGTCATATGGCTACTGCTTCTGCCTCATACGCAGGAGGTCGTGAATTCAATCCCAGGTCCGTTCCATTCTCCTACTTTGTATCTTTCTCTTTATTTCTCATGTTCTAGCAATCGCTAGAACTGGAAATGGACTTCCATACCGTTTCCATTACTATTCCTATACCTTCAATTTGAGTATTCTAACAGTAATCTGCTAGAATTGGAAATGAACTATAGAGCTCGTTTCCTACATCCAATTAGAAATTCCATCAGTTACCTTCTCCTATCTATCACATTGGCAGCTCGTTAACCAAGACGGACCTCTGCCTCTCCAATCTAACCCAGAAATTCCAACAAATTCCGCATGAACTCGTGGCAAGTGCAGAGGTATATTCGGCTTGCAGTGGGCGAGTGATTGCATCATCATTTCCTCCCCCTTCCCTACATTGACTTGCATTCTGACGTGGCAGGCGCCAGTATGACCTAACAAATGAGATCACCAGTTCTTGTACATTGAAGATGTGTGCTAGTCCCAAGCAAACATCTGTTGGTTCCCTGTGCAAGAACAGCTGATCTGGTCATAATGGAGTAGCAACTACGAGCAGTCAATCAAGCTCAAGCTCAAGCTCAAGCTCACCGACAGTCTAAGTTCCTTGGATGGCATTGCGCGGCCGGTAATAAAATTATTCAGTTCAGTGCGTGATCTCTTTTGTTTCGGACAGCAGAACGATCGCGTGGTCGGCCGAATTATTGTGTTCTTCATTTCGCGGCCGGTAATAAAATTAATCAGTTCAGTGCGTGATCTCTCTTGTTTCGAAGCGGGCTTGGTAGTCATATGGCTACTGCTTCTGCCTCATACGCAGGAGGTCGTGGGTTCAACCCCAGGTCCGTTCCATTCTCCTACTTTGTATCTTTCTCTTTATTTCTCATGTTCTAGCAATCGCTAGAACTGGAAATGGTCTTCCATACCGTTTCCATTACTATTCCTATACCTTCAACTTGAGTATTCTAACAGTAATCTGCTAGAAGTGACGGGAAATGTCATTTCGATGTCATGGGACTAATTTGCTAATAACTTTTTTCACACATTATTTACAACTATGTTTTTTATATAAACATGTAGCCCTCAAAGAACCCTAAAACTTTTTCCAATAGGTCATTTCTCTAAATCTGATATTGGCGGCGTGAGAGCCGAATTAGTGTCAAATGACATTAATGTCATGACATTCCGTGACATTTTTTTAACTTCCCTTTCATGGCTTAGACTTTGTATTTAGAACAATGATCTGTTTGACAAAGTTCTAGGATCTTTTGAGCATTGAATGTTAATAAAAAAAATCGGAATTGTAATAACTTCTGAAAAAAGTTATTAGCAAATTAGTAATTGCAATCCCACGACATTTTTTTGACATTTCCCGTCACTGTCTGCTAGAATTGGAAATGAACTAATAAGAGCTCGTTTCCTACATCCAATTAGAAATTCCATCAGTTACCTTCTACTACTGGCTGTATTCAATTCGCCCGCAGGTGTCGAAGCGTCCATGGTTCAAAAAATTGAATATGGGACGAGACTTCATTCGAACCATGTGTCGTCTAATGTCCAATCACTACACTCTAAATGCACATCTTTTCAGAGTGGGGCTCTCGGAAGGAAATCTTTGTGTTTCTTTGTTTCTTTGTTTATTAGGAAAGCAACCAAAGCCTATTAGGGAAGTGTTGTCGGGCCTTGATCTAGAGTGCATGTCCCTGGTCCACCAATTTTTGAAAGTTGCTGATGTAAAACTGTAATCATTGTCTGCCCATTCCCTTGTCTGTCGTACCCCATATCGAATGTCTTCCTCTTGTTGTACATTTCCATGTATGTCGTTAATCCCTTCCGTAGTTTTCCTCTCGTCGTTGTCTCCCAAAAAAAGTTTGTTTGTCCCGTTACAGATGTAAAAATGCGAGGAATGTCAACTTTGTGAACATCAGCATCGTAATTACTTAAGCACCCTAAAATCCTTTCCTACTGTATTCTTGTATTCCCTAACCTTGACTAAACCGCGAGTCTTTCGGTTCCCCAAAACTAACACTATGTATAAGAATCAAGAAATGTATTGTTAAACTTGATTTCGGCTCCGTAACGCTTCACGGCAAAAAAGCCTTCCAAATAAACAAAAAATTTAAAAAAAAATTAACACCTGTTGTCGGATCCACGAAATAATAAGAACTCAAATCATATTATTCAACTCGCACTTTATTCCGTACTCGCGCCTACGATGCTGTCGCAGTCGACTCTCGATTCCAACTAACCTACTTGGCATGAATTGTTGCCAGTCTTCTTTATTTATCGTTCTACATTAATGTTGTTTCTTAAAGGGCCTAGTTGTCCCCGACATCCCCCCTATTCTTTCAAGTCCCAAACTGCATCCGTGTGATACTCATTTAGATATGTCGGCCTCCTCTGCGTCCTTGTTGGTCGGGTATTGTTGCCAGTAGACTTGATGTCAATAGCCGCATCTTGGCTGAAAGCGTTTGTATTTTTCTCTGTCAACAGTTCCGCTGGACAACTTTTGGATGACGTGTTCTCTAGCAAACGTTTCAGGTGTGCAACATTTCGATGTACTATGCGATTCGATTTCAGCGACCGTAAGGTGGCATCTGAACCATCCAACCCTGTAATTTCGTATTCCTCCGAGGCAAACGTGGAAGATAGTTTGTTTTCCTTAACCATTCGTTTACAAACAACCACGTCTCCCACTCTTAATTCAGATGGTTTAGCTTGACGACGTGTATTCGCATACTCCGCATCTTTGAGCTTTCTTTCCCAGTCTCGATCTCTAATCGCTTCTTGCTCTGTTCGTAGTGTAGCATCGTTGAATGTTGGAAGTTTGTCTCGCATTGTCCGTCCGAACATAAGCGTTGATGGCGCCACTCCTGTTGACGTATGAGGGGTTGAATTGTACATCAACAAAAACGTTCTTAAGTCCCAAATCCAATCCTGACTGTCAGTTTCTTGACTTATTTTGAGATGCTTAAGTATAGTTTTATTTGCCCTTTCAACCTCGCCGTTTGCTTGCGGCCAATAAGGTGTCGTCTTCAACAACGAAATGCCGTACTCTGCACAAAATGACTTGAACTCATCACTGGTAAACTGTGGCCCATTGTCGGATCTGATGCTTTCGGGCACCCCGAATCTACTGAATGTCTCATGTAAGACCTGAATAGTACGCTTGGCTGTTATTGTTCTCATGACAATTGCCTCTGTAAATCTACTATAATAGTCGACTATCACAAACAATGAATGGCCGGAAGGTAGGGGCCCCATGAAATCGACAGCTATATCTGCCCAAGGCTTTTCCGGCATTTTTACACGTTTCAAGGGCTCCGGTGCTCCGAGGCAGGACACCAATGTGCATTCCTTGCATCGCTTCACGTAAGACTCGACCTGTTTGTCCATTTGCGGCCACCAAACCTTCTGTCGCAATCGTCGTTTCATCGCTGCCATTCCTGGGTGTGCCTCATGCGCCAAAGTAATAACACGATCTTGTAGCCGTATAGGGATGACTAGTCGATTACTCCTCAAGAGCACTCCGTCGACGGCGCATAACTCATTCATATAAGGCTTGAACTCCTTCGGGATGAGATCTCGATTTCCATCTTGTAATGCCTCCAGAACTTTTTGAACGGTTTCGTCGTCTTTCGACTCCTTAGTGACTTGTTCAAGCGTTACTGCAATTGGAACTCCCTCTGAAACAATGTTCCTAATGTACCCTTCGGTCGTATCATCAAACGTGGTATTCTCTTGTGCGCACAATCTTGATAGCGCGTCGGCTATATTGTCGGTTCCTGGAATGTGCTCTACTTTGAATGTATATGCTTGAATTCTGAGAACCCAACGCTCAATTCGGGCACAAGGTTTTGATCTAGGGCTGAATAGAAATTTCAAGGCTTTGCAGTCCGTCAGTAACGTGAACTTTATGCCTAAAAGGTACAATCGAAATTTTTCTACTCCCCAGACTAACGATAATGCTTCGCGTTCTGTTTGGAAGTATTTTTTCTCTAATTCGGTCAGCGCTTTACTGGCATAGGCAATAACCCTGTGTCTTCCTTGGGAGTCTACTTGTGAAAGCACTGCTCCGAGTCCAGATGGACTAGCATCGGTAATTAGTCTAGTTTCGTCCTTCGGATTGAAAAATCCCAAATGATGAATTTGACTAATTTCATCTTTAATCTTCTGGAAAGCAGAGGATTGTTCAAGAGTCCACTCAAAGTTCCCTTTAGAGCGAAGTAGCTCCCTTAGCGGTTCTGTTAAAGAGGCTAGATTTGGAACAAATCTTCCGACGTAGCAAACCAACCCAAGAAAGCTTCTTAGCTCGGATAAATTGTTTGGCTGCCGAAAATTTTGTATTGCTGCTATTCTACTTTCAGTTGGTTTTACACCTTGCGTGGACAGCTCATGACCGAGGAATTCCAAGCAATCAACGTTGTATAAGCATTTCTCTTCATTGAGTAGGATCCCGTATTCTGAAAATCTCTCAAGTAGGGCAGCCAGTCGTCGGTCATGCTCTTCATTCGTGCTGCCGTGAACAATTGCGTCGTCCAGATATACTATTACCCCATCTAAACCCGCAACAACAGACTCCATCACCTTCTGAAAGAGCTCTGGTGCACAACTTACTCCGAACATAAGCCGCTTATACCTAGATAAATAATACTGGTTAGGTGAATAGGTATATAAAGAACAAAAGATTTTTTTCTGACAGTCTATAACCGTTTGTGTGTTTCTTTTATTTAGTCAATATGTCTACCTGAAAAGTCCCTTCTTGGTAATAAACGTGGTGATTGGTCTTGAGCGCTCCGATATTTCGACCTGATGATAGGCGTCTTTGATGTCAATTTTGAAAATCGTACGGTCCCGCACACAGATCCAAGCAGCTCGTCCACAAGGGGTAATGGGTGTGACTCGCGCAGCACAGCTTGGTTGGCTCTGCGCATGTCAATGCACAAACGAATTTCACCAGAGTCCTTCATCACTGGCACAACAGGTGATACCCAAGCGGATGGGCCTGGTGCCGGCTCAATGATGTCCATTTCCAATAGGGAACGCAGCTTTTCCTCTATTTTGATTCCCAAGCAATCGGAGGCCTTCTGTACGATTGTTGTACTGGTTGGATGTTGTTATCGATTGGTATCTCGATAACCACCCCTCGGATTTTAGGGAATGGCGATGTTGCGATTGATTCGACTGTATCCACATTGTATCCAACTTTCAGTACATTCAGGGATTTCGCTGTGTGGTCTCCAAGTAAACAGCGTTGGCCATCTTCGACCACATAGAACTTGGCAATCGTCTTATTCTGACCTGCTTCTATCTCCGCATTGAATGTTCCGGTAATTTTCATGGGTTGCTTACTGGCATAACCAACGAGTGATCTGTCTGCTTTTGCAGTCATGTCTATTACATTTACCTTAGCTTCTTTCAATTGTTCCCATATGGTTTGAGTGATAATGTTCGCGTCCGAACCTGAGTCGATGGTCATGGGTACCTGAACTCCTCCAATTTTGAATGTAAAGACATTTCCTCCCATAGCGTAGAAAACATAATCCTTCGATTGACCTTTCTCAATTTCCTCAGATACCGCACGGACCTTCTTCGCCTTAGGACATGAAGCGGGAACGTCCAATCGACGCTTCAAACCCCGTTGCTGTAACAACGTTTCGCCCAGTGCCCAATCTTCCCACAAGCAGCACACTTTGTCTGTTTAGCAGGGCATTCATTGCTTCCATGGGTATGCCCTCGACGTCCACAACCATAACAGATGAATCGATTGTTAGGCTGATGTCTGGGTTGATAGCCAGATTGGCGCTTGAATGATTGCGCTGTGTTTCGGAAAGATCGATTTGATACCGTATACACATTCTGTTCCTGACGCTCAATAGGCCGGCTCAATTTCTTCGATTGGTGGTATGACTCTGCCATGCTTGTACCCAAAGAGATCACTTCGTCCAATGTGCGATCCTTCTGTAACAATTTTGTGCGTAACTCTTCAGAAATACATCCCTGGGCAATCCTGTCGGCGATGAGCTCATCCACCACGACCGGATCGTAATTACATCTCGCAATCTGTTTTCGCAACCGCATGATAAAATCCGTGAATCTTTCACCAGATTGTTGCGTAATCTGATGAAACAGGTGTCGTTCATACGTCTTACGGCGGAAAGGCTCAAAGTATTCGTCAAGGCACCTTATGGCCACGTCGTAGTAAGGCGGGTCGATTGCAACGTGGGGTACTTGATCTATTCCTGGTAGGTGCCGAATCAATCCTTGCAGACCTGGTCCACCGAGATAGGCCAGCTGCGCTCGTTTATCTGATTGTTTCTCTATGCCTTGGGCTACGAAAAACGACTCTAAATCCAGTTTCCAAACTTCCCACTCGGTTGGCAACTGGCTGGTGTCAGTAGTGACATCGAAAGGCTTAATCCTGCTTTGCAAAGCCATCCTGTGAAATTTATTATTTTTGTTTATCTCAACTCAAAGTATTATAATTCATCAACCTCTCAAATATTGTTTTGATGTGCATTACTCAAAGATATCCTTTAAAATTAATTACAATTTCATATTTTTCATAGATTTATTTATTTATACATGGCAGTTCATTCATATTGATATGTAGAATAATTGTATTGGACTTACCCTTGAAAATCATGCAAATGCTCAAAAAATCATTTGTGATACATTTGTACTGATGTACCTGCACCAACAACATCTATTGGAAATGCTCCAACTAGTCGATGCCAGTTTTATATACTTACTTTACCGTGTTTACGTTTTAATAATACGCATTTTTATCCTAAGGGTACATAACCCCTATTTTGTGAGTACATAACTACCTAATGGCTCCCGGGTACACAACCTCTCAACATTTCACACTTGGTACATAACCATAAACACCTACAATTGGCTTACGCTCTTAGTTACTCCAGATACATAATCTCACTACTATATCTTTGTTCCACTTTTTCAATTTGGTAACATAACCTCATTTTCTTTCTTTTAATCCACAATCCATTAGCATTTTTTTGTTCGGGTACATAACCTCTTTTTTTCATGTACATATACACATTTTCATTTTACATTTGGAACACGATCTTATTCGTTCTCTAACCTCAACCCATTTTGCTTCTGGTACTACATGGTATCACGTTTTTTTTCTATATGGTAACATAACCTCATTTGTTTTCGTTTGGTACACAACCATCAACATTTTTTCGCTTGGGTACATTATCCCATTCTCTTTTGTTCGAAACACAAACACTTCAGTATATATATACATATATATACATTTTGACTTTCACCTATCCCCATCACATCTCTCTCTATTTCGCTCCTCTGTTTCAACATCGCAACACATTGTCTATCGCTGAACCTTCATTTTGTCAATTGGTACACAACCAATACTAGTACAATATTTTTGACGGCTTTGGGCACAAGACCATTCCACTGTATATAACCCGTATTCCTTTTCAATTTTGTAATGGTACATAACCTTACTTTTATTCCTCGATTCACTTGCTCATTTGGTACAAAACCCATATCTCTTGCGTTTCAACAGGAGTACACAACTACCGAAACATACTTTTTTCTTCATGAATTCTTGGCTGAATTCATTTTTTTTCTCGAAACACTACTACCAACACCATACATGCATTCCATATTCCAACTATTTTTGTACTTCACCTCCATTTTGTTTTCTTGATTATTTGAATATACTTCATTTCAACGTTGAGAATGCACATCAATAATATTTGTTATAGGAATATTTTTGTTCTCTTTTATTTCACTTACGTTCGCACTTCACGCCGTTCACCTTTGCTCCCAGATAAAATTTTCTTCCGCAATGCCAAAATGGCGCTCACTTCCAACCCAATGAAAACTGAGTACCGTCGCTAAATATGCACTGACTTTTACGAAACCGAATTACTTTCGCGATGTTTTATCCCGTCGTCGCCAAATATGTCGGATCCACGAAATAATAAGAACTCAAATCATATTATTCAACTCGCACTTTATTCCGTACTAGCGCCTACGATGCTGTCGCAGTCGACTCTCGATTCCAACTAACCTACTTGGCATGAATTGTTGCCAGTCTTCTTTATTTATCGTTCTACATTAATGTTGTTTCTTAAAGGGCCTAGTTGTCCCCGACACCTGTGGCAATAAGTGTGCAAGTGTATGTGAATATGTGAATTCTTCTTTAGAACCGTTTGTGTCGGGTCATGAGTGTGGTATTGTGACCAACACACGGACCATTATGGCTAACGAGTTCCCTGAAAGATCCGCAACATTCATAGAAATGGGCAATTCGGAAATTTCATCGTACTCATCAAATACTCTGGATTCGAAAAGAAATTATTTTAAAAAATCCCGTCGCTTCGCGATGGAATTTACGAAGTGACCATTTCTACGGATTTTCCGGATCTTCCAGTGGACCATCCAGTGTACTCTAAATACACACATTCTTCTTAAACCACACTCAAACACATGCAACACACAAACACACAAACACCCACAGACACATACATTCCAATTGTAAGGCGAAACTTACACGTAAACAACGTTGATACAAAGATCCCATACAACGCTGACTTTAAGCTGTTCAGTTATAAAAGCCCCTGATGGCAGAATTTCTCAAACGTTTTCTTCGTGAAACACGGACTTGTAACTTTCACATTCCTGCTTCTCTTTATTATTCACCTTATAATTTCCAGTTTGTATTATTGAAATAATTAAATTACTTACTCCATCACTGTTTTCTTTGTTTCCTTAGTTTTACTTTTCCAGGATACCGTTAACAACTATTTTTTCTTGTTATTGTGTTCAATGGTTATTTTGTTCTGGAGTTTCACCCCCGTTGCCTTTTACCCAATTGATATAGTTAATGGTCATGTGGCAACTGTTGGAGCGGATCCGGGTACAAATTAAAATTAAAATAATACAAAAAAAACAAAAAAACAAATCAAATAAATAATATTTGCGTAGTTTCCTATCGATCAATGGTAAGACTGCATTGCTTCGGCAAATTAGACTTCTCTTCTTGTTGAATAAGTAAAATTAACATTGCATTTTTATTTCGTGACTACGTTGGGGATTTCGAGAAAACATTTCTCGCTTGTAACCTTCTGGATGACAAAATATGAAATTTCGGAGCCGCTACAATAAATTTATAACGCCATTTATCAAACGCTGTTGGTGGGGGTGGATGCAATTTACATATTTCGAGAATTCAGGAAAAAATGTTTCGTTATAAAAGAAGGAATCAAATTGAAATCTATTTACAAAAGAGTGACTTACTTTTGATGCTTTTGCGACTCAAATGCTGCAGTTTGCGCCCACCCTTCTAGCAGAATTAACTACTACTAAACTAATCAGACTCTCTGCGCCTTTGTTTGCTTCGTTCCCTTTCCAGAGAAGATCAAATCTACACAAGCGTTCAGCTCAAATCAATCGCTTGAGTCCATTTCTCTATTACGGCTTCAATGGATGCACTCGATCTATTTTATATACAAAATGGTAATAAGAATGAAATAGTTTGCTTTTTTTGTGGGACAGTCTCTCACTCGCATTCGCCTGGAATCGATTCTGAGGGGATTCAATCCTAAACAATCGCGTTCAATGTTTTGGCTCTAATCCTAAAACCCAACCATTTTTCTTTGTCACCACCAAATCTAACAATAACTAGATTTTGTCTTATCTACATTGTTTGCTGCTTCTATCGGAACCATTGATTATGGATCCTTTACACACATCGGACTCATTCACTCACACTCAATCCACATTTTCACTTAATTTATAATACAGTGTAAGAAAACATCTTTTGTTTCAAAGAATATCTACGGAAAGTACATTGGACAGGAAAGAAAAGTGTTCTGTAGCAGTGTTATTCACATTTGTGTTTTTATTCTTGCTCGTATGTGTGCGGACGAAACATGAACGAGAAAAGAGAACAATAAACAGGAAAACAATATTCGAATATAATTTTGACCTAACAATAAGGTAATACGGGCAACAAATTTGACAAACTTTGTCAAACATTTTCTCACTACTCTCCTGTACATAACATCGAATTTACACCGGAATCTTTCCGGGGAATTGGTTAGTCAAATGGTCTAGAGTACACTGATTCATCACACTGGGATGAAGATGAGTTGAAGCGAAATGATCACATTGGGGGGGAGGGTACGATAAATGATAGTCGATGCCGATTCTGCTGCAGTTGTTACCCTCTGGACACGAGGCGTCAGCTTCACAAATGCACAGATCCGGAACTGACCGCGCCGCAGCAGCGCGTGGTTGATGGTGATGAGCTTGGGTAGTGGTGGTGCTGTTGTTGATCGTGGTGGTGCTGGAATTCTAATTGCGAGGTCGTTCGCACACTAGCGCACACACGCGTACGTTCGTACACTGGAGGGGACGAGGAAATCTCGCTGCACAGCTTACTAGGATACTGGTGGGGGACGAACGGAGGATCTACGACGCGTACATCCGGCTGATTTCGTTCTTGTACCGTTCCTGGATGTCCTTGCGCTTGAGCTTGAAGGCCGCCGTCACCAGGCCCATGTCCGGGGTCCAGATGTCCTTGCACAGGGTTACCACAGTTGGAATCTCGAAGCGGTGCAGTTTACCTGTTGGTAGAAATTGGGAGATGGTATGAACAAACATATTTTCAATCAAAAGTAGACATTGAAAAATACACTAATAAGGTAGGAACAAATATTAAATGATTTCTTCTTTTGTCTTGTTGTTACTAATTGGATTAACTATCCAAAGGAGGAAATTAAAAATAAATAAATGTAATGATAAACCGCAAAATTCATCAACTATATCCCCCAAATAACTAATGGATCCTTAGTTGAAGTGATTTCGCACCCACTACAAATGAATTTTAAGGCATTCATTGGTTATAAGTTATAAACCATACATGACAGACGTTGTCGTATACCAACATCTGTCGCGTCTGATTCACTTTTGGAAAACCTCCAGTCGCAAGACTTTTAAGGCGTGAAGTTGACTGAGACATCTACTACGAGTATAAACATTCCATGGAACTATCCTGAATGGAACCTGAAATAGTTTTTTTCCGGAAAACTTCGAGTTGCCGTTTGTGCTTATTTTTCAGCACAAATGAATCGACTGCTTTGAGCGTGCTTATAGTAGCGAGTAAAATAACAAAGATTACTGAGAAGAAATAACAAATACAATCACCGTATATAATGCAAAATTAGTAAATCTACAGTATCTACTTTCACTACTTACTGTATACTGAACTATGAACTACAATTGGTGCAATGGATGATCGTTTGCTTCCCAGTCTTTTGTGTTAGTATTTTGTTAGTTAAGACTGGTACTAGACCCTGCCGGAACCTCCGCAGCATATACTCAAGAAGATGTTGTTAGATCATGCGACACCTTCTCTAAGTATTTGCATGGAGGTATGATATATCAAGTGTTTAATTATTTTCTATATATTGGCAAAAAATACTCGACGCGTTTCTGTTAAATTAAAATGTTACCGGGATTAAAATACGTACTTCAGTACTGCTTATAGTGTAACCTTACTCGGATGCAATTAAATTCATCTCCTTTTCGTCTAACGGTAATGTGGTGAGTACTAAGAATACTAGCAATCAGTGTTGCCACTTATTTTTCGAACCTCACCTTCATTTTCAGGCGTAAACATCTTTTTCATCTTTATTTATGAGCAAAAAATCTTGAAAAAAAATCTTTATGTACTTAAGGCTGAAGCGAATGCCATCGTTCGTCATTTCGCCCGTCAAATTTGACATTTCTGTCAAATTCGACGAGTTGATTGGCGAACGGGTCTTTGTGCTCCAGGCTTAAACTTAAATAGGTGCCTAATAGCTGAAATATTCACTTTTTTTTTAAATATACAAATGTTTTTAAATCTGTTGGGTTTCTTAGAAGCAGGTAGATATTTGTAATGAGAGTATATTTTGAAACGAGTTTCGAGGTATTTTTGTACCATCCCATTTATTGCAAATCAAGGTGATCAAAACTTATAAACCTTTCAGATGTGTAGTGTGAATATTTTGACTTTTGCATTTTGAATGAATTGCCTGCTTTGAGCGTGCTTACAGCGGCACACTAGGAGTTAACTTTCTGAAATCAGTATGGCGAAAGGCATTTAAGGCTCGATTTCTCAAAATCAAGCACCTTCATCGAAAAAATATTTGGTAGGCGTAGTAGCGGACACCTTCCTACATAACCGGTCGGTACCAAATAGTTTTTCATGAAAAGTTTCTAAATTTGAGAAAACCCGCGTTAGATGTCTTTCGCCATACAAATTTCTGGCGGTTAACTCATGTTGGCTGTTTTGCGCATATACTATATCGCCTGGATGTGACAGCGGCGGGTAGGAAATCAGCCACTGCCAATAATTCATTGAATTGCAACGTTAAAGCCATCTTGGCAACTCCTTTCTTTTTAACATAACATGTTTTAACGCAAAATAGCATTAATCGTGCTGGTATGCCATCTAATATATTCAGTCGGTTACTAACCAAAGTTTTAATAAAGTTATTCGGCCAAAACGGCCCTTTGACAGCTGCTGCCGAATGAGGGATGAGATAGAAATGTTGATGAACTTTCTTAATAATGGAAATGCCAGCTTTCCTTCTCGCCGTTTACCGCCCAGCGATGTCTCGCAACTTTTCGTCGTATCGGCTTGCTCTTCGTTCTGATTAATTTTGCAAAGATTTGTACCCCTGAGCTCCCGCAAAAGTTTGGAAACTTCTTCAGGATCGAACTGAGACTGGTAATGTTCTCCAAATTCTTTGGATCGATGAGTCAAGCTGTCTTAAGAACGGGATCATTCAAGAGTTTGATTGTTTGTTTCACCAGCTCCACATAGAAATTACATGCGAGAGCATAGAAAGTTTCCTTCAGCGGTTAATCAAAAGGTCCTGCCAGATTATCTGCCGCTAGCCCTACGTAGGTCTTCATTTTCTCGTGAAGATGTTATTCAAAGTTTTGAAAGCCATTTGTCTATAATATTTTTAAGAAATTCATCTTTCCAGATGTTGGAAAGGATAATCATCAGATAATCAGATAAAGCGATTTAATTTCACAGTACGTGTTCGTATACTCAGGGCTTTCCGATTGGAAAATACGATTGACTTTATTAACAAGCAGTAGGTCATCCCGAGTAGAAGAAAATATCTGAATAATATCAAATGTTGATAAGATAGTAAAATGAGATATGAACATGATTGATATAAGAGATAAAAGATCAAACGACAGTATCCATATTTTGCATTAAAATATCATGAGGAGATCAATTTATGCTATTTATAATAAGAGATCAGTATCATGTGCCATTAGTTTGTTCTTATCCATAGTATATCTTGATATTTAAATGATATTTCGGTGCAAATTTTTGATATTGTTGCCTGTTCTTTTATCTCTTATATCAATCAAGTCTATATCATATTTTTTCTATTCTGTTCGTGACTTCTACCCGGGATGAGATCGTAGAGATGACGACGGTGGCGCTGGGCAGTTCAATAATTGTTACGGTTCGAATAGAACGTAAAGTACATGATTAGCTTTGAAAAACGATCAACATTCCGTTTGACTACTGAGTCAAGCGATAGCCATCTGGTAGATGACGGATTTTACTGAGTGAAAACTGCCTTATCGGTCATGATATCGGATTAAAGTATCGGCCAAAAATGATAAAAAAAAAAACAGAACACTAAATTTCAAAACGCACAAAAATCTTGAAAAATCTTTTTTCTTCAAAAAAAATCTTTAATCTTTATATAAAGATATCTTTATCAAAAAATATTAAAAAATCTTTATAAATAAGATAAATCTTTATATGTGGCAACACTGCTAGCAATGTGTACTTTAAAAGAACAAATTATTTCACAATTTTAACAATATGCAGACACTTGACTTATCAACGTTGACCCCATCATCCGTGGACAGGGAACTCTTGCTGGCTATTTTGTGCATATACTATAGCGCCTGGATGTGGTTTCGGCGAGTAGAAAATCAGCCACTGCCAATAATTCATTATATATTTCAATGAATTATTGACAGTGGCTGATTTTCTACCCGCCGCGGTCACATCCAGGCGCTATTGTATATGCGCAAAACAGCCAGCATGAGTAAACCGCCAGAAATTTTGTATGGCGAAAGACATCTAACGCAGGTTTTCTCAACAGCAGGAACTTTTCACGAAAATCTATTTGGTACCAGTTATGTAGGAAGGTGTCCGCTACTACGCCTACCGAATATTTTTTTTATTAAGTTGCTTATTTTCGAGATATTAAACCTTAGATGCTTTTCGCCATACTGATTTCAGAAAGTTAACTCCTAGTGTGCCGCTGTAAGCACACTCAAAGAACGGAGATGGCGCCACTACATTTGTACTTTGTAGTGAAATTTATTTTCTAGTATGGACAAATCACCCGTTCTCACTAACTACGCATCACAGCGATATGTGGCCTAGGTAGAAAAGCTACACATATTTTTCTGATTTTTTATACCCTTATTGCATTTTGCAACTCAATAAATGAGACCTGATTACAGCTTCATACTAAACTTAAGCGGCTTACTACAAATGAATTATTGGCAGTGGCTGATTTTCTACTCGCCGCAACCACATCCAGGCGCTATAGTATATGCACAAAATAGCCAGCAAGAGTTAACCGCCAGAAATTTGTATGGCGAAAGACATCTAACGCTGGTTTTCTCAAAATTAGGAACTTTTCATGAAAAACTATTTGGTTCCGGTTATGAGGGATGGTGTCTGCTACTACGCCTACCAAATATTTTTTCGATTAAAGTGCTTAATTTTGAGAAATCGAGCCTTAGATGCCTTTCGCCATACTGATTTCAGAAAGTTAACTCCTAGTGTGCCGCTGTAAGCACGCTCAAAGCAGTCGATTCATTTATAGTACAAGTGTTGTTGAAATGATTTAAACGGACCTCAAGCGGAATTTTAGCTAGAATGCCACTGGTCTCGTCCTATTATGACGCGATTTTTGTTGAGTGTAAGCTCTTGAGTAAATAGTATAGCGTGTAGACCTGTGCGCCACCGCGCCACGCCGCCGCCGCCGGTGCTTTTACTTGCGCCGCCGCCGCCGACGATTTTGGGTCGGCGCGCCGCCGATCATAATTTTGCCACGCCGATGACTAATCGCAATAAAAAAAACCAACTTAATTCACCGAGTGGTGATACTGCCTTTCTCGCATTTAGCCAAGACACCAACCTTATATGGCGCTTATATAGTTCGATTCTATTTTCCTAATAACTTTTAAACGCAATGATCGGTTGTTATCAAATTCAATAGTGATCAGCAAGGCTTTGTCCCCTGTCGAATGCAACTTGTTGCGAGAAAATCGGGTTAGAGTTACTATATGAAAAATTGGCTAATGTTTTTCAGTTTTCGTGTGCACACACACACATACACACGGACAGACAGACATTTGTTCAGTTCGACGAGCTGAGTCGATTGGGATATAACATCATGGGTCTCTGAGACTTCTATAAAAAGTTCGATTTTGGAGTAAAATGATAGCCTTTCGGTACAACTTTGTTGTACGAGAAAGGCAAAAATCAATTAACTTAAGTCGAGTCGAGCCAACACGAGACACTGAAAACGGCCTAATAATTGAGGTCGGAATACGTATCTGTGAAGAAATACAGCGTGTTGGAGTTAATTGGAATAGTACTAAACTAGTCTTATGACAGTTCATAAATGTTGTTAAGATGGCTCTTGTATTTCGATGTCAAATCTTAAATTAATAGCTTGGTTGATTAGTTTGAGAGTTTGAATGAGGCTTTATCTAGTATAGCTAATAAGTAATTGTAATAAAATATAAATTAATTGCATATTATTCGGCAACTCGGCCGTACGAAAACCATTTTTTTGTTAAATATCTTGGCTGTGCATATGCACAGCATATGTTTCGAAATGGACAAATTGATATGAAATTTGCGAAAAAGAATCCACGTGTCTTGGAGGGACCAAGACACGTGGATTCCCTCCAAGACACGTGGATTCTTTTTCGCAAATTTCATATCAATTTGTCCATTTCGAAACATATGCTGTGCATATGCACAGCCAAGATATTTAACAAAAAAATATAAATTGTTAAATTGGTCTTTGGAATGCGTTAAGCCAAGGCCTCATTCAGTCGGGCACCTAAACTTGCAGGTGACTCGCAAAATGGGTTTGATGTGATTCATAAGCTTTTGTGGGGCCTGGATACATGCCCAAAGCGTTCCCATTCTTATAGGATCTAGCATTGGTACAGGTAAATTATTGCAGTTTAGAAATTTTAAGTTAAGTTGCACATTAGTAATTTTGACAATATTTTTTTTAATTTATTTTAATCAACTTATTAAATAACTTTTCTTTGTTTTTAGATTTGTGCTATTAAGATAGTTGGCTTATAAGGCAAACTGATTTAGCAAAATATTTAAATCCCAACTGTAAATGTTTTACCGATTTTTTTGTTCCGACCCCCGAGTAAGTAGTTTATATTTTGAAATCAATTTCTGAATGTTACAAAACCATCAACCATGAGCATCAGCAAAGCAAATATTACGAGCATCAGTTAAAAGCGGTTCTTATTTTTTTATTCACAGCTATTGTAACCCAGAACTGGGGCGTTGTCGCCTTACTGCATAGTATTTAGTCAAATTATTGAGTTAAAACATCAGGTATTTTCAAACATTATGAAATTTTAATTTAATTTTATTGTCTTGAAATTATTTAATACTGTTTTGTAAAAGCCTTATTGTAAAATTCCGGAAATTTCTGAAAATATCGTTTTAACATCCATTTATGAATTCCTTCGAAAAATACTCCAGAAATTAGTTCGGAAATAAATCAAGAAATTTATTTGATAATTCCTCCGAAAAGCTTCTTTTAAAAAACCTTATAAGATTATTTAGAAATCAGGAATTTGGGTATTCCTTTGGAGATTCCTTACAAAATTTCTCCGAAAATTCCTTAAGAATTTTCATTACGGATTTCTTCAGAAAATCCTTTACGCATTTCTTTCGGAAATTGCTTAAGGAATGCTTTCGAATTTTGTTCCACGAATTCCTATATTCTCCTTCGGAGACTCCTTGAGGAATTCCTTTGGAAGTTTCTTTAGCAATTCCTGCGGAAATTTCTTAAGGAATTCCTTAAAAAATTCCATTCGTTTTTTTTTTTTTGAGAATTTCTTCAGACATTTTAAGAGGATTTTTTCGGAAATCTTTCGTTTTGAAATTGTTTCGGCAATTAGGCCGATACAAATATTAAAAATCTATTTTGACTCCCTCCTCCTCGGATTTTTTGACAAAAAATAATATTTTGAGGGGGCAACAAAATAAAATTCGGATAATTTTAAGGATTTTCAAAACATTCTTTAACAAATCCGAGGAGTTTTTTTATTTTTTTCATTTTAATATTTATTTTTTATTATCCACCCCTTGACCTTTCGGCGACCAGTAGGACAAAATGTCAATTCAATATTTGTAACGGCCTTATTTCATGAATCGCTAGAAAAAAATCTTCTAGATATCCATAAGGTATTCATTCAAAATTTGCCTACGGAATTTCTTCAGAACTTCTTCCAGCAATTCCTTTAAAACAATTTCCGGGAATTCTTCCGGAACTTCCTGCAGGAATTTCTTCGAAAATGCCTTCATCTTTCCGAAACACTAAAACTGTTGTTTATTTTTAGATTTTTTTTCGAAAATTCAAAAAAGTAACATCGCAAATAACTTCATTTTCAATAAATTTCAAAGGTTTTCCTGGGAGATCTACCGAAAAAAAAATCTGGAGAAATCTCCGAAGGAAATTTCGGAGGTTTTTCGAATAATCTTTTGAAGAAGTCCCTGGAGGAATTTCCGAAGGAATTCTGGGCGGATTTTTTTTGTTTATTTAAGAAATAAAATTCTGGAGGAGTTCCCAAATAAATTTTTGTAGGCGTTTTTGATAAAATTTGTTTTGGGTTTAGTGCAGGAATTTCCAAATAAATTGTTGAAGGCATTCCCAGAAGAGAATCTGAATGGATTTTCAAAAATAAATCCTAAAGGAACTTAAAAAGGGTTTTTGAAGGTAAAATATTTCCCTAAAAAATTCCTAAAGGATTTTCCAGATGAATCCATAAAGGTATTTTTAAAGGATTTTTTGATGGAATTTCCGAAAGAATTCTTAAAAGAAATTACGAAGAAATTCCCAATAGAATTTCAGAGAAAATGCCTACTGGTATTTCTGATGTAATTCCTAGATTACTTCAAGAATTCCTTTGGAATTTTTCCCATTAATTTATTCGCTATTTCCTCCAGAGATTTCTTTGAAGATTCGTCCATTCGTTATTGCCTCAAAAAGATCTACAAAAACTCCTCCGGAAACGAATTCCAGAAAGTTCTTCGGAAATTCTTTCGGATATTCCTTAAAATTTACCTCAGGAATTACGTCAGAATTTCCTACACGTATTCCTTTGTTTAAGAAAACCATAGGAAATTTGTTAAGGTTCGTTCTTTTGGAAATTCCTTTAAAAATGTCGTAGAAAATTGCTTTAGGAATTTCTTCATAAAATCCTTTAGGAATTCTTTCGTAACTCCCTTAGAAATTCTTCCGGATGTACCTTCCGAAAATCATTCGCAAATCGCTTTTGAAATATCGACGGAAAATATTTTAGAATTTCTCTAAAAATTCCTTCAGAAATTCATTTACAGATTCCTTCGGAAATATGTTTAGTCTTTGAAAGTTTGCTTAGGAATTTCTTCGGAAATTAATATGGAGGATTATTTTAGGAATTCCTCCGGATTTTTTAGAAAAAAAACGTTGGAAATTTTTAAGAAATTCCTCTATCTTTTCCATCTTTTCCTGAAATTCCCATAGGAATTCTTTCAGAACTACCTTAAGTAATTCCTTGGGAATTTCTACGGGTAATCCTTTGAAAATTCTTTGGTAACTTAAGGAAGAAGTTCATGGTCATTTCCCTCAGTAATTCTGTCTGTTAACATTCTCCATTTCTTTTGATTTTTTCGGGAATCTCTTCAGAAGTTCATTCAAAGAAATTTCTTCAGAAATTGCTTTTGGGAACCATTCGGAAATTCTTCTAGGAATTCCCTAGAACATTTTTTTCGAAATTTACTGAAAAGATTCTTTATTATTTTTCTGCGAGAATCCCTTCGGTTTCCTAATGTAAACTATTTTTGAAGTCGGTGCTTCCGGGCAAAATTATAAAATACCTATAAATATAATAAGCAAGGCCTGCGTGCCCAAACCTTTGTTCCTTATGACGAATAAACGAGTCTACTTTTAGCAAGGAAACAAGCTATTTCGGTTTTGTATTTTCTTGGTGTGATTTGTGGGAAGTCCGTCGTGGAATAAATAGTGAAGTTGGCCAAGTTCAGACGAAGTATTTTTACACTAAGTTCTTTTGAAAATTACTTCAAAAATTTTGCCAGAAATGTCTTTATAAACTCTTTTCGCTATTCCCTCGGAGAGTCCTTTTTGAACCCCTTTGAAGATTTTTTTCAGCAATTTCTTCGGAAATTGTTTTTGGATTTTTTCGGAAAATATTACATTCCTTTACAAATTTCTAAATGAAATCCTAAAAGAATATTCAATGGTTTACCTGTGGTTTTACTAAAGGAATTTCCCAACGAAAGCCTTAATGGTTTTTGAAAAAATGCCTATATGAGTTTCCGCAGAATTTCTTAAAGGGTTTCACAAAGGAATTTCTAATGAAACGTCAAAAAAATCGTAGTTTCCTCCGGAAATCTCTTCAGGAACCCACCAAGAACTTTTTTTGTCATATTTAACCAACTTTGAAAAAAATATTCAATTTGGTAGGTCATCGTGCCCCAGTCTTACTCAGCGAGAGCTCATTTTAGTTATGTTGATCTTCTATTGAGATTTGTGCATACGAGAACGCGAGGTGGGGAGTAAACTGTCCATTGTGGTTGTCATTAGTGGATTCCATCGTGAATGTTCCTTCCAGGGTTACAGCAGGTGAATGAACTGCAAATTCTCTAAATTTACTAGACATGCAGCCGCTCGTACATTGCCCAATTATATATGTAACTCAAAGAATAGTAGTTAGAATTTTTCTGAAATTTAGATATATTGAGAAGTAAATCGACTGGACTTTATCAAAATCCTGAATTAGGAAAGCTTTTGGAAAAAAATATTAACAAATTAGTCCTATGACACCGAAGTCTAATTCTCAATATTGCTCAAGGGTTACGAATAATAAAATAGTTTCAATTTAAATAACATTTTGAGGTACTTATTAGTGTCGCTGGTAATTTACTATGGAATGTGCTGTTTGATGATCGATCGAATATTACAATTTTAATCCACTGAAGTCGATTTTTATACGAGCGATTCGTACCGTGTGAATCAAAACCGCGTGAATTAAAAAATCCGCGTAAAAATTGATTTTTTTAGCCATTGATTTTTTCATCCACGCCGGTTGACGCCGCCGCCGCCGCCGCCGATAAAAGCCAACGGCGCGCCGCCGTGACGCCGCCGCCGCCGCCGCCGATTATATGACCGGCGCACAGGTCTAATAGCGTGTGCTTTCCATTCAGATAAAGTATGTAGACAATAACGTTTTTATAAACTTAACAATGTTATAGGATTTTATTTCAAGAAAATACATTTGTGTTTATATCGCAGCCACCCTCAGCATGGTCTTGCTTTATAGCCGCGCATCTTACCGCTAGACTAGGTGTATTATATACGACGAAAGAATAGTCATTTCAAAACAAAACACTCCAATACAAGTTTAAATCAAACATGACGGGCATTTATTCTGTGTGCAAGTATGAAACCACAGACCACAGTGTCCACACTTACTCCAACCTATCCTGTCTCAGATAAACTGAAAACCATTCCACAGTTGTCGCACAGTGTATCTTTTTTTTTTTTTTTTTTTTTTTTTTTAACTAATTTTATTTGCTAATTATCTAATACATGCATTCCTCTCTTAGACTAGGTGTTCCGTGTTTTCTTAACACTATCATCCTTATTTGCTATGTTACGCTTTTAGTTATTATTAATACATTTCAATTGCCTCTGGCAGTTAGAATTTTTCCTCTGGTTGAATTGAACCATGTAGGAATTACAATGTTTTCAACTTAAACTAAACTTAACCTATTTTATACTAAGGGTACAAGGAGTTAATCGTTGCAATAGAAGATTGCAACGATTTTTGTCTAAAATTGGAATTTTTTTTTGTTGGACATTTGTTGCAATGTCTCAATATTAGAAATTCTATGAAGTTCATTGGTACTATACCACGGAGGCAACTTCAGAATCATTTTCAAAATTTTATTTTGAATCCTCTGGAGTGCCTTCTTTCTGGTATTGCAGCAACTAGCCCATATTGGCACAGCATACAACATGGCAGGTCTAAAAATTTGTTTGTAAATCAAAAGTTTGTTCTTAAGACAAAGTTTTGATTTTCTGTTTATAAGTGGATATAGGCACTTAATATATTTAATACATTTGGCTTGAAGGCCTTCAATGTGATTTTTAAAAGTTAATTTTTGATCTAGCAGAAGTCCTAAATATTTAGCTTCGCTAGACCAATTAATTGGAACCCCATTCATAGTGACAATATGTCTGCTAGAAGGTTTCAAATAAGAAGCTCTCGGCTTATGTGGGAAAATTATAAGCTGAGTTTTGGAAGCATTCGGGGAAATTTTCCATTTTTGCAAGTAAGTGGAGAAAATATCCAAACTTTTTTGCAAGCTACTACAAATGACACGAAGGCATCGCCCTTTGACTGAGAGGTCTGTGTCATCTGCAAACAAAGATTTTTGACGCCCTGGTGGTAAATCAGGTAAGTCAGAAGTAAAAATGTTATACAATATGGGCCCCAGTATGCTGCCTTGTGGGACACCAGCCCTTATAGGTAATCTATCAGATTTGGAATTCTGATAGTTTACCTGAAGTAAGCGATCTGATAAATAATTTTGGATCAGTTTAATGATGTACAGAGGAAAATTAAAATTCATCAATTTTACAATCAAACCTTCATGCCAAACACTGTCAAATGCTTTCTCTATATCAAGAAGATCAACTCCAGTCGAATATCCTTCAGATTTGTTGAGCCGAATTAAGTTCGTAACTCTTAATAACTGATGAGTGGTTGAATGCCCATGGCGAAAACCAAATTGCTCATCAGCAAAAACAGAATTGTCATTAATATGAACCATCATTCTATTTAAAATAATCTTTTCAAACAGTTTGCTTATTGAAGAAAGCAAACTGATTGGGCGATAACTAGAAGCCTCAGCTGGATTTTTGTCCGGCTTCAAAATTGGAACAACTTTGGCGTTTTTCCAATTATCTGGAAAGTATGCCAATTGAAAACATTTGTTAAATAAATTAACCAAAAAGGATAAAGAGCTCTCAGGAAGTTTTTTGATAAGTATGTAGAAAATACCATCATCACCCGGGGCTTTAATATTTTAAATTTTCTAGTAATAGATCTCACTTCATCCAAATTGGTTCCCAACGAAGGGTCAAAAACAATCTCTTGATTGAGAATGTCTTCGAAGCTCCGTGTAACCTGATCCTCAATTGGACTAGTGAGACCTAGACTAAAATTATGGGCACTCTCGAACTGCTGAGCAAGTTTTTGAGCCTTTTCGCCATTTGTTAATAAAATTTTATTTCCTCTTTAAGCGCTGGAATTGGCTTTTGAGGTTTTTAAGAATTTTGTTAATTTCAAAAGGGTTTCGAACTGGGATCCAACTTCGAGACATTATTCTCAAAGTTGGTATTTCTCAGAATAGCGAAACGTTTTTAATTTCATTTTGCAAATCTCGCCAAATAACTTTCAACGCGGGATCGCGAGTTCTTTGGTATTGCCTTCTTCTCACATTTTTAAGACGGATCAGTAGCTGAAGATCGTCGTCAATAATAATGGAGTTGAATTTAACTTCACATTTCGGAATTGTAATGCCTCTGGCTTCGACAATTAAATTTGTCAAAGATACGAGAGCATTATCAATATCACTTTTGGTATCGAGAGGAATATCAACATCAAAATTCCTATCGATATACGTTTTATATAAATCCCAATCAGCTCTATGATAATTAAAAGTAGAGCTGATTGGATTATAAATGGCTTCTTGTGAGATTTCAAATGTCACAGGAAGGTGATCAGAGTCAAAGTCAGCATGAGTTACCAATTGGCCACACAGCTGACTTGAATCCGTTAAAACTAAATCAATTGTAGAAGGATTTCGACTGGAAGAAAAACAAGTTGGTCCATTGGGATATTGAATAGTATAATATCCCGCAGAACAATCTTCAAATAAAATTTTACCATTGGAATTGCTTTGAGCATTATTCCATGAACGGTGTTTGGCATTGAAGTCACCAATTACGAAGAATTTTGATTTGTTGCGAGTCAGAATTTGAAGATCAGCTTTCAACCAATTCTTTTGCTGCCCATTGCATTGAAAAGGCAAGTAGGCTGCAATGAAGGAAAATTGTCCAAAATTTGTTTCAACAGAAACTCCCAAGGTTTCAAAAACTTTGGTTTCAAACGAAGAAAATAATTTATGTTTGATACGTCTATTAATGACAATGGCGACCCCACCACAGGCGCTGTCAAGACGATCATTTCTGTAGATAAAATAGTTTGGATCTCTTTTAATGGAGAGTCCTGGTTTTAAATACGTTTCAGTTATAATGGCAATATGCACATTATGAACTGTTAGGAAGTTGAATAATTCATCTTCCTTACCCTTTAGAGAGCGGGCATTCCAATTTAGAACTTTCACAAAATTATTTAGATCCATTAAAACGGAGTCCGATAACAATTTTTTGTGTGTACTTTATACCAACCTGAACAGCTTCAGGAATGGTATTTGCTTTGAACATTGCATCAATCATGTGATGCAATTGTTCAGTTAAAAAATCAAAATCGGAAGCAGTCATGCTACCTGAATCGGCAACATGACCATTATTTTCCGTTGGGACATGGGTATAAACCTCATTTTGAGAAGAGAAAATTTGTCTACCAGCAGCGATGTTTGCATACGTGGGTACATTCGAAAAATTGGAATTTACTGAAGTGCTTGCTACCCGTTGACGAGCGGCAAAATTTGTTTGTGAATTGTGGTGGGTATGAATTGCTCGACCGGTAACCGGTTTCGAAATTTGAGCGTTTGAAAATTTCTACCCGTCGAATCTGGGATCCGATTGGAATTTCCCGTCATCAATTTTGCACGGGAATTCAAAACTTTTTTGCGTGAAGGGCATTCCCAGAAATTGGATTTATGATTGCCCCCACAGTTTGCGCATTTAAATTTATTGGAATCTTCTCTCACAGGACATGCGTCCTTGGCGTGAGAGGTTCCACCACAAATCATGCATTTAGCATCCATGTGACAATGTTTGGTTCCATGACCCCACTTTTGGCACTTACGGCACTGGGTAGGGTTTTGGAAATTTCCAGGCCTGCGGAAATGTTCCCATGTAACACGGACATGAGACATAATACAGGCCTTTTCCAAACTTTTCATATTATTTAGTTCACTTTTGTTAAAATGAACTAAATAAAATTCTTGAGAAATGCCCCTCTGGGAAGTTCCAGAATGGGATTTCTTTTTCATCTTAATTACTTGGACTGGTGAAAATCCAAGTAATTGAGAAATTTCAATTTTAATCTCATCCAGTGATTTGTCATCACTGGGGAGACCTTTCAAGACGACTTTGAACAATCGCTCAGTTTTGTCGTCGTATGTGAAGAATTTATGGCGCTTCTCAGTTAAATAGTGAAGAAGACGTTTGCGATCGTCAAAGGATCCCGGCAAAACGCGGCAGTCACCCTTCCTAGCAATCTGAAATGAAACCTTGATCCCCTGAAGGTTACTCAAAATCTCATTCCGGAAGCCAGAAAACTCGGCAACAGATACCACAATTGGCGGAATCCTTTGCTTTTTCGCATGAATCGAATCACCTGGGCTAGAGGTAGATTCGATTTGCTCAATTTCATCATTAATCAAATCGAACTGATTGCTCAGTTCGATTGGAGAAGAATTATTTCCGATATTAGAGTTAGAAGGAATATCTGAATTCTCCAGCTTCCTTCTATTTTTTCCGCGCTTGGGCAGGACGGTCTTGAAACCTTGTTTCTGAGAATTCAGAGACTCCCCCTTCCTCTTGTTTTTGTTAATACTCATTGCTGAGCGTGGAGACGTGACCTTCTAAGAGGTTTTTTCCCAGAACGGTGTCCCTGCAGGATTACCACCGCTTGTCGGAATTTTACTTCCGCAAACGGGTCCAACGTAAAACGAAGGCACGGGTCCTTGCAAAGATCGTGACGGGATCAGTGGGTACAAATAGCGCTAAGAAGCACCGTTGAAATTAAAATAGCTTCGGGTAGTATTAAAAACTTCCTTCCGCAAAGAGAGAAAGAACCGCACAGCACGAAAGCACGATGCGGTCTGCACAGTGTATCTTGTAATGAGGTTTGCTCACCAATCTTTGACTTTCGCGGATGTTTCGGAGTAATTCTAGATCTGAATTTCGATTTCTGAAGTTGTATTATGCTATTCGAAGCACGAAATCCTTTGAGAATTCCCCGGTAGGGGCTTATGGTCAATTATGTTGCTTTTCACGGCTTGACTTCTTATAATTTTTTTCACGGTTACCTTTGATAACGGAAGGACATCTTCAGGAGTGACATCAAACGCACTTTCTGGAAAATTAGTTGGTCAGATTCGTCGATTCCGAGGAAGAAACCCTGGTCGTCATCTTCGATATGAAGTTCCAACGATGGGTATGGTTGAATTGGATTGGTAGATGGTATTGGTGACTCGGCGGATTGATCGACATGCTCAGGATGCGGCAGCATTGTAAGAGAGTCATCTTCAGCGTGTTGGTCCATGGTTTCCAGAACATCAGTTACGTTGGACGGTGCGAAATCGGCCGCAGTGAAAATGAACTGATTAAAAAGTACAATCCCCGTAGCTTTGAATCCACTCTGTGCCACGAAAGCTGTTGCGGTCTTCAAGTAGGCTTCTCCGAACAAGGCACTAACATCATTGATTGTGTCAACCTTTCCCGGATCCCGCCTGATGAATACTCCGATTGCTTTCGAACAGTTCGATTTTAGGGGAGCCAGGAACCTCACATCGAGGGGTTGCATACAATGGTTGCAATGAGGAGGCAAACTAACCACCGTCACGTGGTTTTGCTAGGAAGGCTAGGTTTTTGATATGCGTGACGTTCCCATCTACATTCAGCAACACTGGAGCTGCAGCAGTCGGCCGGCTGTGTTCCAAAAAATGATTGAACCACATATTGAAATTGATCCTTGACATCCAACCACTACCGTTGCAACTGAATAAAGTTTCCGGCGGGGCACCAGACTTCAGGGACTCCGTGAGGCATACTCGCGGGAATATGAGCATAGGAGGCATGTAGTACCTCGTTGCTGACATATACACACACAAGCTGTGGTCAAGACACCTCTCTCAGCGGAAGTCAGGCAGCCCACCTGTCGTCTTCCTTTCAGCGCAAGCACTTTTGATTTTTTGGTTTGTACTTATAGAAATGGTTTCAGCAACTTCCGGTTTACCTACGGTCATAGCCGAAATTTCATCAATATGTACGATCGGCTCGCTGGAAAATCTTTAGCTTCCTTGACAGCCTGAAGAATATCGAAAAAAAAATTCAAACCCGCCACTCGATTGAATCCTGCAGCGCGGGCCTTAGGCACAATTCAGGGTGGCATTGAGGGAAACTGTGTAACCAATCTTCACCGGCCAGTTAGGAGGACTCGGTGTTGAACGGATGTTTAATGTTGTTCTCCATCGCCAGCTGGATCGCCAAGCTTCTGAAGTCGCGAGTTGTCAGTCCCAAGAGTCGTTGCTCCATGTTTAGTATATGCTGTTCGAGCTCGTCCTCCTGCTGCGGAATAAACACTCGATCCGGATGTTTTCAAATAGTTAATCAGCTTTCGACGAAGAACACCGAAGCTGCTCGCTTGACCGGCATTCCGAATTTGGTTACCGGTTTTATGACCGCGGTCATGCTGGCGAATGACCATTTCTTCCGCGTCTAAAATCGCTTATACATACGAACCATCATTGAACTTAGAAATCTACAGCAAAAAATGCTTCAGTTCTCGAGCTTTGCGGCAATATGTTGATATAGTTTGTACGATGTTTATAAAAAATGTGAAAACTAACAGAAAATAGTAATTTATTGATCTTTCATACAATTTGTATGAAATATTGGAAAACTTTGCAAGGTTCTGTTCAATCCAAATTGCGATTCAAAGAGTGACTCTTTTGTCCTGGTAGAGGTGTTTTATTGCCCCAGATCGTCAAAAGTACATTTAAATGCATATTTTCGCAAAAAAAGACACCACAAACAGTTATGTCGTGTTAGAAATATTTGTAATTATTGTAAACTTGGTTCCTACTTCGATTAACTCTAGCTAAATGTAAAATGCCTTTCAAAAATCCTTATTTTCTGTGATGTCATTATTATAATTTTCAACTTGATCCAAGAAGCAAAAATTGTTTCAGCAATTTTTAGCAAAATTTGAACATTCAATACAAAAAATTGATAAATATTACAATATAAAACTGCAAAGAAGGTTCAGAAGTCATCGATCATGCTACATTGTTCTGTTTTACAGGGAAATCAAAGGGTATCATTCTTGCCCCGGCTTCCCCTACATTGAAAAATTTAATTTCCCCATACTAATTTCCATGTAAACTTAAAACAGCTTGTGCTAAATCAGTTTTTATCCAAATCAGCTTAAATCTTCTGAGACAGAATCAGATGAGCGTTGTGGAGCAAAATCATTTTTTTTAACCACCCTACTGGACACTGTTGTCCATCTGACATCAGCTAGAGTAAGGTGAGGGGGTGCGACCTGGGGGCCTGCCTAGGATGTGGTGGTGTTTGACAGTGGACTCCATTGAACTTCTATAAAAAAGCTGCATATATCTGCAGCAGGCCCTATCAAAGCGATCGTGTGCCGCTCAAAGCGCACTACCCTAGACCTTTTGCCGGGTGGGATATTAAACAAATTTGACCCGACTGAGCGAGCGTCTGTTAAACAAGGAGGTGCGGCTCCAACAGCGTCGGTTCTGGCATTTTTGGAGTGAGTATGAGTAAATTGCCTTCAGTGTGTATATGGGGGCTCTCCTTAGCCGTGCGGTAAGAAGTGCGGCAACAAAGCAAGACCATGCTGAGGGGGGCTAGGTTCGATTCTTGGTGCCGAACTGGAAATCGTCTCGACTTCCCTGGGCATAAAAGTATCATCGTGCTAACCTCATGATATGCGAATACAAAAATGGTAACCTGGCTTAGAAACCTAGCAGTTAATAACTGTGGAAGTGCTTAATGAACGCTAAGCTGCGAGGCGGCTCTGTAGCAATGTGAGGATGTAAGCATGTCCCGTAACATGTTGGTAGACGAAAGAATATGTACACATTAGAGTGGGGCGTCATGGTCATTTTTTCAAATCAATGGTTTTTCGAAGCCATTGATTAGCGCATAGCAAGGCATGACTCTTTCTTTTTCTCCTGATGCTGACTGTCAGTAGTTAATGTTCTAATGTACAAATCTGGTACCTCAGAATTCAGCAGCTGAATGAGGAATGCTATTCCCCGGAAGCTATATATGGCAACCCCATCCCGGTGGATAGGAAACCTTGGACCAACAACCTACTGTTCCCGAAACAAAGATTTGTTCGAGAATCCGACAGTAAAATAATACGAATTGATTTTACGGAAACGACTCTTAGCGCGAAACAACGCACACGAATAGGAACATGGAACGTTTTAACCCTACCTAGTCCAGCAGCCCAGCAGGGTGAAGCTTGAGATCCTAGGAATGAGTGACAGCCGTAGGCCAAACTTTGGAGAACACAGAATGTCATCGAGATGAATTCTGATTGATTGAAAGGAAAACAGCATCAAGCGCTCGTAGATCCGAGGTCTTGATTGAGGCCTCTCATTCACCTCGCACTGGTAGGAATCTGATCTGAAGCGGTTTATTTATTTTATTTTAATTTAAAGTCGATTCTCAGCATTGCGCCGGTGTCAGAGTTTTAGTACCAAATAAGTTAAAACTCTGAATCAATTCTATTAAATGACGTCTTAACTTGATAATTACAATCTGAGATATTACAATGAATGATTTGATTCGCAAATACCTACAGCAGCTCCATGTTATATTCTTCAAAAGCTTATCTTTGGGAAATATATTTGAATATTTTGTTTGGAACTTTCTTTTCAATTTCCATCTAGAAATTCTTAAAGAATTTTCTTCCACGTGCTGCATATGAGTTTCCCTCAGGAATCGCCTCAGAAATTCATCTAAATTTGTTTTCAATGATCCTCAAAGATCCTTCTAATATTCCTTCAAAAGTTCTTCGAGAAACTACTTAGGAAATGGCTTCATAAATTCTTTAGACATTCCTGGTACCGAGATGCTGGTACCGAACTTCCTCAGAGAAAAATCCTTTAGAAATACCTGCATAAAAATATTTTCCAGAAATTCCTTTGAAAAAAATTGAAAAATTCTTTTAAAAATTTTGGAATTTCCTCAAGGAGTACCTATCTTCAAAAATTCTTCCAGAAATTCCTTTAGAAAATTCTGAATCTCCTTCGAAAATTCTTATGAAAATGCCTTCTGAAATTTCTTCAAAAATTCTTCGAGAAACCCCTTAGTAAATGCTTTTATGAATTTCTTTTAAAATTCCTCCAGAAGTCTCATAGAAAATGTCTCCATATGTTGTTAACGAGCTTTCTTTGAAAATTACCTCAGGAATTCATCCAAAAACTCCTTTGGAAATTCCACCATAAGAAATTGTTTCAGAAATTCGTTTGATAATTTATTCAGTGATTCTACCGGAAGTTCCTTAAGGAAATACATCAAATATTCTTCCAGGAATTCTTTTGGAAATTTCCGATGGAATTTTTGGATAAATGTCAAAAACAAATCCTGGAAGAATTTAGGAGGAATTTTCAATTTTCAAAGGAATTCTAGGAGGAATTTTCCAAGAGTTCTTAAGGAATTTCCGAAGGAATTCTTGAAAGAACTTCCAAAGGAATTTTTCGAACAATTGTTGATGGAATTCCTGGAAGTATTTCCAAATGAGTTGTAGGAGGAATTCATGAAGTAACTCCTTGAAAAACTTTCGAAGGAATTCATAGAGGAGTTTCCGAGGAAAGTACACCTGAACATCTGAAGGAATTTCCGAACGAATCGTGGAAGATTTTTCAAAAGAGATTTTGGAGGAATTTTCGAAGGAGTTCTTGGAGGCATTTCCGAAGTACTTCCTGAGGAACTTCTGTAAAGGTTCAGGAAGGAGTTTCTGAGGCAATTCCTGAAGGCAGTTAATAAGCTACATTTGGAGGGATTTCCGAAGATATTCCGTGAAGAATTTTTGGAGGAATTTCCGGAACTTCGTAAATAATTTTCGAAAAGATTCTGGGGGCGTTTCTGAAGCAATCCCCGAAACAAGTTTATAATCATTTTATGGAGGATTTTTTGAAAGAATTCGTGTAGAATTCATTCAAGAAGAAACTCTTTGAGGGCTTCTGAAAGAATTCCCAAATGCATTTCCATGGCAATTCCTAAGGGAAATAAATAAGCATCATCTGGAGGAATCACTTGTGATGTTTTTAAGGAAATTTCCAAAGAAATGCCTGGAAAAGGACTCTCCAAAGAAATTCCTGGAAGACGTTAGGAAGAAGTTTATGGATGATTTTCCTTATGGAATTTCCAAAATAATTGCATGAAGAATTTTAGAAAAAATAAATTCTAACGGAATTTTGTAGCAATTTGAAAATTATTTTCTGAAATAACTCTTTGAGGAATTTCTGAAAAAAAAAAAATCATGGAGGAGTTTTCGAGGCAATTTCTGAGAAAAGTTTATAAATTCAGGAGAAAATGGCGATTAATTTTGAAGGAATTCCCAAAGTAACTTCCTGAGAAGTTTGCCAAAGAATTCCTGGAGAAATACCTGAAGCAATCCCTGGAATAAATTTCGAAAGAATTTCGAGAAGATTTTTCGACGGAATTCCTGGAGAAATATTAGAAGGAGTTTCTAGAGACATCCCGAAAGTAATTACTGAAACAATTTTGGAAGAAAAATCGAGAAAGAATTTCCAAAGGCGTTTCTGGATGAAGTTGAAAGGAAATTTCTAAATCGTTCAATGTTACAAAGTAATTATCAAGTCAGGCCACTGTTCAAACAAATTTATAGTCTCTCCCACAAATAACAGTTTCAACATTTGACACCAAATTATCTCTTACAGAATTCCTTAGGAAACTCATTTACGAATTCCTTCCTAACGTCTTCCAGAAATGCTTTTGAAGATGTTTTTGATAATTCCTCCAAACATCTTTTTAGAATTGTGTTTCAAAGACTTCATAGGAAATTTCTCCAGATGGTGTTTATTCACTTCCTTCAGGAATCCTCTTATCACAATAGTTCTAAATCCCCCGGGCATTATATCAATATTTAATTGATACTTGTAGCCTCAGTGAAATTAATCTGATTTGTTGTTGTTCAAACCCTAACGAAGCGTTTCATATAATCATATCGCCTTTGGTTTGTGTCTTGGCTAATTTATAGCAACTTCTACATTTGCGTTCAAAAACGGCTTCTACCAAACTTCTAGCATAATATGAAGTGAAATAGTACAATACTCACATTTCTTGCCGTGTTCCGCCAATTCATGCACTACAGCCTTCTCCATGACCGGGGACGTGCACAGCTCCTCGAACTCCATACCCTTCAGCCCTTGCCGTTCGGCAATCTCGTCCAGATGCTGCGGGTTCGGTACGATCAACGCCACCGTGTGCTGCTTCGTCGAGTCACCATAAACGCAAATGTTTTCCACCACCGGGCAGGTCTTCAGTTCCGATTCTACTTTACCGAGAGATACGTATTCGCCGGCCTGCAGCTTAACCAAATCCTTTTTACGATCTAAAATATGCGATAATGAGGATCAGATAAAATGTTGTTGATACGGAATCTGTCAGTTCAGAGCTGATACTCACCGATAATCTTGAGAACACCATCGTGATGCACTTCGCCGACGTCCCCGGTGCGGAACCACCGTTGGCCATCTTCCTCGAAGAATTCCTCCTCAGTTTTTCCTGGCAATTTGTAGTATCCCTTCGAGACGGTCGTTCCACCAACCACGATCTCACCCTGCGGGTACGGTTTGTTCGTCACGCGATAGTTTCCTTCCTCCCAGTTAATTAGCCGGATGTAGTTGCAGGACGACGGGGCCCCTACCACGCTGTATTCCATGGAGAATTCTAAAATATTTCGATATGAAAACAACTGCCTCATTTGTGGGGGCGGAAACATGACTCACTATCAGTAACGGCTGCCCCGGCGGTTGTTTCTGTTAGCCCATAGCCTTGAATCATTTCGACACACAAACACAGTTGAATTTGTTCGTGAGTATCGGCAGCCAACGGAGCACCACCGGACATAACACCACGGATGCGACCTCCCAGCAGTTTGGCGATTTTCTTGAATAGAATTCTGGGTAGAATAAAACAATTGATTATTACAAAATCGAAGTACTGGGCAAAATTGCTTAAAATATTACTTGTCCAAGAATGGCGTCTGATATCCACGAGCAACCCATTTTGATTTGTACTGGTAGGCAAACTTGAAGAAAGCCTTCTTCATCGGTGCCTCGGCGTTCACCTTTGCGTTGATTCCTTTTGAGATGCGATCAAGAATGAGCTGTGGAAAAGAAATAGTCGAGTAATTCCTTTAACTAGTCCAAAGAAACTTCCGAGTATGACCTACCGGGACGGACGTCATGCACGTCGGTTTCAGCACCGAAGCATCACCCTTGGAGCCCTTCATGATCTTGGAGCTGGAATCAATCAACGTCAGTGCGGTGGAGTATCCGATTGGAACACCGGTCAGCAAGCAGACACTTTCGGCCAACAGTTCGAACACGTGAGCCAGTGGTAAGAATCCGATCAGCACATCATCCGGGTAGATCTTGAAGATGTCGCAGAAGTTCTTCATGGTGCCGATGCAGTTGGCATGCGATAGCAGGACACCCTTCGGAGTGCCGGTTGAACCGGACGTGTACATGATGATGGCGGTATCGTCGGGCGTTGGAGAACATCCAGCTGAAATGATAAAAGTGTGTTACTGTAGCTGGTAGGGTGGAATTAATTGAAACCTCGAAAACTTACGCATTTTGCTTTTCTCGCCCTTTTCGACCACCGTCGAGAACGGAATGATTTCCACACCCTCCTTGAACCCGGTGATGTCCGTTTTGTGCAGCTGATCTTCCATGAAGATGATTTTCTTCACGTTGGGGGTGATTTTCAGTACCTGCTTGAACTTAGGCAGCAGCTCGTGCGAGGTGATAACCGTCGTTACCTCCGTCTCATTGATACCGTGAGCGATACCATCATCGCCGAGCGTGGCGTAGATCGTGACCAGTGGCATATTCTGCTTGAAGCAGCCGTGAGCGGCGATCAACCATTCGGCGCGCGTTTCAGCAAAGATCACAATGTTTTGGCGCGGCTGTTGGCCCAGTTCCCGCAGCCCCCGACCGAAGCAAGCGGCCGCGTACTCCGTCTCGATGAAGGTCCTCCACATGTACTCGCCCATGTTGAACTTTTTGAAAACCCGCCCGTTCGGCTGCATTTCATCCTCCTCGCTGATGATTTTGCGCGTGCCAATGCATCGCTTGGTGCTGTGCACTTTGGTCACAAACTCGAACATCCGTTCCAGGGTGTCGATGTTGTTCTGCATCATCTTGACGTGCATCTCGCCGGGCTCGTCCACGCCACGGTATGTGATCGATGTGGCATCTCGCTGGATGATTTTGGCCTAGGTGGAAGAGGGAAAAGAGAAACGTAAAGATAGGGATGATTTGTTTGATTATCGTATACGGAATACAAACGTGCTACTATTCGGATTTTCCACATCACAAATGCGACCTTGGTATATTAATAGCACTGTGCGCTTGTCGATAGAAATTATCCGACTACCTACTTATGTCCTTTATTTATCGTCATTGCATAGAACCGCAAACACGCGGAACGGCGTAAAATTCATACAACGGGATAATTGATTGAAATGTACGCGACACACAAAAATGTTAAATCACTCGTGGTTTCGTACAAAATACGTTTTTGAGCTAATGTTTAAAGTACAATTGTACCTCAGTTATGCAATGCAGAGTCCTAATAATCAAGTGACATAGATTGGAGAAGAGATCAAATTTATTCTTTGTGAATATCCATCCGGCAACGAAAAAAATATTTGAAGTCTTTTATTTAAAACACTCGAACCCTGGTGCCTTTCGGGTACAACTTTTTTTAGAAAAGCTAAGTCCGTGATGATACCTTCGATCACAGGTTTTTTTAATATTGCAATAATCACTAATCCAATTAATTTTAAGTTTGACATGTTTGTAATAACTAAATAACATTAAGGCAGCTCTAGAGGTACATTTTAGACCATCCACCTATACATTATCAATGGCACTCTTGTAAGAACGGGCAGTGATATCAGTCTCATGTTACCTGCCACTAACGCACGTTCCCATGAACAATATTTAACGGTGAGGAGAACAGCGTTTTGTTGAGTTACTGCATAAATGGGCGTCGATAATTTACTACATGCTTTAGAAAAAGGATTTCGAGTTGCCATTGGTTGCAAATAAAAACGCAACAATGGAGTAATTTTTTTTTTCAAACTTTCTGTTTTTATTCAGTGACGTAATTTATGGATTTTTCCGAAAACAAATCGATCGATATGAGGGAACGATTACGGACATTATACATTGCCATCCACTGGTTAGTCACATGGAACAAATAACATCAGCGGAAAACGGGTCTGAAATATTATTGCACAAACTAGCAGACTTTCGGTTCGAGTAGAATTTCGATGATGCAAGCATAAAGGCATTGTTCTGGTGAAGTCAATCGGGGGAATTACAAATTCCGTGTCTCCAGTTACAATGAGCAGCGCAAATCCGCGATGGACTTTGGTCTCATGTCCAGTTACGATTTGGTAGGAAAAAAAAGCGCTGTTAAGTTTGTTTGCACAAACACATTACATCTTTGAATAATTGCTACTGTCATAAACCACCAGCTGAATGTTGAGCTTCGCGGTAAGATAAGAAAAGATACTACAGTCGTTGAGGTTATCTTTTGTGCAATTTCATCGCAAACTTATCTGATTTGAATGTCAAGGATTTTTTTTATTAAATATAGACTGCATGAAGCATAAAAAAACATAATGGAATTGAATGGAATTTGTTTCATTCAAAATATTTTAAAGATGTAGGTACTCCTTGTTGGAGCTATAGAGCAAGCCATGATTTCTTAACGTAGGATAAAATGGACCCCCTAGTAGCGAAATTTTGCTCTTCCTGTCATAAGGAGTAGAAATTTTCAACCTATTAGGCTTTCAGCGATCGTGTACGTACACGCACGTTTCACTCACACTTTTACTCGGTTTGTTTGCAACCACGAGCAGCTGTCACGGCAAAATCAAATGGGATTGTTTGCAACCACGAACCTGCGTTCGTGTTGGTAAGAAATGTCGGCGAGACCCTAATTAATTCTGCTTGATATCTAACAACAAGCTCTGCATCCCCTCTTCACGATACATACATACACTCATATACACGACGTTATTCGTTGAAATTAACATTTTAAAGTCTAATTGAATTCGCCCCCTGGGGGTCCATAATAGGAAATTGCTTCCCTATAGTCGACACTTCATTTGATTTTCATGTCTCGTTTCGGGACGTTCTTCTTCCTTATTATGGACTCCGCAAAATATTCCTATAATGGACACTCTGGAGTTTATTTTTTATAGAATTGTAAAAAATCATCTAATTTTACTTTCCATAGCATTTCCAATGCATGTAATCAAATCATAGGACTGTAAGGTAGGTTCTCTCGAGAGAATTTCATAGCAACATGTTGACATTGTGCTGTAATAATGCAAAAATGGCTGGAGGGTCCACTATTGGTTGGGGGTCCACTATTGGGCACTTTACCCTATTATGTCATTATTAAAAATAAATTCATTCTTGTTCTACCACTCAAACTGTTGAGTTTATTATTGTTCAATTAGGTTCTGCAGCGTCTGTATCTAACCTCAAACTGATGACAGATTAGTAGTACTTCGCGTTGGACTCGGGGGCAGCCAACCAATCACGAACTCGAACTTTGTCGGAGTCCTCGTCGGAGTCAGTGGAAAGTACTACTGAACTGTCAAAAAAGTTCTTTAGACGAGGACCGAATTCATTCGTGACGTCATGCTGCAGAACCTAATGAGTAGAACATAACACTTTTGACGGCGAGGATTAACGAAACCACTCGAAGCAATATGTCTCCAGAATTCGAAGCACAACTTTTAAGGATCTTGGAAAACCAGGCCGCATTTCTCGAAGAACTATCAGCTTCTCGGGCTGCAAAAGTTCGTGTTGTTCAAGAAAGACAAGGGGACGGTAATCTACGAATCATTCAGCACCATCCGGTAAAACCAAGTCAACGGAACGACGAATTTCTGATGGGGCAGTGCGCCGAATGAACTCTTTGACGGTTGAGCGGTGCGCAGTTTACTAAAAATGAATACCTTTTCATACATCGAATTCATTCTAAATGAATTTCACCACCACTCAAAAGTCAAATAATGAACCTATGCACTCTGCCCCATTGAATCGTTATCAAGCGCAAGCAACGAGTTCATTTTAAACCCGGGAGCAGGAGTAACTTTCGAGGCTGGACAGGCTAGGGTTCACCCGTTGTTTCGGAATCTAAATACCGTAGCTCACAAAAAGTATGTGAACTATATTATTTCGAAGAAACCAAAAGAAGTGACGTTCGATGAAACAATCAAGACATTGAAGTCTATTTTCGGTCATCAAACTTCGCTTTTCAACCTGACACACCAGTGTTTGTAACTCAAGAAAGATCCTACGCGCGAATATTTCTCCTATGCTGGAAATGTCAATGAAAAATGCGAAAAATCCAAGCTTTCTCAAATCAATTAGGGTAAATGATATATTTTGGACATGTACATATTTTGGACAAGTCTGAGCTTCTTCGATCAATTTTAGATAATGTGTAGGAAAATTTTTATCGAAAGTATGATCATTGCATACTTTTACCTCAACTCTAGCGGCTCCTGATGAGAATTCACAAATCAACTATTATTTATCTATAAAATTATCTAAAATGTAAAGCTATCTACCAAAGTGCCTGCTGGACGCCAGTATGCAGGAGAACATGCATTATAGGACTCTTCGTAACATGCACCTGAAACACGTTTAAATAGGTTCAAACGGCAATCTTGAGGTCCTGCGGCCAAAGTTTGATTATAATTGAGATTCTAACATATTCCAATCGCTTAACATGAACTTAAGACGGATGAAAAAGGAGTGACCAAAATGAAGTTATGTTTTTATTCATCAGACATTTATTGGTCACCCCATGTACAGTACATGGATGAATCATTAATTGCCAACTTTCAGGCTGTTTTCAATGATATCGATAAGATTGCGAAAAAATGTTAATTTCTGGTTTAATCTATGTTAGTTAAGCAAATAAATGCCATTAAATGAATGTGGATACGTGTAGGTAAGTCATACCATTGAGATCTGTAGGTGGCCATTTTTAAATTAGGAGAAAATGACTCTTTCCAAAATATATGCATTTTCCATGTCGAAATTATATATTTGATGTCCAAAAAGAAAATATTTCAGTTCGCAATATATCACAGTTTACACCTAGTAAACGTAATTTACTCAAAAATTGGGCAATGGAGACACAAGACTAATCATAGGTTATGAATTTGGATGAACCTAGTGGTTTTCAATTGTTTTATACTATTCAATCTCGATATATTTTCTAATGAATGTCCTGCGCTTGTCCAAGATACATCATTTACCCTACACCCAACCAGCGGATGGCAGATTTTAATACAGTTCTGCATAAGAACCTTACAGAAACGGTATAATAATTGGGCATATACAATTTTTGGAAGATTTTAATACAATCGTTGTATTTAAATTATACAGATTTGTATTATTTTAATACAATTTCTGTATAAAAACCTTACAGATTTGTATATGCCACGTTTTTATACAATAATTGTAAGATCTGTTTTTTGGGTGTACGATCAGTTTAAATGTTTGATGTTCGTTTCTGGGCTAAAATCATGCAAGGACTCGGATGTTCAAACAACCCTTCTGGCATAGATCGCGAGTTCCCATTCCGGTACGCCGATGACTTTACGTTCATTAAATATAAAGAATGTCCGCGACTTTTGAATCTGAAAAGGGACACCGCTATGATCGAGAAGGCCGGAGGCAAACAATCCGTTTGCGCAGTCAAGCATTTTTCGAAAAGCACAGCACAATAGCAAAACGCAATCCGACATTCCAAATACACCATGCGACATGCATTATTCGAATATTTGCTCCTATCTCCGACATGAATGTAAATCTTGCAAGAAAATTGGACATAGAGTTCATGTTTCAAGCAAACGAATAAGAAAAAGAAGCAAATGCCTGCAACTCTTTTTTTCGGAACGTCTTCTATTCAAATGCATTTTATGAAATACTAACGAAAAATACCCAGCACTGCCTGGATGTCTGTGTTGCAAATGTCATATCTCGCGCTTAGTTTCATAGGGGCGTAACTGTATTGATCGTTTTCTTTTTGTCGTTGTTTTGTTTTCTTTTCTATTATTGTAGCGAATTGCGCTAGTTTGTCGGTGATTTAATCGATCAATATAGTTACGCCCCTATGAAACTAAGCGCAAGAATACTGAACTATATGCAGCACCGCACTATGTGTTTGGTTTTGTTTCTCTCAACTACTGACCCAAGGTTGCATTCTACTGTTTTTTTTTACATTTATCCGTTAATGAACCCAACTTTTCGTACATACAAATCTTACGGATCCCAAGACGAATCGATTGGGGAGAAAATTTTGCAAATCGATTAACCCGTTCGTGACTTAAATCGTCAGGACGGGAATACATTTTCAAAATGTATTGCGAGAGTTCGGCTGGTGCCCGGGGCTGGGAATTTGGTTTCATCAGTTCCCGCTAAGCTGCTTAGGACGACAGAGGTCCTTCGTAGCTTAGTAGGGAAAGCACCTGTCTAGCGTACTGGTTTCGTGGGATCAAACCCCTCCGAAGGGGCGGTTACCCTCCAATACCTTTTCCGAACTAAATCTATCACATGTTGTGCTCATTCGTGATATATTTTTCGTAATGTCAAGTAAGTTGTGGAAAATCTTCCGAGAATACATACATAAATTCTTATAGAAATCACTTTGATAATTCCTGGAGACATTGTAGCGGAAACTTCTTCTGCGTTTTTTAACTAATTTCAAGGTGAAATTCCTACGTAAACTTTCTAAAGAAATTCCTGCGATCATCGCTCCAAGAATTTTTTGCGAAAACTTCTAGATGAATTCTTTCAAAATGGTCTTCGTTGTTTTTCAGAGCGAAGGAAGCCTCCTCTCAAGAGGTCCGGAAGCCTTCTTTCTAGATGCCCGGAAGCCTTCTTTCAAGCGGCCAGGGAGCTTCCTTTCAAGAGGCCCGGAAGCCTCCTACCAAGTAGCTCGAAAGCCTCCTTTCAAGAGGCCCATAAGCCTCCTTTTTAAGAGGCCCGAAAGCCTATTTTCAAGAGGCTCGGAAGCCTTCTTTTTAAGTGGCCTGAAAGGCTCGGAAGCCTCCTTTCAAGAGGCTCGGAAGCCTCCTTTCAAGAGGCTCGGAAGCCTCCTTTCAAGAGGCTCGGAAGCCTCCTTTCAAGAGGCTCGAAAGCCTCCTTTCAAGAGGCTCGGAAGCCTCCTTTCAAGAGGTCCGGAAGCCTCCTTTCAAGAGGCTCGGAAGCCTTTTTTCAAGAGGCTCGGAAGCCTCCTTTCAAGAGGCTCGGAAGCCTCCTTTCAAGAGGTCCGGACGCCTCCTTTCAAGAGGTCCGGAAGCTTCCTTTCAAGAGGCTCGGAAGCCTCCTTTCAAGAGGTCCGGAAGCCTCCTTTCAAGTGGCTCGGAAGCCTCCTTTGAAGAGGCCCGGAAGGCTCCTTCCAAGTTGCTCGAAAGCCTCCTTTCAAGAGGCTCGGAAGCCTCCTTTCAAGAGGTCCGGAAGCCTCCTTTCAAGAGGCTCGGAAGCCACCTTTCAAGGGGCTCGGAAGACTCCTTTCAAGAGGCTCGGAAGCCTCCTTTTAAGAGGCCCGAGAGCCTTTTTTCAAGTGGCCAGGAAGCCTCCTTTTAAGAGGCCCGGAAGCCTCCTTCTAAGTTGCTCGGAAGCCTCCTTTCAAGAGGCTCGGAAGCCTCCTTTCAAGAGGCTCGGAAGCCTCTTTTCAAGGGGCTCGGAAGCCTCCATTCAAGAGGCTCGGAAGCCTCCTTTCAAGAGGCTCGGAAGCCTCCTTTCAAGAGGCTCGGAAGCCTCCTTTCAAGAGGCCCGAAACCCTTTTTTCAAGTGGCCAGGAAACCTCCTTTAAGGATGCCCGGAAGCCTCTTTTCAAGAGGTCCGGAAGCCTTCTTTCAACAGGTCCGGAAGGCTTTTTTTCCAAGAGGCCCGGAAGCCTCTTTTCAAGAGGATCGGAAGTCCTTCCAAGAGGTTCGGAAGCCGCCTTTCAAGAGGCCCGGAAGCCTCCTTCTTAAGAGGCTCAGAAGCCTCTTTTCAAGAGGCTTGAAAGCCTACCTTCAAGAGACTTGAAAGTCTCATTCCAATAGGAAGTTTGATGTTTAAACCTAATTGGAAAGTTTCGCGGAATAATGAAAATTTCAGATAACTTTTTGAAGTGTCATATTTTCCGTTAGGTTTCAGGTCCCTTTTACATATATCTTATGGGTTACGCTTATTTTCATTTATAGCGAAAAAATTGGGGGTACTTCAATGAATGCAAAAGTTCATAGAACCGCTGTTCTACTTGGAATAAAACCTTCAATACTGATAGAGAAGAAATTAATTGCTGACAGTAAAATGCATGCCTTTCAATAAGGGCTTTAGGGAAGATCCATTAATTACGTAACGCAAAAATCGACCATTTTCAACCCACACTTTTGGCCATACAGTTAGTGACGTCAATCGTCTAAGCGCATGTGCTGTGGGTGTGGAGTGTGGGTTCGATTCCCGCCCCGGTAAGGAGTAAACTTTTCATAAAGCGAAAGGTTCTCCACTGGTCCATTGGTCCACTGGATGTTGTGTAAATATCCTTGTCCGTTGTCGCATGCTAAATGTTAAGTGTTCAGTCTGTGCGACCTTTGGTCGAAGACGGTGATTCTGTCTTTTTTTTTGTATGAATCATCAATACTTGTTGTATGGACTGTCACACTTCACTCAATCACAAAATCCGCGTGGTCGTAACAACCCTGAACTTGTTGCGAAGGAATCGGTCAAGAAATGTGTTTTACAGCAGTTTTAATTTTTGAAAGCCCTTAAAACAGACGTCAGGGACGGAAAGGTTAACAACAGATTTTTTCCTGTTTTTGTCTGCGGTAGGTATGCAAATCCAACGCTGGACGAGGTTAATAAGGCTCTAAACGAGCTAAAAAAAAACAGTAAAGCTGCTGGGAAGGGCGAGATCCCGGTCGTACTTCTCAAACATCAATCCACCACATTATCCAGAAAACATGGGAGGATGGAGAACTGCCTGCCGGCATGTTGGATAGCCTCATTTGCCCAATATATAAGAAAGGGCACATACTAGAGTGCGCAAATTACAGAGGGATCACCCTTCTGAACTCGGCGTACAAAATCCTGTCACGTATCCTGTTTAACAGACTGAGACCGCTTTAGGAGTCCTTCATCGGCGAAAACCAGGCAGGTTTTCGTGAGGGCCGATAAACGACGGATCAGATGTTTAGCCTGCGGATGATCCTTGATAAATTCCGGTAGTAAAACTTGCAGACTCACCATCTGTTCATTGATTTCAAAGCAGTGTACATTTCAGTGAAAATAAATGAGCTGTGGCAGATATGTCCGAACATGGTTTTCCGGCGAAACTGATTAGACTGATATGTGCAACGCTGGATGGCTCGAAATCAAGTATTCAGATCGCAGACGAAGTGTCAACCTCGTTTGTGACCTTAGACGGATTGAAGCAGGGTGATGCACTTTCGAATTTATTGTTCAACATTGCACTCGAGGGAGCTATTAGGAGATCTGGCGTGCAGAGGAACGGCACAATCACACGGTCGCATAGGCTCCTGGGCTTTGCAGACGACATGGACTTCATTGGAGGCGATCGCAGAGCAGTAGTGAAGGCTTTTGTCCCACTGAAGAGGGAGACGGCGAGGATAGACTTAACCATTAACTCTACCAAGTCAAAGTACATGGTGGCAGGTAAAGATAGAGGAAGACCTAGTGGGGTTGCTGCTGATGGGGATGTGTTTAAAGTTGATGAAGAATTTATTTACCTTGGAACGCTTGTGACATGTGACAATGACGTTTCCCGTAAAATGAAAAGCTTCTGCGAATAGGGCCTTTTACGGATTACGTAACCAGCTTAGGTCCCGCAACATGCAGACGGAAACGAAATTTGCTCTATACAAAACTCTGATTCTACCAGTGGCCCTTTATGGACATGAAGCATGGACGTTAAAAGAGGCGGACCGGAGAGCTTTCGGGGTTTTCGAGCGAAAAGTGCTGCGTACAAAACTCGGAGGGAAACTATAAAATGGCGTGTGGCGCAGACGCATGAATCATGAGCTGTATCAAATATACAAAGAAGAAAATATTGTGAATCGTATAAAATACGGCAGACTTCAGTGGGCTGGTCAATTAGTGCGAATGGAATCGGACTGGGACCCTGAACGTTCGGGGAAACTGGAGGAACTTCGACCAAGACTGACGATTATTGAGCTCTACAATACGCCAGGCATAGCTGTATCGACGCTGTAGCCAACCAGGTATCCAGGTAAGTAGGTATGTAAATCATTTGATAGATTATTCATTATTGTTATTAAAAAATCAATCGCCTACTAAGCGAAACCCTTCAACTCATGTCCTAGCCAGTAACACTACTGGAGATACATAGGTTCCTCGGCCTCTTGTAGTAACAAGCGTCAAACTAACATTCCATTCGTACATATTCCTGCTGGGTGATTAGAATCGAGAATGTTTCCCAACACCTTCGATGCTCCGTGCGGCAGTAATCTTGGTCTACTGTTATTTCCAATTTATGTTAACGATTTATCACTTCTGTTACCATCCAAACAACGTTTATTTTTCGCAGAAAATACGAAAATATATAAAATAAATAAATATTCCTCGGATTGTGGGTTTTACCGAATGATGTATTCGGAAACTTGTTGAGCCTCGGCATGATAAATGCAATATTATTTCGAACTATCGTAAGAATCAGCAGATCATTGTTGACGTCCTGGTGCTGGTTACGAAACGTAGACCTACACTTCGCATCTATTACAATAATAGTGTAGCCATAGCCAACCGTCAATTGCGCTCATTTCCAAAATTGATACAAGCCACTTAGCATTTACACGCTCGAAAGGTCACGCAAAAACAGCAAACGCATGATAACGGAATACAAAGACTCGATTCCAAACCGTTTGATTGCGAATACGCAGCATTGTGTTGATCTTAGAATAAGATTATTGGAAAAATTGGTTTTCGACGCACTGGTTTAGCTTAGACCTGTGCGCCGCCGCGCCACGCCGCCGCCGCCGACACTTATTGACGTACGCCGACGCCGGTCAAGGTGTCGGCGGCGCGCCATACGCCGGTTGGCTCCACGCCGCCGAATTTCGTATTTCACGCCGATGTTTGGCCAACACAAAAATCACATTATGCAGTGCGTTTGCATCTGCCGAACCAAGGCAACCTATCAAGCATTTTTTTTTTTTTTTGTGTCTTTATTAAGGAGACTTTCAGCCCGAGGCTGGCTCGTCTCCGACCTATCAAGCATTAATTAAATAGCTAATATACCTTTAGCAGATTTGTTTAATTTTATCCCTGTCACTTTAACACGCTTTGTCGTGTTAAATGTTAGATCATCCAAAAACTTCTTGGCTACAGATCTACAAATCAATGAGCGTGGCGATTAACTTTTAATCTCATATGTAACTTCATGTGGAAAGCAAAATAAAAACTGATATCCCGGCAAAAATAACGTTTGTTAGCTGGTTTTCGGCAAATAATTTGCTGATTATCAGCAATTTTAACAGAAATCTTGGCAAAAAACACGTTTGTTGGGGGTCGGCTGTGCGAATCTCGGTAAAAGTTTAACAAATTGCTGAGATCCCGGAAAAAATACAGCTACAAATCAACACCATAATGAATGTGTGAATGCAAAACTGATCTTTTGGCTTCAGGAGCTGGAGCACGATTGGGCACGTGGTTTCGATTTATTTCGATAAACAATTTCTTGATTTTCTTGAAATAATTTCCATGAAGTCCTGGAGGAAGTTCTGAAGGAATATCTGAAGAAAATTCTTAGTGCCTTGAAAATTTTCTGAATTTATCTCCGTTGTAATTTCTGGAGGATTTTCTGAAGGAATCTCTGGAGAAAATCATGAAGGAATTCTACGAGGAATGTCCAAAGAAATTGTTTAAGAAATTTAAGTATGTCAGTAATTCCCTTAGAAGGTCCTTTGGAAATTGCTCTAGGAATTCGTACGGAGATGGGTATCTTGAAATTCGTCCTACAGTTTTGGAAGGAAATGGTGTTGGAAATTCCGAAAGAATTACTAGATTAATTTCCGAGGGAATGGAATGTCTTATGAAATACCTGGAAAAATTCCAGTGGAATTGTTAAAATAATTTCCGAAGGAATTTTGTAGAAATTTTCTAAAGTATGTATGTATGTATGTGGTTATCCATCACCCTGGCTTGAGTCTTGCTCTGTATGCGGCTCCACCCAATAGTGCAATCGAATTTAATTACCATTCTGCTTTCAATGCACTTCTGTGTGAAGGGCAAGCAACGAAGGTGGCGGACCCGTAACCAGAGACACTTACGTGAAGCCCGCGAGATAGAGAGAGCAATGTAATCCAACAGACTAACAAATAGATTCGCAATCCTTTTTGAGTTTTCCGAGGGATGGCTTCTTTGAAGAAGGGCACGTCGAGTTCATTACAACTGTGGGAAAGTGTACCCATCTACATGAGTAGAAATTATTAAAAGTATTACTAAAAAGAAATTCTTTATGGAATGGTCAGTGTGAATCTTATATGAATTTTTGAAGGAATTTCCAGAAGAATTCCTTAAGAAATTTCTTAAGGTCCCAAGAAGTTCCGAAGCAATTCCTAGGGGGAATTTAAAAGAAAAGCCTGGTTTAATTTGTGGAGAGTTTTTGAAGAAATTCTTGATCGAATTGCTGACGGAGTTTTAGAAGGTATTTTAGGATGAGTTTCCTGATGACTTACCGAATTAATTCCTGAATATTTTTCCTAGGGAATTACTTAAGGTATTTATAAAAAAAAATCTGTAGAAATTTTCGAAGGAACTCGTGCAAGAAATTCCCAAAGAATTCTTGAGAATATCTGAATATCTGCAATCTCGATATTTTGGGAGTTTTTCTTGGCATGCAGTCTTGAAAGCCAAAACTGAGTTTGTTCTACTACTGTCCGGACTTTCGAAGAAATTCCTGGAGAACTATAGGAATTTCTGTGTACATACCAATAGCTATATGTTCAGTAAATCCATTAAACATTTCTTCGTAATTTACTTTCAGAATTCTTTCGGATATTCCTTCAGAAATTCATTTTTTTTATTCTTTATTATAGAGTTGATGTGATACTTTCGTGATACTTATATGACTGAAAGAGCCGATAATAGTCAAACAAAATTTATTATAGAGGTTTTCAGCCCTGGTTCACCTCTTTGAAATTCATTTAAAAATTCTGTTAGAAAATCTTTTCAGGTTCTCTTTCGGTTAGTCCTTCAAGAATGGAGTCGGAAAATTTTTCTAGAAGGTCCTTAGGAAATTCCTTCAATCAACTATACAAAATTCATACAAGAATAATTCCGGAAAGAATTCTTATTTGGAGGAATTTATAAAGAAATTTCCAAAGATATTTGAGCGTTTAACTTATTTTCAATTAAAAAAAAACAAAGGTTCAAAAAAATGAAAGGAATTTACAAACAAAATTTTAGAAGATTTCCCAAAAGAATGTCTGAAGGTATTCTCGAAAGAATTCTTAAAGGAATTTTAAAAGAAATTTTCGAAGTGCTACAGGAATTTCTGGAATTTCTGCTAAAGGAATTTCCGGAGGAATGTTCGAATAAATTCCTATAGGAAATTCAGAAAGAATTCCTAGAAAAAGTTCTAAATAAATTCCAGAGGAAAATTTCGAAAGAATACCAAAAATATCTTCTTAGAGTTTCCGAAGAAATTTTTAAGGAATTACTGGAAGAATTTCTATTAGAAATCCCTAAAAAAAATTCTTGAAGGAATTAAAAAAAACTAAATCGAATTCCGAAGGCGTTCTCCTAAAGGGATTTCCGGATGTATTCCTCAAACAGTGTCCGTAGGTATTCCGATGGAAATTCATGAAGGAGTTTCCATGGGTATTTTGTAAAGAATTCTTAAAGGAATTTCCGAAGGAAAAAAGTTTTCAAATGTATTTCCGAAAAAAATCCCAAAAGACTTCGTAAAGGAATTTCCTAAGCAATCCCTAAAGTAATTTCCAAGGAATTTCCTGAAGGAACTTTTGAAGAAATTTTGGAAAGAATTTCCGAAGCAATAGCCAAATAAATTTTCAAGGGAATTCTTGAAGTAAGTTCTGAAGGAATTCATAGGGAAATTATAAATTAGTTCACCGAATTCCTTTTTCGAATTTTCTGAGGAATATCTTGAGGAATTTCCAAACAAATTTCTGGATTTATAACTGAAGTACTTTCCACTGAATTTATGTGCTGTGATGCGGCAATATCCTAATGGAAGATGTTATGTAAACTTTTGCTGTGGAGATACAAACTATAGCTATTAGCATGTTCACCCTATCAGTCTATCTGTAGCTAGCAATTGTACAAAAACCTAAAATACAATAAAAGCATGATAGGTCTTACTGCGTGATTTTTTTTCTCAGATTAAAATCATTCACGCCGATTCACGCCGCCGCCGCCGCCGCCGAACATGGCTTACGGCGTGACGCCGCCGACGCCGCCGCCGCCGGTGTAAAAATGGCCTTACGCCGCCGCCGTTCACAAATACTTCGGCGCACAGGTCAGTTTGGCTCACATCGTAAGATAAATTAGGCAAAGGCTTATGAATGAACAAAACATTTCTAATTTAAGGGAAATGACAGCTTTGGTAAGTTATACTTTTTAGTATTGTTTTGATTTTTAGATTAAACATTCTGAATCACGAGTGATCAACTGATTCAAATATCAAAATTCACATAAACAAAGATATAGAAACGAACTTTTTTCTATGTAATACATATCTGAAGTATAACAAAACTGAAGCATTCCACTAAAATGTAATTGCCAAAGCTATTTAAGTAGATTCGTGCATGTTAACACACGCCTCAGTAGTTAACTTGCAGAATTTCGATCTCTATGCATTACGAAGCGAGATTTTTAATGCTTCATGTTGAATCCCGCTCCTTTCAAAACATATGATAACAAATTCAAACAAACAACAAACAAAACCAAAATACCAAATTACGTGCTGAGTATCCTTGTAGGTACTGCTTTTTTGAAGCAACATACCTAGATAATAAACTAGCGAAAGGCTTAGAAGTTAACCATGCAAATCAAGAAAAATCCTGAATACAGTTGAAAAGGTCTGGAGCTCAGATACAACTATTGCACATGTGGATACATTGGCTCCAACCCCCCGAAGTGGTTATTATCACCATACCTTTTCATATTCAACTGCAAAGTCAGAAGACCGAATTAGCAACAACGTGCGACATTCTTCAAAAGCGAATTGCTATCAACAGCAGTAACACCAAGAAGATAAGGAATTATTCAATATCCTCATGTTTTGTTGTTATTCTTCGGTTCACTTACTGCTCATTCAATTTTTTTCTCTCTTCAAATCCAACGATAATAACTGATAAAACCGAATGTTTGCTAAAAATGTAATCCCTATAAAATTAAGCTGATGGTATCCTTTCGCAAACGTGTTTATGTTTTATCAACCGATTTAGGTGACGATGCGCCTTTTACAAGCCCTAAATTAATTTACTAAGAATAGCTAAACAACTGCTGCGGATTGCGTCACTTCTTATCGAAACCGAACCGTGGTAATTTTACCGGGGCCAATCTGTTGATCCCCGCTTATAATGAAGGCTTTTGCTTTGCCTTATCTCAAGTCCATATCCGCACATTTTTTTTTTTTTTGCACGAATGGGGTAAACACTAATCTAATTCTCAAGCGTGTTTCGTCTCCTGTGTCTTTTCAAGTTCGCAGACGGATGCACGTGCCTACCTTTTGCCGTTTGGCGAGGTCTCTTCGCTTCCAGGGTCGCTGCAGCACCAGATATACCGGGAACGTGATGATGTCGTATACCATGGCGATGATTTTGATCGCACCGATCGCCGTCTGCACCCAGAAACTTTCCATCCTGCGGGAGAAGGGAAAAGGGGAGAATTAGAAGAATTTCGTAAGTGGAACTTGCGAAAATAGGTAAGTATAGCAAACATGCAAACACCCAAGCAATGAAATGAAAATTCTAATACCGAACAAAAGAAAAGAATAAATTAGCTGTCTTTAAAACTTAAATTCAATAGTCAATTTTGTAGAATATTTTAGTACGTTAGTGTTAGTCTTCGTAGGGGTGCTTAAGGCTTAACAAACTACTGAAGTTTTAATCTTTGATTATAAAAGCAGAAGTACAAGCAAACATATAGACCGCTTTACAGTTGGATTGCTGTAATGTTGTGATGGCGATTAGCGAAAACCGGCCGCACCTAATCTTACGAGACTCTCGTAAAATTGTTTATAGATTGTACAACTGATACCAATCGGTTTCAGCTCAATGAAATACCACAAAGTAAACACCACATCGTTTAGCATAGTCAATACTATTCGACTCGTATCAGCGCACCTATCAGTACTACTGTTTTTTCGTCACGACTCGCATTTCTAGCGTTGCTTATGTTTTCTTGTATTTTGTTTTAATTTAATGTTTACATACAATATGAACAACGCACCTATTATTGACACCAAAGAACCTTACGATTTGGGCTTGACTAAATGTATTAAAGCTTTTTATGCAATTAAATCAAAACGCGACTTAATATGTAATGAAATTTCATCACGATTGGTTAAATTAACCCAAAAAAATTTAAACTTCAATCTTAAGCAAATACAAAATTCAATTACGCCCTTCTCATTAATTACAACCGAGGGTGTTATAAGCCGAAAGATACAAGTGAGTGGCCAAACTTGATGTCGTTTCTATGTTCATTATTATTAACTAAACATAGTAATTCACACGACAATTCGAGATTTTTCAAACGTTCATACTAATTGTATCTAATGAAAAAAAAAATATCGAAAACTGTACAACCCATTTGGTAGAAGATTCGATTTCCTCCAGATTTGATGCATTCAACTATGAAACATTTAAACGGCGATACTGAAACGGCGGAATTGAACAGCGACATATGATAACGAAAACATGGGTAACAATATGTATAAAAAATAAACAAAAACACAGGCTGAAGTAAACGTCGACGAAGACAATCATATCAACGATGGACGAATTGTGACAGGCGGTATATCAGCGTTTTTGATTAAAAATAAATAAATTAAAAATAAATTCAGGGCTGTTACCAAACTGAACAAATTTCAATCCGCGACTGTAAAAACAAAACCGCGACAAACAAAAACAATGGCCTTTCTACTTTAAACACATTTCAATTATAATGTCTACATTACTCTTGCAATAATGTACTTCACCATTCAGAAGCAGAAATAATTTCATGGCTTATAAATAAATGGATGCTCATCACTAATAGTCTATTCAGACTACAAGCATAATCACTTGATAAACAATATCTTGATATCAACGTTCACAGATAGTAATTTCGCTGGGAATAAAGTATATGACGTTTCATATTGTAATTGATAAATAGTAATAAAGCTCGTAGTCTGAATAGGCTATAGGGGAAGTGGGCAAGATGGCCACCACAAGAGGTAACCCTTGTAAAACAGTAAAACTCCTCCGTATTCTGTAGTTTCGCCCCAGAAGCACTTTGATGATGTATTATATAAATATCGATAAACACTAAGTATTGAAGTTTCAGTATCTTATAACCTGTTTCTAAATAAGATGTTTTTGATGCTTTAATTTAGTATTTGGGGCGACATGGCCACCCCCTTGGAGTATAAACCAAAACATATATAAAAATGTGCTGAGTTTATTTGGAACGAGTGATGCATTTTGCTTAAAAATGTCATATTCCATGATGATCTCTTGGCCCCTTGCTTTACGACAACATCTAAATTTTCTAAAAGCTAATTTTTACGATCAAATTTCATATCTGATTCAAGTAGAAAGTATTTTGATGATTTCGTGCATTTAAAAATTACCCGATTCTTGTTAAAAAGAAGCAGTATGCCATGGTTGAAAGTGGAAGTGATTTTTTTTCGATGCGTCATTTTCCTTGATTTCTAGATTTCCAATATTTTCTCGATTTCAAGTTTTCCTAGTTTTCATTAAAGAGAAAATGATACCAAAAGATTATACAGTGTGACAGTGAAGTGCCTAGATACCTGAATAACGTAAAAAAGTGCCTAGAACCGTGTGGAATCGAAGAATTCTCCAAGAAATACACTATTTCCCCTTGAAAATTTTCACGCTAGCTTCCCTCACGAAGCGTCGTGCAGTAGTCGTCTCCGCAAAATTGACAAGCCCCAGCAACATCAGCAGTACGTCCGGATCTAGCCATTCCACCAGCAGCAATGCAGCAGATAGCATCTCGGAAAGGGCGTTAACAGCACTGGAAATTAATCTGGTAGCAGTTCCAAGTCCTCCATCGACTAGTTTACCGGTTGGGGACAAAAACGCACCAGCAACTGGATCTTATCACGCAAAAATTGCAGCAAACCAAGTCGGACATATCACCTAAGTATCACTTTATTTTACTTAATTAATTTAGAATATCCAATTAGTTATCCTTACTTAATCTATAATATAATACAATTGTTTTGCTCTTACCACGTTTATGCATCATATAATTTCTTAAAACTTACAATATTTTTCAAATTGGATGGGCAAAATCAGAGTACACAAAAATCTAGTGTTATAATTTTTTATACTGCTTTTATTCTTCTTATCTCATCAATTCAGGATTCAAGAACTCAATTTCAAATTTACAATTCAAAACGAAACATATTTACTGAATTCAACAAGGATATTCCTAGACGAATAATTGGCTTTTCCATCCTTGAAGACAACTACTTATATAAAGCATGCTAATATTGAAGAGACGGTCTCGCCGATCCAGGACAAACATGTGGAAATTCGGTGAGAAAATTCCATTACATATATTCCATTGTAAATATAACATCGAAACTATATGATTATATAAAAGTACCACCAGGGCACCCGATTGAAGCGATTTGGATAGGAAGAGTGGAATCGCCAACTTCCTATCGTTAACATCTCGTGGATAAAGGGCGGGCTCTTCTCTTCATCTATTGGGTCAATCTGGGAACCGAGGGCTAGATTATATTATTGTATGTACTAACTTTCTTCTGGAAGGAGATTCTCTATTAATCCCGTGGATTCGAATAAGTGCCTCTGCTTATGGAACCACCCCACCCATTTTTGGCCCTTCATACAGGAGTTTGATGAAATATAAACAATAATATAATCATGATCAAATCGTTTGTCAGATATGGCCAGTGCTATCGGCAGGTGCCTTGCTACAATAGATGGTAGTATCATCATCATCATCATCATTAAGAATTACGCGATTCTTGTTTATAGAGGTTACTTTGTCCCTAATCTAGTTGGCACTACCGCCCCTAGCTACATACTCGAGCTGACATCGATGTGATGTGTGCTAAGTAGGTTGTGCCGATGGCATTAAGTCACACATAAATCACAAATTGGCCAGTGTTTTTTACCATCATTTTAGAACAGCTATTTAGGACAGCTAGAATTTGAAATTCGTTGCTATCTGTAATCCAAGAGGGCGACATTCTACAAGAACCCGGTACTGTGCTAAACCGATTCTTCAGAACGATCATGAAATCCTACCCAACAAAGAATAAAGATTGTAGAACTGATCGTTAGGGACGGACAGAGGCGACTGTATTTAAGGTCTGCGCATTATTGAACAAATTTGGCAATATGGTGTTCTGACCACGATGAGGAATCGTGTCATTATGCAATGATAATAGTTCATATTGGAGTAGAAGGGATACAGGAGTTGTGGAACGTCAGATATGTCACCAGCCGTGATTTTTCATGGGGTTTCAATTTCTGTAATGACTGAGCAGTGAGCGAAGAAATGAGACATTTTGAACCGCGATAGCAAAAACGTTTGGAAACAAAAAACAACAAACCAACCAATGATTGGAATAAAACTATGCCAGCACAACGAACTATAAAGCGAATTGTTGAGATGAGTAGCCCAGAGAAGTGACACAATAAGTTTCAGAACTGAATAGAAGGTCGGAAAGATGAAGAACCTTTCTATCGCTCAACCTACTGGACAGATTGAATAACAACCAACTGTCTTACGTGCTACACCAGCTCAATCCGGGCACGTGGACTCATGTGCGAATTTCAATGCGTTTGATCCAGGCGATGACGCCCTTGAAGAGCATAAAATAGGCAAAAAGTAATAATAGTCCGCGATTTCTGTTACAACATTTATGCGAACCAATGTCAAAAGCGCCGGAAACAGAAACTTCTAAACACAATTCAACGCTCCGGAAATCCAGCATTGCAATAAGATCAAATTGTTGGGTTAACAGACTGACCGTGGTGTACCAAATATCATATGATAATTGTTTAGATCCCAGCGTATTGGCTACACTTATTCACTCGTATAAACGATTCTCGTGACTACATTCAATAGAACCGAGATTTTCGCGATAAGAATAGCGAATTCGCGACAAATCCGCGAAATTCGCGACCAGGGAATCAATATTCGGGCAACGCCTAACAATATACTCTTTGTCATCAACAGAGTTTGTTACTGACAAACCTTTATCCGAACCCGAACACAATATGACAAGAATCATTGGGCTTGCATGCTCTTATATTTCCGAAAATACGATGCTAATTTTGTAATTATTGTTCGATTCTCGAATATTTTCATAAAAGCAGACACTATGATAGCATAAAACCGAAATTGGCTCTTGAAATAACGCAAAATAACGGGTTGAAAAGTTAGCAACAAGATTGTCTTTTTTTTTGTTGCTGACAAAAACTTTCGGATCTTTGTCATTATTATCTCCGACAAAAACAAAGCTTTGTCTTTGGTTCGCTTTTGTCGCTTGTTTCGCACGCGCATTCCAAAAAAATTGATTCCCTGAAATTGGATGATTTTTTCGGTCAACAAATATTGTAAACCACATTACCACTTCAAAGTGTCACTAAAATAAAATAAAAACTTAGTGTGAAACAAGCTACAAAAAAAACTGTAAATACGGGACTGATTTTTTTTGTCTGATTATTATTGGTTTGTCCAAATCGAAAATCGCTTCCTATATATTATTATCAGCGACGTAGCGTTGATCGGATTGGTCCTCCCCAAAAGCTTTAGCCTTTATGGGCGCAGAGCTGGAGCTTGAGCTTGATTGACTGCTCGTAGTTGCTACTCCATTATGACCAGATCAGCTGTTCTTGCACAGGGAACCAACAGATATTTGCTTCGGAATAGCACTCATCTTCAATGTACAAGTACTGGTGATCTCATTTGTTAGGTCATACTGGCGCCTGCCACGTCAGAATGCGAGTCAATGTAGGGAAGAGGGAGGAAATGATGATGCAATCACTCGCCCACTGCAAGCCGAATATACCTCTGCACTTGCCACGAGTTCATGCGGAATTTGTTGGAATTTCTGGGTTAGGTTGGAGAGGCAGAGGTCCGTCTTGGTTAACGAGCTGCCAATGTGATAGATAGGAGAAGGTAACTGATGGAATTTCTAATTGGATGTAGGAAACGAGTTCTACAGTTCATTTCCAATTCTAGCAGATTACTATTAGAATACTCAAGTTAAAGGTATAGGAATAGTAATGGAAACGGTATGGAAATTCATTTACAGTTCTAGCGATTCCTAGAACATGAGAAATAAAGAGAAAGATACAAAGTAGGAGAATGGAACGGACCTGGGATTGAACCCACGACCCCCTGCGTATGAGGCAGAAGCAGTAGTCATATGACTACCAAGCCCGCTTTAGCCTTTATGGGCGCAGAAATCAAATATCACGCAATGAGAAATATAAAGTTCTATTAGTGAAGGGGCCAATTCGATTGTACGACAATTCCCCGAATGCAATTTCCCAGAATGTAACATTTCCCCGAATGAAACAAATCCCCGAAAAGAAAGTTATTTCCTGCAAAAACAACTTTGTGGTCGATTTTATGCATCCGAACCGAACAGAGCAGCGTTCAAAGATACGTTATAGAGTGTCTTCTTGTTCTTAATCCTCTAAAATGTGTTGGAAAATTAAAAATATATCAGAGTACAGTGTTTCCAAGGTAGTTTTTTTTTTCTGAAATAGTCGAACAACGGCTGCATTTTCTCAAAAAGTAAAATAGCGAACAATGTTTCTGACTGATAGCGTTTGGGTAAATTTCTATCTTTGAATTCAAAATCCTCTCCTGTATATACCTTCTTAAGAACTATAAGGCAAGGGTGAATGTGAATCTGTTTTAACAAAAATAATGCGTTTGTCCTGAATGAGGCATTGGTGCATGTGATTCCTTCTTCAAAAAGAATGCACCTCCCGGAATAATGCAATAATAAATGTGTTCCTCCTTTAAAAGTGGTTTCCCGGAATAATGAAACAATAAATTTTATTCTTTCTTTAATAAAATATATCTTCTCGGAATAAGGAAATGGGGGATGTGATCCATTCTTTAAAATAAGGCATTTTCACAAAGTTAGAAAATAGTAGATGTGGTAGGCAAAGGCAAATGAGTTTCACTTTTGGAGAGCAGGTGTTTGTACACAATAAGGATTAATGTGATCTCGGGTTTCGGCAGCAGAACGATGGCGCGATCGGTCGAATTATTGTGTTCTGCTTTGCGCGGCGGATAATAAAAATCAGTTCAGTGCGAGATTTCTCTTGTTTCGGCAGCAGAACGATGGCGCGATCGGTCGAATTATTGTGTTCTGCTTTGCGCGGCCGGTAATAAAAATCAGTTCAGTGCGAGATTTATCTTGTTTCGGACAGCAGAACGATGGCGCGATCGGTCGAATTATTGTGTTCTGCTTTGCGCGGCCGGTAATAAAAATCAGTTCAGTGCGAGATTTCTCTTGTTTCGGCAGCAGAACGATGGCGCGATCGGTCGAATTATTGTGTTCTGCTTTGCGCGGCCGGTAATAAAAATCAGTTCAGTGCGAGATTTCTCTTGTTTCGGACAGCAGAACGATGGCGCGATCGGTCGAATTATTGTGTTCTGCTTTGCGCGGCCGGTAATAAAATTATTCAGTTCAGTGCGTGATCTCTCTTGTTTCGGCAGCAGAACGATGGCGCGATCGGTCGAATTACTGTGTTCTGCTTTGCGCGGCCGGTAATAAAAATCAGTTCAGTGCGAGATTTCTCTTGTTTCGGACAGCAGAACGATGGCGCGATCGGTCGAATTATTGTGTTCTGCTTTGCGCGGCCGGTAATAAAAATCAGTTCAGTGCGAGATTTCTCTTGTTTCGGACAGCAGAACGATGGCGCGATCGGTCGAATTATTGTGTTCTGCTTTGCGCGGCCGGTAATAAAAATCAGTTCAGTGCGAGATTTCTCTTGTTTCGGCAGCAGAACGATGGCGCGATCGGTCGAATTATTGTGTTCTGCTTTGCGCGGCCGGTAATAAAAATCAGTTCAGTGCGAGATTTCTCTTGTTTCGGACAGCAGAACGATGGCGCGATCGGTCGAATTATTGTGTTCTGCTTTGCGCGGCCGGTAATAAAAATCAGTTCAGTGCGAGATTTCTCTTGTTTCGGCAGCAGAACGATGGCGCGATCGGTCGAATTATTGTGTTCTGCTTTGCGCGGCCGGTAATAAAAATCAGTTCAGTGCGAGATTTCTCTTGTTTCGGCAGCAGAACGATGGCGCGATCGGTCGAATTATTGTGTTCTGCTTTGCGCGGCCGCTAATCGCACTCAGTTCAGTGCGAGATTTCTCTTGTTTCGGCAGCAGAACGATGGCGCGATCGGTCGAATTATTGTGTTCTGCTTTGCGCGGCCGGTAATAAAAAATCAGTTCAGTGCGAGATTTCTCTTGTTTCGGACAGCAGAACGATGGCGCGATCGGCCGAAATATTGTGTTCTGCATTGCGCGCCCGGTAGGCCGGTAGTTAGTCTGTACTACTTTTCGCGCCCGATTCATGGCTAGATAAAATCACTGTGTATAAATAATGGCACGGTCGTATCGCTTATCAGAGTGAATCTAGATCCAACGATGCCCACCGTCTGATAATCCTTCCTGTGGTTTTTGTGGAGACGAAGAAGTAAACACGGTCTTAAAATAGCAAAAATCACCTATTTTTATTCCTTCCCTTTCTAACTGTCTACAAGGACATGGCCGGCGCCGTTATTGATCATTCGAATTTTAGAGTCACTGAAACTTGCACACTGAGAATGCTTGAACAATCCCAGTCAATCATTCAGTTGATTCTTTGTGCAATTTCACTGATTCTGGTCAATCACGGAGTAGCAACCATAGATATGTGTAGTCAGTCAAAGCTAAAGCTAAGCTAAGCTAAGCTAAGCTAATAAGGATTAATGTGATCTCGTATTTTGATGTAGGCGACTTTGTCCAGAATAAGGAAAATATATATGAGATCCCTTCTTAATCTTCCGGGACTCTCATGGTTTCGGATCTCTTACGAAGCCCCTCCGCTTTTGTAAACGACAAGCGTGCTTTTTTCAAAGGTGTTGTACTTTTTACATCGGGGCGAGTCACGGAAGGTTAAGCAATGAGTATCGATTTTTTGACATTTCACCGAAAAAACATTTTGCTGATTTCATTTTCGCGGAATAACATTTGGTGGTATGTAACTCTCGTGGAAAAAACAACAAAGCCCCTGGAGTTGACCAACTACCAGGAGAGCTGTTTAAACACGGTGGTGAAGCACTAGCTAGAGCGCTGCACTGGGTGATTACCAAGGTTTGGGAGGATGAGGTTCTGCCGCAGGAGTGGATGGAAGGTGTCGTGTGTCCCATCTACAAAAAGGGCGATAAGCTGGATTGTAGCAACTACCGCGCAATCACATTGCTGAACGCCGCCTACAAGGTACTCTCCCAAATTTTATGCCGTCGACTAACACCAATTGCAAGAGAGTTCGTGGGGCAGTACCAGGCGGGATTTATGGGTGAACGCTCTACCACAGACCAGGTGTTCGCCATACGTCAGGTATTGCAGAAATGCCGCGAATACAACGTGCCCACACATCATCTATTTATCGACTTCAAAGCCGCATATGATACAATCGATCGGGACCAGCTATGGCAGCTAATGCACGAAAACGGATTTCCGGATAAACTGATACGGTTGATCAAGGCGACGATGGATCGGGTGATGTGCGTAGTTCGAGTTTCAGGGGCATTCTCGAGTCCCTTCGAAACCCGTAGAGGGTTACGGCAAGGTGATGGTCTTTCGTGTCTGCTATTCAACATCTCTTTGGAGGGAGTAATACGAAGGGCAGGGATTGACACGAGTGGTACGATTTTCACGAAGTCCGTCCAGTTATTTGGTTTCGCCGACGACATTGATATCATGGCACGTAACTTTGAGAGGATGGAGGAAGCCTACATCAGACTGAAAAGCGAAGCTAAACGGATTGGACGAGTCATCAACACGTCGAAGACGAAGTACATGATAGGAAGAGGCTCAAGAGAGGTCAATGTGAGCCACCCACCACGAGTTTCTATCGGTGGTGACGAAATCGAGGTGGTTGAAGAATTCGTGTACTTGGGCTCACTGGTGACCGCCGATAACGATACCAGCAGAGAAATCCGAAGAGCAATAGTAGCGTACTTTGGACTCTGCAAGACGCTCCGATCGAATAGAGTTCGCCGCCGTACCAAACTGACTATCTACAAAACGCTTATAAGACCGGTAGTTCTCTACGGACACGAGACCTGCTCGTGGAGGACCAACGCGCACTGGGAGTTTTCGAAAGGAAAGTGTTGCGTACCATCTATGGTGGGTTGCAGATGGCGGACGGTACGTGGAGGAGGCGAATGAACCACGAGTTGCATCAGCTGTTGGGAGAACCATCCATCGTTCACACCACGAAAATCGGAAGACTGCGGTGGGCCGGGCACGTAGCCAGAATGTCGGACAGTAATCCGGTGAAAATGGTTCTCGACAACGATCCGACGGGAACAAGAAGGCGAGGTGCACAGCGGGCAAAATGGATCGATCAGGTGGAGGACGACTTGCGGACCCTCCGCAGACTGCATGGTTGGCGAAGTGCAGCCATGAACCGAGCTGAATGGAGAAGTCTTTTATGTGCAGCACAGGCCACTCCGGCCTTAGTCTGATGATAGATAGATAGAAGTAAAAAGAGTAAGGTGAGAATTGAATAGTAAGAAGTGAAAAGTGAGCAGTAAAAATTGAGAAGTTTGAGCGAGCAGTGAGAAATAGTGAGTAGTGAGATGGTCACTCCTCTATCTCACTTACTCTTTAAATCTTACTTACTCTCTCACTCACTTACTCTCTCTCTCACTTACTCTCTCTCTCTCTCACTTACTCTCTCTCTCACTTTCTCTCTCTCACTTACTCTCTCTCTCACTTACTCTCTCTCTCTCACTTACTCTCTCTCTCTCACTCGCTTACTTACACGCTCTTACTCTTTCTCACTCTATCACTGTCACTTACTCAATCTCACTAATTCTTTCACTCTGACTCACTTACTCACTCTTATTCACTCACACTCACTAACTCTGGCTCACTCACTCACTTTCACTCTCACTCGCCCATTTCCACTCATTAACTCTCACTCACTTACTTTCACTCTCACTAGTTCATTCTCACTCACTAACTCTCACTCACTTTAATTCACTTACTGTAAATAACTCTCGCTCTCTCACTCATTCGCTTACTTACATACTCTAACTCTACCTCACTCTATCACTCTCACTCAATCTCACTAATTCTTTCACTCTCACTCACTTACTCACTCTTATACACTCACTAACTCTGACTCACTCACTTTCACTCTCACTCGCCCATTCTCACTCAAACTCACTCACTTTTATTCACTTACTGTAACTCACTCACTCACTAACTCTCTCGCTCACTCAATCTCAAACACACACTCATTCGCATTCACTCATTCAATCTTATACACACACTCATTCTCACTCACTTTCACTCAATCAATCGTTCACTCACTCACTAATACACTCTCACTCATTATTTCACTCTCACTCACTTACTCACTAACTCTCATCCTCACTTTGACTCACTCAGTCACCCTCACTCACTCTCACACATTTTCTCTTTCTCTCTCCCACTCAATCTCTCTCTCACCCACTCTCTACCTGTCTCTCGTTATTCCTCCTCTTCTCGTTATACTTCCTCTTGTCGCTCGTATGTGTTTATATAATGGAACCCGAACCAAAACCCGGAAGTGTAAGCAAAATATTTACTGTATCGCAGCAGCAACCGAAACATCACTTTTACTGAGATCTCGGTAAAAATCATGTTAGTTGAAACTCGGCGGTGCCCACCTCGGGAAAATAAAAAAAAAATGCTGAGATATCGCCCAAAAAAATATATGTGTAAGGTGTGGCCAACGCAGCCCCACTTCCGATCCTGAATTTCTGTTGCTATCGGCCTCTGAGTGACAACGACGATGGAGCTCGTTTTTTGAGATCCAGTTGTAAGGCCACCACTAGGCACAAGTTAGGGGAACTGGGGGTAGGACGCCCACGTTAAGGAAAATGCCATTTTTATCAATGAAAACCACCATTTCAGCCAGTTTTCATCAGCGCATACTGAAGAACAGCACATCTGCGACTGACTACCGATAACAGATATCTAATTGTCCATTTTATTGCACAGAAATTTGATTTTAAAGCACCCGAAAAAAAATGATTTTGAAACCATGCGGGGTGAGATGCGCCAGTGGATGGGTTAAAACGCGCATGTGCTTATCGTACTGATTTTCATTTTAATTGCCTACATTAAGGCAATTAACCGAATGTTTCAGCTGTTTCGGTCATACGAAATGAGCATGGGCGTAATGCCCCACACCGACCTCAGAAGTTTGAAGGCCCATAAAATCGTTTTAAAACCATTTTTGACGACGATTTCGTGTGGAACATAAAGAACACGAGTAAGCAGCATGGCTCATGGCTCAATTATTAATTTATCAATGTATAACAGCGACAGGAAGACTAAATTCCACCGAGCTAGAATTGCATCAAAACACGCAAAAATCGTTTTTTCGAGTTTTTCATGTATAACTAGAGAAAAATCATGAAATATATGTATCCAATGGCAATATTTTTCATTGCTTTATCATATAGACTATTGAAAATAATCAAAATGGGGATATTTAACCTTATTCAGGGGTGGCGCGTTTTAATCCCTATGGGCGTGCTACCACCACTTCCCCTATGTACCGCAGGTATATGGAGGTCAATATATAGATGTGCTCGACTTGCGGTTAGTGGCAGTGCAGCCGTTGAATGTTTTCAACTGATATATACAACTGATATTTCGCTAGCGTATAACAGAACAGATTCCAAGTCAAAGTTGAAAATTCGGATGTTGGTGCGTTCACTTATCTGCCTGTTCTTCCAGATATTTCTTGAACTTGCAGGGTACTTGAAGGGGAAACATACTTTCTTGGCGGATGAAGATGATGAAATATAAAAGAAAGTTGTGCATCCGTTCAACAAACAGAGTAAAGTTCAATTGTCATAAGACGAATTTGTACAATCCCATTTAATTCCACCACTAATTAAGTGGTGGAGTTAAACGGGATTGTACAAACTCGTCTTATGACAAGTGAAGACATTCCACTAAAAAACTCAAAATAATTTTCTTAAAAGTCATTTTTTCACCATTAACTTTGCCGCGGACGGTCTCAGCTGTAATAGCTTTTAAATTACAGCTGGAAGTGTAAATATTTACTCAGAGGAAGTTTCAAGAGAGAATTTGGAGAGGAAACATAAGTTTTATGAGGTATGCAAAAATGTTCACGTAATTTATTCAACTGGATTATCTCACATTCTAAGCCTTATACAGAGCATATTAGCTCAAATTCGGTAAAAATGACAGTTGCATCTCATATTCCTTCTCGAGGTTATGTTCAAAATGCAGCAAAATGCAAAGGACTGTAAGACTCGATGGCCTATTTGTAACAGGTGCCGGATGTTCTGCGAAAGTAATCTATTATTCCTTTCCCGTAAGACTGTAAGACAATTCAAATGGTTAGCAGTGCTTATTTGTTGTTTATCCGCCAATGGCCACAATGATACTGGCTGACATAAGCTAAGGTTATGGAACAATCCGTGCACCTGAAAGAAGAGTGGAGGTAATAGAAGAGAGGCATCATCATATTCCTTGGGGAATAAATTTTTTAAAGTGAAAATTTAAAGTTTGTACAACAATTCTGGACCGATCTGCAATTTGGACGTAACTTATTTTGTAAATTAACAAACAATGTTTTGTGGATTCTGTTAAAAACAAGCATTTTCATTAAAAGCTAATTCTTTTTCCTGATAGAGGAAAGCTTATTCTGTCGGATACTACCGTGATTTTATTAGAAAATGCTTGTTCTAGCAGGAATTCGCCTTACAATGTTTGTTTCAGGGCTGACAATAGTCATTCTCGTCGTATGAAGAAAGCGAAAAAAATTTAGTCTTCGTCATAACATTGCACGACGCAACACCTATTCGTTTTCTTCGGGCCGCATGCGTACCACGACGATAGTCGCGCATCCAAAAGTTATGACGATTTTCGTCGTCACTTCTTCACACAATTTATTGCACGTCATTATAAACGGACTGGTTAAAAACATAATAGCGTCTCAAATAAACAAATAGTAGGAAATTTGGTAACATAAATGTATCGATAACATTCATAACGCTTTCATACGTTGCTTCAAATTCATTATTACAAAGATTTAGTAAAAATCTTCGCATGGCAGCTGCCGCTTGAAGAATAACGATATGAAGTCTTCGTTCTTCGATGTCGTCAGGACGATTTGGTTACACGACGAAAGCTAACGTCGTGCGCGTCATTGACGATGACGATTGTCAGCCCTGGTTTGTTTACAGCATAATTTACACCCAAATCGAGCATGATGCCACTACATTCCTCAATACATCAAACTGTTTTACGTTGTTTATGACGGGCATGTCTTGTACAAAACCCGTTTGTTTTCATGGCTATATAATGACAATCTAAGTTCTGGAATTCAGCTTCTTTATCCAAAAATATTCTCTGAATTTCCAACCACACCAAAACGAAGTTATTTGGCATAATGTCATTTGACCATGAATAAGGTTCTTATTCCATGGAACACAAAATTAGAATGAGGCCCCACAAAAACTTGAAAGTAGCACACACCTACATACCAATAATTGAAAATACAAAAAAAATACTATTGGCACGACTGCAGTTAAGTCATGCTCGAATCTAAATGGAAAGTTTAAGTATGTCATGCAAAATCACATCGTTTCACATTCATTAATCGAAAATTTCGCTCCAGAAAACGTTGAAAACCAACCAACAAAATGTTTGTTGAATCAGTTCCATTTTGACAGATTCAGTCGCAACATTGCATTAAAAAGACTGACTATTGAAAAGCTCTTTATGCAATAATTCCAGTCAAGCCTGTCTTCCACCTCCCACAACTTTTACCCGTCATCGATAACCCGCACACTATTGGTCATTAATGGAATCGTATAGGAGAGTACGAACCATCAAAACAATTCCCAAATCAACACCATTTCCTTCTTCAATGAGTCTAAATGGTTTTTAATTGATCATCAGTTCGTAAATCACTATCAGTCCATATTTGTCCTGTAACAAGAATTATTTCTATGAACTATTCTGCATCACTCATTTATCATAGAGCAATTGTAAATCATCTTTAAATTGATAATTATAAGATGCATTGATCACAACTCCAATGACCCAGACAATCCTCGTAACGCAAACTGATAAGCATGGTATCCACTTTTTTGAAAATTATAATTCAAAGATTCATCCCAAGACTAATATGTTCCTATAGTTTAAGATTTACATAGTTGAATGTGATTGCTTTTTGTCCGTATCCTAAGTATACAGTACAAGAGGATTTCACATGTTTTTCTTTTAATGAACAATAAACAGTTGTCGATGGAATACTAGTCACATCAAAGTCATTATTAACCGGAAAAACGATTTCAATCGCACAAAGACAACAAAGCATAATCTGTTGGCAAAAACAGACTTAATGGACTGAAGGTCATCTACGGAAATGAAGTCTAAACAACACTTAAGTATCAGCACCAACGCGTGTACTCGATGTTTCCGAATCTGCGAACCACTTTTAGTGAAATGGAAGAACTGTTTGAAGAATAAATCACACAAATAGCGCAATTATAGGAAGGAGCATCGGAAAACAACACTACAATAAGTTTTTGTCATGGATGGATGATCGTCGTATTTGTTCGGTGATGTAAATATACAAACTGAACCGCTTTAGGCGACTCAAGTGTGGCCGTAATCAACCATAATTTCAAAACTCCTGATCTATAGAACCTAAATTTCACATAAACATGAGCTGACTATGCTTCAAAAGCCTAAAAATGTGTAAATGATAGAAGTTTTGTTTCAAACAATTGATCCATGATACTCATCAAAGTAAAACACGTTCCAGGTGTATCTCCCGAAACAAAAAAAAAGCAAAAAGGTTGCCGTTCGCTCAGAAACCTGTTCTCAAAGCAAACCAATCCCAGTTCAAACTATCATGAATTCGCAAGCCGGAATCCAAATTTACACGCAATGAAGTGCGTGCCGTGTTCTCCCTGTCGATTAATTTACGGTACCCAGCACAGATGCTTACTTGTTCTTGTCGATGCTGCTCACGAACCGCCGAAAGAGGTAATCCAACCCGCGAAAATTAGAACACCAAATGCGCACGCACCACGAGGATAAAAACTGGTTCAAGAAACTTTACTTAACCGGAGCAAGTCGAGTCTAGAACTAAACCGACGACGGTAACGACCCAGTCGATGTAGGTACGGGCTGCCGCAGTTTGATTTTCGATAAAACGTCAATCAGCAAGTAGGCTCCATCGGACGGACACGTTCTTATCTCTGCATGCATACCAACATACCACACTGACTGGCCAGATAAGATCTGATCAAGGTAGTAACGCTGCTGGCGGGTAGTGACTGCGGCGGCGCACAATTATCCATCGATTTTTTTTATCAAAACTTCAAAGCTCAAAACCCCACGATAGGCACAGGGGATTTTGATGGTCGCGATTTTCTTTTATGGACCCCTAACTTACTGCAAAACAGGATCAACGTCGTTACGTAAACTAGTGGCGAAAACATCAATACTGCATCGCACCGCGATTGCGAGGAGATTACCTCCAGCTGCAGCGTTGGCTTCGCCCCAGGTGATCAATCGAGCGCTCACGTTTGGTCGTCACATTTGGTCAATGCACCGAAGATTTACTACAACGATCGCAAACGGCGGCGTCGTCGGTTCGATGACCACGAGCGGTGACGCCAGTACATGCCGTTGTAAAACCGAACAACGATAAAAATCTTGTTTGTGAAATGTGAGCTTCGGACCGACCACAGCAGCGAGAGAAACTCGGGTGCCAGGAAAATTGTACCACGTTTTCCCACAGTCGACGGTGGTGGTAGCGTGGAAAGTTTGTTTATAAAACGATCCTCCGCTAAGCTGCTGACGGCTACCAACTAAGACGGGATTATAGAGAGAGGGCTCAAAATGGACTTTGACTATCGCGGAATCGCACGCCTATCGGATTGAACTATAAAGCGTGAGATAAGATAAGGTCTGTGAAGCACGTGCACTTCAGACGGATTGACTTCTTGATTTCAAGTGGTTTAGTTTTGATGGTGAACGTAACAAGTGTTGCAGTTCCTGGTAGTTTGTCCAGACGAATGTGAAGTAATGGGGTAAAAATAAGATACTTGAACTACGGCGCTAACTGTCCTTGATGATTGGGTAAACAATAATGTCTCAATCGAAACAAGTCGTTCTGGTCACCTGGAAAATGACTGTCACAAGAAGGAAACAATCATAATATTTACGTCTTTTCAATCTGCAGTTTAAAAACCCTGATTATTCCACCTAGCGGCGTTGGTGCCTTTCTCGTACAGGGTGTTCAATAAGTTCGAATACAAATGTTTGATCATTGTGTTTGTAAGCCCAATGTACATATTATGTATTAGTATTGGTGTCAGCGTTAGCGGTATATATACGCTAACGGATGTGGTGTTGACATTCTCCGCGACGTCACGCAGTGCACCAACTGCTTCAATTTCGGGCACGGCACCAGGAACTGCCGCATGAAGCCGCGCTGCAACAAATGTGGCGAGCTCCATCCGACCGATGAGTGCGACAAGATGGAGGTTGCTGATCCAAAATGCGCCAACTGTGGCGACAAGCATCGGGCTACAACCAAGGACTGTCCAAAGCGGGCGGCGTTTTTGGAAATCAGGAAGAAGGCCTCCACCAGGTCCCTGCCGAAAAAGAACCGAGTTCCTGCTCTCAACGAGGTGAACTTTCCGGCCATCCCGACTCCCCGGCGAGCGATACCAATTCTTCCACCTTTGCAGCCACACAAACGGCTGGCGGCTGCTGCAGCATCAGTTCAAGCTCCAACACCATCCACCAGCGATTGGCCCCCGCTTCCTCCCCCTGGATTCCGTCGTCAGGATAATGAGCCCCTTCCGGCCGAGGGCGACCCACCGCTCTACACATCGGAGCAGCTAGTTCCGATTTTCACCCAACTGGCAACGCGACTTCGCGGTTGCAAAACTCGCTTCGACCAGATCTTCACCCTGGGCATGTTCGTCATTGAAAATGGCTGCTAGGGTGGGTCTGGTCAATTGGAACGCTTGCTCACTAAAGAGCAAAATCATCGAGCTCAGCGATTTCCTTCAGGAGAAGGAGATTGATGCGGCTTTCATCACCGAAACCCACCTGAAGCCCGAGGAAAGTGCAACAATTCCGGGTTTTAGGCTGGTGAGGTTCGATCGAACAAACTCCAGAGGGGGAGCAGTGACAATCGCCTTGCGGAGCAACATCGCCTGCCGCCTGCTGCCGGACTTCAAGCTCAAACTCATCGAAGCCGTTGGAGTGGAAGTCACCACTTCTGTCGGAGTCGTCACTCTCATCGTGGATTACTGTCCCACACAAGCCAAAGTTGACGATGGCTCGTCGGCTGAGCTACGAAGGACATAGTCAAGCTCACTCGGCGGCAGGGGCAGTTCATCATCGCCGCAGACCTGAACGCAAAGCACCAATCGTGGGGAAACACCGTCTCCAACCGGAACGGAGTCGTCTGGTCCAACGACGAACTAGAGGGCCACTACACCATCCTGAGCCCTGACAGCCCTACGCTCGACATCTACATCACGAACATGTACGATCACGTTTCCCAGCCGGTCGTCTTCCAAGAACTGAGCTCGGACCACTATCCGGTGGTGGCTGAGGTTGGATCTTCAGTAAATCGGCACGAGATAACAAGGCGAAACTACCATCGAGTGAACTGGCAGCGGTTCCAGCAGTGCGTCGACAACTTCGTCGATTATGAGGTGCGTCCGGAGACGCCAGAAAGTATCGACCGCCAGCTGTGCGCCATCGAAGAGGCAATCTCGGTGGCCCGGGAGCAGCATGTCCCGAAGGCTCGGCAGGTAAGCAACTCCTTAAACATCGATACACTCACCAAAGATTTGATTCGATTGCGGAATGTCACTCGCAGGCAGTTCCAGCGTACAGGACTGCCTGAGCTTAAGGCACGCTGCAATCGAATCACAAAAATTATCAAGGCCAGAATGGTGGACCTCAAAAATAACGACTTCTCGAATAAGATCCGCACTCTCCCAGATTATGCTAAGCCGTTCTGGAAAATGACCAAAATTCTAAAATCCAAGCCTCGACCCATTCCACCTTTGATCCCACTAGAAAATAATGGCTCTAAGGATCGCTTGATAACTCCTGCAGAGAAGGTCGCTGAAATAGGTCGTCACTTCGTCAGCTCACACAATCTTGGGCAGAACATCGTCAGTCCACACGAAGCAGCCGTCAACGAGCATGCTAACAACATCCATTTGATTCCCAACGACTTCTCGGAGGAGTTGGAGATCTCAGCTGGCGAATTGACGGCCTATATCAAATCGTCGAAGAACATGAAGGCCCCAGGCTTCGACAGCATCCTGAATCTCGAGCTCAAACACATAAGTGCTCCGTTCTTTGAGCACCTCTCGCTGATCTTTAATCAGTGTCTCCGGCTCAGCTACTTCCCATCGTCCTGGAAGTCAGCGAAAGTCATCCCCATCCGGAAGCCTGGAAAGGATCCTTCCTCCTCAAAAGTTATCGACCCATCAGCCTTCTCTCAGGGTTATCCAAGCTATTCGAAAAAGCTATTCATCATCGGTTACTTGAGTCTGCCGAAAATCTCAACATCTTGCTCGAGGAACAGTTTGGTTTCCGACGCGGTCGGTCAACTGTACACCAACTGACCCGAGTTACCAACGTCCTCAGACGGAACAAGTTTGTCTCGAAAACATCCGCCATGGCCTTACTCGATGTCGAGAAGGTATTTGACAATGTATGGCATGATGGCCTGGTGTACAAACTACAACGCTACAATCTTCCCAGCTACCTGGTGAAAATCATCAACAATTACCTGTCGGCAAGGACATTCCGGGTCTCAATCAGCGGAGCGAGTTCCAATGCGCACAACATCGTCGCAGGCGTCCCCCAGGGCAGTATCCTCGGGCCCCTGCTTTTCAATCTGTTCACCTCCGACATGCCAGAACCTCCAGAAGGCGGCATTCTGTCTCTGTTCGAAGATGACACATCCATCGTCTACAACGGTAGAGTGATCAGAGCGCTAGTGGCAAAACTCCAACGAGGCCTGGATGCCCTGACAGAGTACCTCGCCAGCTGGAAGATCTGTATCAACGCTGCGAAGACCCAGGTGATCATTTCCCCCCACTAAACATGTTCCGTCTGGGGACTGTAAAATCATCCTCAATGGCACGACTGTGGAATGGGCCAATGAGGCCGGCTACCTTGGCTTGACCCTCGACAGCAAGCTTATTTTCAGGCAACAGGTTGACAAAACGGTGACAAAGTGTAACGTCTTGTTGAAACTACTGTACCCTTTGATCAACCGCCGGTCGTCATTGTCCCTGAAAAATAAGCTTGCTGTCTACAAGCAAATCATCCTCCCTGTGATCGAATATGGCATGCCGGTCTGGGAGAGCTGCGCTAAAACCCACCACCTCAAACTTCAACGGGTCCAAAACAAATTCCTGAGGATGATCCTCAACACCCCTCCCAGGACAAGAACATCCGAGGTCCACCGTCTGGCCGGGATAAAAACCTTACATGAACGCTTTGGTGAGTGTAAAGAAAAGTTTAGGGTCCGTTGCTTGCATTCGGATCAGGCTCCAATTAGGGCGCAAGTTCCAATTTAGGTTATCAAATTTTTATTGTAAATATTAGTGTACATAGTAGGACCTGGGAGAACGCGCGCAGGACATAATCTTCCCGGCTCCGGATCTCCATGAAATCCAGGAGGAGATTGGCCGGTTGAAGAACAACAAACCCCCTGGGGTTGACCAACTACCAGGAGAGCTATTTAAACACGGTGGTGAGGCACTGGCTAGAGCGCTGCACTGGGTCATTACCAAGATTTGGGAGGAGGAAGTTTTGCCGCAGGAGTGGATGGAAGGTGTCGTGTGTCCCATCTACAAAAAGGGCGATAAGCTGGATTGTAGCAACTACCGCGCAATCACATTGCTGAACGCCGCCTACAAGGTACTCTCCCAAATTTTATGCCGTCGACTAGCACCAACTGCAAGGGAGTTCGTGGGGCAGTACCAGGCGGGTTTTATGGGCGAACGCTCCACCACGGACCAGGTGTTCGCCATTCGCCAAGTACTGCAGAAATGCCGCGAATACAACGTGCCCACACATCATCTATTCATCGACTTCAAAGCCGCATATGATACAATCGATCGGGACCAGCTATGGCAGCTAATGCACGAACACGGTTTTCCGGATAAACTGATACGGTTGATCAAGGCGACGATGGATCGGGTGATGTGCGTAGTTCGAGTTTCAGGGGCATTCTCGAGTCCCTTCGAAACCCGCAGAGGGTTACGGCAAGGTGATGGTCTTTCGTGTTTGCTATTCAACATCGCTTTGGAAGGGGTAATACGAAGAGCAGGGATTAACACGAGTGGTACAATTTTCAACAAGTCCGTCCAGCTATTTGGTTTCGCCGACGACATAGATATTATGGCACGTAACTTTGAGAAGATGGAGGAAGCCTACATCAGACTGAAGAGGGAAGCTAAGCGGATCGGACTAGTCATCAACACGTCGAAGACGAAGTACATGATAGGAAGAGGTTCAAGAGAAGACAATGTGAGCCACCCACCGCGAGTTTGCATCGGTGGTGACGAAATCGAGGTGGTAGAAGAATTTGTGTACTTGGGCTCACTGGTGACTGCCGAAAATGACACCAGCAGAGAAATTCGGAGACGCATAGTGGCTGGAAATCGTACGTACTTTGGACTCCGCAAGACGCTCCGATCGAATAGAGTTCGCCGCCGTACCAAACTGACAATCTACAAAACGCTCATTAGACCGGTAGTCCTCTACGGACACGAGACCTGGACGATGCTCGTGGAGGACCAACGCGCACTTGGAGTTTTCGAAAGGAAAGTGCTGCGTACCATCTATGGTGGGGTGCAGATGGCGGACGGTACGTGGAGGAGGCGAATGAACCACGAATTGCATCAGCTGTTGGGAGAACCATCCATCGTTCACACCGCGAAAATCGGACGACTGCGATGGGCCGGGCACGTAGCCAGAATGTCGGACAGTAACCCGGTGAAAATGGTTCTCGACAACGATCCGACGGGCACAAGAAGGCGAGGTGCGCAGCGGGCAAGGTGGATCGATCAGGTGGAAGATGACTTGCGGACCCTCCGTAGACTGCGTGGTTGGCGACGTGTAGCCATGGACCGAGCCGAATGGAGGAGACTCTTATATACCGCACAGGCCACTTCGGCCTTAGTCTGAAAAAAAAAAAAAAAAAAAAAAAAAAAAAAAAAAACATAGTAGTTAGGTTAGCAGGGACTATGTCCAAGGGCTTGACGATCCCTCCCAGGCCATCTGCGAGTTGTGGGGCTTGCCTAGGATGTGGTGGGGTTTGACAGTGGGCCCTGTTAAACCTCTATAAAAGCTGCATGTATCCGCAAGTAGGCCCCACCAAAGCGACCGTGTGCCGCTCAAAGCGCACAAGCCCAAGTCCTGGTGTTAGGTGGGACGCTAAACAGCCCTGACACGACGGCCCTCCGACGAGACAGGAGGTTTGCGCAGGCCCAATAAGCCGCCTAGAAAACCAATCATTACGAACAATATAAGAGATAATGCGACTCGATATAATCGGCAAAGACCTAGGCGACGAATACAGGATCACGATTGGAAGCTTGGAACATGGAATTGCAAGTCGCTAGGTTTCGCAGGTTGCGACAGGATGATCTACGATGAATTACATCCCCGCAACTTCGACGTCGTGGCGCTGCAGGAGATTTGCTGGACAGGACAGAAAGTGTGGAAAAGCGGGCATCGAGCGGCTACCTTCTACCAAAGCTGTGGCACCACCAACGAGCTGGGAACCGGCTTCATAGTGCTGGGTAAGATGCGCCAACGCGTGATTGGGTGGCAGCCAATCAACGCAAGGATGTGCAAGCTGAGGATTAAAGGCCGTTTCTTCAACTATAGCATCATCAACGTGCACTGCCCACACGAAGGGAGACCCGACGACGAGAAAGAAGCGTTCTACGCACAGCTGGAGCAGACATACGATGGATGCCCACTGCGGGACGTTAAAATCGTCATCGGTGACATGAACGCACAGGTAGGAAGGGAGGAAATGTATAGACCGGTCATCGGACCGGATAGTCTGCACACCGTATCGAATGACAACGGCCAACGATGCATAAACTTCGCAGCCTCCCGCGGAATGGTAGTCCGAAGCACCTTCTTTCCCCGCAAAAATATCCACAAGGCCACATGGAGATCACCTAACCAAGAGACGGAAAACCAAATCGATCACGTTCTAATCGACGGTAAATTCTTCTCCGACATCACGAATGTCCGCACTTACCGCAGTGCGAATATTGAATCCGACCACTACCTCGTTGCAGTATGCCTGCGCTCAAAACTCTCGACGGTGTACAACACGCGTCGAAGTCGGACGCCGCGGCTTAACATTGGGCGGCTACAAGACGGTAGACTAGCCCAAGAATACGCGCAGCAGCTGGAAGTGGCACTTCCAACGGAAGAGCAGCTAGGCGCAGCGTCTCTTGAAGATGGCTGGAGAGATATTCGATCCGCCATTGGTAGCACCGCAACCGCTGCACTAGGCACGGTGCCCCGGATCAGAGAAACGACTGGTATGACGGCGAATGTGAGCAGTTAGTGGAAGAGAAGAATGCAGCATGGGCGAGATTGCTGCAACACCGCACGAGGGCGAACGAGGCACGATATAAACAGGCGCGGAACAGACAAAACTCGATTTTCCGGAGGAAAAAGCGCCAGCAGGAAGATCGAGACCGTGAAGAAACGGAGCAACTGTACCGCGCTAATAACACACGAAAGTTCTATGAGAAGTTAAACCGTTCACGTAAGGGCCACGTGCCACAGCCTGATATGTGTAAGGACATAAACGGGAACCTTCTTACGAACGAGCGTGAGGTGATCCAAAGGTGGCGGCAGCACTACGAAGAACACCTGAATGGCGATGTGGCAGACGAAGATGGCGGTATGGTGATGGACCTGGGAGAACGCGCGCAGGACATAATTCTACTGGCTCCGGATCTCCAGGAAATCCAGGAGGAGATTGGCCGGCTGAAGAACAACAAAGCCCCTGGGGTTGACCAACTACCAGGAGAGCTATTTAAACACGGTGGTGAGGCACTGGCTAGAGCGCTGCACTGGGTCATTACCAAGATTTGGGAGGATGAGGTTCTGCCGCAGGAGTGGATGGAAGGTGTCGTGTGTCCCATCTACAAAAAGGGCGATAAGCTGGATTGTAGCAACTACCGCGCAATCACATTGCTGAACGCCGCCTACAAGGTACTCTCCCAAATTTTATGCCGTCGACTAGCACCAACTGCAAGGGAGTTCGTGGGGCAGTACCAGGCGGGTTTTATGGGCGAACGCTCCACCACGGACCAGGTGTTCGCCATTCGCCAAGTACTGCAGAAATGCCGCGAATACAACGTGCCCACACATCATCTATTCATCGACTTCAAAGCCGCATATGATACAATCGATCGGGACCAGCTATGGCAGCTAATGCACGAACACGGTTTTCCGGATAAACTGACACGGTTGATCAAAGCGACGATGGATCGGGTGATGTGCGTAGTTCGAGTTTCAGGGGCATTCTCGAGTCCCTTCGAAACCCGCAGAGGGTTACGGCAAGGTGATGGTCTTTCGTGTTTGCTATTCAACATCGCTTTGGAAGGGGTAATACGAAGAGCAGGGATTAACACGAGTGGTACAATTTTCAATAAGTCCGTCCAGCTATTTGGTTTCGCCGACGACATAGATATTATGGCACGTAACTTTGAGAAGATGGAGGAAGCCTACATCAGACTGAAGAGGGAAGCTAAGCGGATCGGACTAGTCATCAACACGTCGAAGACGAAGTACATGATAGGCAGAGGTTCAAGAGAAGACAATGTGAGCCACCCACCGCGAGTTTGCATCGGTGGTGACGAAATCGAGGTGGTAGAAGAATTTGTGTACTTGGGCTCACTGGTGACTGCCGAAAATGACACCAGCAGAGAAATTCGGAGACGCATAGTGGCTGGAAATCGTACGTACTTTGGACTCCGCAAGACGCTCCGATCGAATAGAGTTCGCCGCCGTACCAAACTGACAATCTACAAAACGCTAATTAGACCGGTAGTCCTCTACGGACACGAGACCTGGACGATGCTCGTGGAGGACCAACGCGCACTTGAGTTTTCGAAAGAAAAGTGCTGCGTACCATCTATGGTGGGGTGCAGATGGCGGACGGTACGTGGAGGAGGCGAATGAACCACGAATTGCATCAGCTGTTGGGAGAACCATCCATCGTTCACACCGCGAAAATCGGACGACTGCGATGGGCCGGGCACGTAGCCAGAATGTCGGACAGTAACCCGGTGAAAATGGTTCTCGACAACGATCCGACGGGCACACGAAGGCGAGGTGCGCAGCGGGCAAGGTGGATCGATCAGGTGGAAGATGACTTGCGGACCCTCCGTAGACTGCGTGGTTGGCGACGTGTAGCCATGGACCGAGCCGAATGGAGAAGACTCTTATATACCGCACAGGCCACTTCGGCCTTAGTCTGAATAAATAATAATAAATAAAATAAAATAGAAGTTAGGTTATCAAATTTTTCAAAATGAACTAATGCCTGCAATAGGCTTCCATGTCATACTAGAGAATTTTCAAATTACTTCCTTTTCAAAATAATAATAAAAAAAAAATTACCAACAAAGATGAAGGGCCGCCACTGCAAAAACGGCTATTTACGATTCCCAAATCCATTTTCAACGCGCGTAATAAACAAACAACAAGTGATAGAATGTCAACACCAATTTATTTTTTTTTTCAATAAAAGTATGTTTATTTATTTGCTTACATCTAATGTACATTGTAAGTGTAAGTAAGCCAAACACTTACAATGTACATTAGATGTAATCAAATAAATAAACATACTTTTATTGAAAAAAAAATGGTGTTGACATTCTGTCTCTTGTTGTTCGTTTATTACGCGCGTTGAAAATGGATTTGGGAATCGTAAATAGCCGTTTTTGCAGTGGCGTTTCCCTAACCTCAATCTACCTGTGCACTGAGTTTAATTTTAAAGAATTGGTGTGCGGAAATGCCAAGAATAACTAGATTTTGATTAGTATAAACGACTCTGATAATTTTTCTTTTCCATTTGGGCTGTCGAAATATCCAAAATTTCACTTTTTAGGTCAGTGCACAGGTAAAAAGTGAGGTTACGCGACGCCACTGCGTTTTTGAAAGTAACTTGGGCCAGTTCAAGACGTAATTCTCAAAATATGGAACGAAATGGACCCTCGCATGGACCTCACTGCTTGAAAAGACAATCCATGGATCATAGGCGACTACGTACGATGGGTGGAGATAACAGTGGAGATAAAAAGAGTAATCCAACAAATCATAGGGACCGTACACTTATTACGTAAGCATTTTTTTTTGGGTTTTTCGACCCCCCCCCTCCCCCCATGTAAGAATTTTTCCATACAAAAGATTTTTTTTATTTATATGGCGCGTAAGATATTGACCGACCCCCCCCCCCTCATTAGTGTTTACGTAATATGTGTACGGCCCCATACAGAAGCAGACGCAGGTGCGGCAAACCCGTTCGCCAGTAGTAGGCTGGTGAGATCACCAGTAGCAGAAGTGCTACATCAACAACAACAGCAGCAGAAGCAGGGTCAACAGCAGCAGCAGCAGGAGCAACGGCAATGACAGAGCGAGTTAAACAAGCCTCCCCAAAAGCCGAAAATAGTGACATCAAAAAGATTGGTGGAGGAGCTCCACAATTTCGTGGATGGGAGGAACAACGTCCATAAGGAGATTAAGGACATGGTTCACAAGATCCGAAAGGCGCTAGTATCGGCAGTAAATGAATTCGATACCGCAGTGCTGAGGGCCAATGCGGCGGAGCGCGCATTGGCGCTGACTAAAGCTCCTGCTGCCTTAGCTCCGCCGGAACAGAAACATATCGGCACAGCTGATCCGTTATATCCTAAGAAGCAGGGGAAAGAGATGTTAGCGGGGTTGGAGAGTACATCAGTCTCCATGACTCCCAAAAGGGCCAGAACTTCGCCGGGAGACAGGAGGTCACGCGGTCTCAAGAAGCAAACGCGGGAGGACGCTGCCGTCGTCGGAAGGACAGACGCTACTTCACAGGGATCAGGATGGAGTACCGTAGTTGGCCAGAAGGAGAAAAGAAACAAACAACTGAAGCGAAAAGAGGCGAGAAAGATGGAGCAGAACAAGCCTCGTCAGAAGTCACCGATGGAGGAAGCCGTACTCGGCAAGGCTAATGACGCAAGGACGTATGCAGCGCTCCTCAATATGACACCTACTTAAAGGATCCGGAGCTGAGGGACTTGGGCGAGAATGTAGTAAGGACCAGGCGCACTCAAACCGGAGAGATGCTCTTCGAGTTAAAGAAGGACCGCAGAAGGGCGCAGAGGCGGAAGTTAAATCCCTATAATTATGTGCAGGGATCTAGACGAGATCACGTCGGACGAAAAGCTCAAGGATGCTCGGATGTCAATCCGAAGAAGGAAAGTGTTCGGAGGAACACAAACAGCGATAATTCGCCTGCCAGTTACCGCTGCTAAAAAGGCTCTAGAGGTAGGCAAATTTACTGTTAGATGGTCAAAATGCCCATTGAAAGCCGCCCCGCAAGTGAATAAACAAGTGGAGAGATGCTTCAAACGTTTGGTCTTCGGACATCGGGCAGGGGCTTGTAAGGGTCCGCAAAAACCCAAGTGTATGCTTTGCACACCGGAAGAAGGGAATGATCATCAGACGGTTGACTACAAATGCCTTGCCTATAAGAGGGCGATCGCAGTCCCGCAGTAGTGAAGATAATTGAGAATAATCTGAATCTGATTAATCTGATCTGGAAGCCTAATGACCTCTAGAAACAGAACATAAAGGATTTGGAGAATATCGCAGGCAATTCTGGTCGTTGACAAATATTCAAGTTAATGCGCAGAACTCCTGAAAAAAAAATCATAATTCACATCTTTCCAAAATTGGCTCCAATTAATGTTATAAGTTCCTGGTGCCTTCATCCACCGTTGGGAATTCTCACGGACTTCATGGAGTCGCAATAGACCTCCAATACTATTGACGGACTTCTTCAAATCGTTCAAATTTTTATTATCTTTCTGGAAAGTTGTGTGATATCTTGTATCTTTTGCCACGAGTTTTGAACTATTTACCAACCATCGTGGAAGTTTTTAGAAATTCTCCTAATGCCAATTTTACGGATTAGTTATTTTCGTGAACATCGAGAAACCTCCATTGGCACTCAAGTATACGTACGAAGTAAGTATTCTTATTCACTTTTTGTGGAGTTTATGGACTTTTCAAAATAGTTAAGATAATTCTAGATAATCATGAATGCAATCTTTGCAAGCTCACATAAATCTATGCAGCACTTATAGTGAGCCCAACAAAACATTCTAACCACTGCAATACTTTAAATAATTTGGTCTGAACACAGTCAGGTCGTTTAATATTTGTCGATTTTGGCCTTCGGTTTAAATAAAGCAATGGTCCCATGAAAAAATATCAAAAAAAAATAGGTGTTTTTTAAAGAAGGGGCATAACTAGTCTCAAATACTACTCTATGTATTTTATCGATTTAAAAAAATGGTCTTGGAGTTCCAGCATTGTTTTATTTCTAGAAAGTTCTACTAGATGTCAGACAACTGCAATAAGCAATGAAACTTTATAAGGAACATCTAAAGGTTCCTTTGCACATTTTTTATATGAATCCCTTCACGAAGACATTCTATTCAAATTTGAGTAATCACTATACCAAGTTTTTGCAGCGGAGCTTTTGAAAAAATCTACTAAACATCCATCAAGGAGCTCCAGGATAAGAACTATCAAAACAGCTTTTTTAAATCCTTTAAGATTTTTTTATGTTTCAGTGAGAATTCTGAAGTAATTTCTTGATAAAATCTAAAAGATCAATCATAACACTTCCTGATAGAATTGTTTCATAAAAATCAAAAGCAGCGAATGTAAAACTGAAACATTACCATTGACAACCACATCATCCTCCTCTTGCATAATTATGAAGTATCGAACGTTTAATGTGGTTTAATTGAGACCATCGCCACCTACGTACATGAGGTAGACCATGTGATGCTTTTATCCACTATCATTCTCTCTACATGACCATTAATTTGACCACCTAAGGACGTGAGAATCGATCAATGACTTTATAAGCCCATCATCAAATGAAGGTTCACGAAATATTTTTAAAACATATCCTATAGAATCATGTTTGGAGATGAGACCGATGCTGTAGAGTGCCGTCACAGGTCAACAAAGATACTATTCGGGGTTTTCGTTTAACAAGATTAGAGTTAGTAGAGTTCATTAAGTAGAGCATTAAATAAAATTTCCCTGTATCATAAGTACTTCAAAATAAGTTTATAAGGAATGACACTCGCGATTGATGATTAAGTATTCGAAAGAACTTTCAAAACTACTTTTGTTTGATGGGAACATGACTCAAACGCTCCTAATAAAGGAAACTACAAAAACGAAACGACTCAGACACAAAACCATTCAAACTAAATAATCTATAATATCAAAGGGACTTTGCGCCCATGGAGATGCAGAGGATTCCTCGGTCTCTTGTAGCAATGAGTGTCGAGCTAATTTTCCTCACCTTTTCTAATTGACTGTGAGGACGTGGCCGGCATCGTTATTGTTCTTGGATTAAAGAAACTCCGAAGCATGTACAGCGAGAATAGCTTTCTAGTCCCAAGAAAACTATTCAATTGGTGAGCTGTGCATTATTTGTTGTTTCTCGGCCAATCACGACTAGCAACTACGATGGGTACAGTCAATCAAGCTAAGCTAAGCTAAGTATAAGTGTCCTTAGTTTAGTATATTGCTCGAAATTTAAAAAAATCACTATAAATTTTCAATATTGGGTTTTGCGTTTTTTCCCTGACCTCAGTCAAAATTCCCTGACTTTCCCTGACATTCCAGGTCCAAAATGAAATTCCCTGACTTTCCCTGACTTTCCAGGTTTTTCCAGGTAGTCGACACCCACTGAATCACTGCGAAACCGCACAGCAACTGTTATGGCAGTCAACAACAGAAGCGATATGTGACATATCGATAATTGCAGAGCCGTATCGAGTTCCCCCTAATAACGGCAACTGGGTTGCTGATAGAACGGGAATGGCTGCGATACAAGTTATGGGCAGACTCCCTATCCAAGAAGTGGTGGAGAGTTTATGTGAAGGATTCGTGATCGCCAAAATCAACGGCATTTACATATGCAGTTGCTATGCACTTCCAAGGTGGACAGTGGAGCAGTTCAGCCAGATGCTAGAGCAGTTAACCTACAAGCTGATCGGACGAGGGCCGGCAGTTATAGGAGGTGATTTCAATGCCTGGGCTGTGGAGTGGGACAGCAGAGTAACCAATACGAGGGGATGCATTCTGCAGGAAGCTCTGTCGAAGCTAGATGTATGATATTGCAATGAAAGCACCTTTAGCACCATTCGGAGAGACGGGAGGAGTCTATCATCGACATCACGCTCTGCAGTCCTTCGCTGATGCCGAACATGAACTGGAGAGTTAGTGAAATGTACACCCATAGCGATCACCAGGCGATTCGCTATTGTATTGGGCAACGAAACCCTGCGACAACACGAAGAAGAGTGACTGTTGAGCAGAAGTGGAAGATGAGAGCCAATCCCTGGGGTGATGCGTACAGAATTGTGATGGCGAAGATCAAAGGCCCGTCGACGCCAGCTGAAATGTGTCCAGCAATGCTGAATAAGGTGGCTCAAAAAACACTTTTTCAAATTTTTTGATGGGCCGCCCTCTTATTCGGTTCTATTTGATGCCCTGATGCGCTGGACAAAATTTCAGCCAAATCGGTCAACGTTTGGGCGGTGCTAAACTCGTTGGAAGTTTATATGGAAAAATGTATGCAGAAACATCCAAAAACAGTGATTTGCAGTTGGACGGCACAATTTACGATCAAGAACCATGATACTCATTCAGTTCTTGTAGAATTAAATACAGAATGCTGAAAACCGCATTTTTCCCATACTAATTTGAGCCACCCTAATGCTGAAGGATATGGTGGAAGGTCTCTTCCCGAAACACGATCTGACTACGTGGCCACCGACACCATACGGCGAAGATACGAAAGCAATTGCCGAGGATCGACAAGTGTCTAATGACGAGCTGAATGAAGCACCAAAGCACCTAAAAACGAAGAAACCTCCCGGTCCAGATGACAAACGTGGCTCTGAAAGCTGCGATCTTGGCATATCCGATTATGTTCAGAACGGTACTCCAGCGGTGCCTGGACGAGGGTAACTTTCCAGAAATGTGGAAGACCCAGAAGCTGGTATTGCTGCAAAAACCTGGAAAGCCGCCGGGGAATCCGGCCTCGTATAGACCGATATGCCTGATAGATACAGTTGGATAGCTCCTGCAGTGGATCATCCTCAACAGGTTGACGAAGTGTATGGAGGGTGAGGGTGGACTGTCAATGATGCAGTTTGAATTCCGAACAGGAGTATCAATTGTGGATGCAATCCGGACAGTACTCGAAAGTGCTAAGAAAGTGTCCAAACAGAAGCGAAGAGGAGATCGATACTGGGTAGTTGTTACGGTAGACGTGAATGCGGGTTCCCGGCTATCTGTGTCACATTCTGAAGAGCTACTTCAGAGCAATGGTCTGGTGTATGACACGAACGAAGGGCAAAAGTCGATGCGTGTTACGGCGGGTGTTGCTCAGAGTTCCATATACTCGGCCCAACCCACTGCAGCTGCCCAGGAAAGTGAGAATTGTGGGTTTTGCGGACGACGTGTCACTAACAGTGATGGGCGAAACACTCGAAGAAGTGGAGGCGTCTGTGACGGAGGAGATAACCACAATCGAGAGTTAAGCTACAGATAGCTCACCAAAAAAACGGAGGTGCTATTAGTCAGCAACTGCAAAGTAATCCAACGGATGGAGATCGTAATCGGAGGGCATGAAATTACATCGAAACGGTCACTGAAGTACCTTGACCGGTTGAACTTCAACAACCATGTCGACTACCCCTGTGAAAAGTAGGCGAAGGCAATGAACGCGATAACGAGGATCATTCCAAACATTGGCGGACCAAGAAACAGCACGAAGCGTCTGCTAGCTAGTATCTCGTCACGTTAGTGGACCCACCTTCTTATTCCGAACCTGGCAACGTGGATAAATAGAAAGCATGGCAAGGTAAACTTCCACCTGACGCAGTTCCTGTCGGGCCAAAGATGCTTCAGGAAGTATCTGCATCGGTTCGAGCATGCTAACTCACCGTTCTGTCCGAACTGTGAGAACGTCGAAGAGACGCCGGAGGGAAATAACCGGCCTAAGCTTGGAGAACGTTGTTGAAGAAATGTGTCGAGAGGAAAGCACTTGGAATGCGGTCATCTGTTTTGCAAAAGAAATGTCGAAAGGACCAAAGAGATTAGGTACCGGGAGAAATTCTTTTGTCGGGGAACTCTCCGTCGGTGTAGGCTAGATCCACCGCCGGGGACTAGACTGAGTAGATCGCGACGAAATACCACCAGCGACGGATAGTCAGGGCACCAGTGAACCGGACGCCCTGCTCCAACGGAATCGCTGGACTGACCTTGGCACCCGGCTGGTTGGCTTCGGTGTGGGAGAAACTCCTTCGCCGGGAATTCTCGGAGTAGGCTAGATCCGCCCTCGGAGACTAGACCGAGTAGATCGCGAAGAATCAGTTGTTCAAAGTCGTCGAGACACCAGCCACTTCAAAGTGGAGGCTAGGTATACCGGCAAAGACAAAGAAAGATTTGATGATAAGTTCGAATGAGCTCGTAGTAGAAAACGTATCTTGCGGTCCCGGGGAGGAGCAAGATAGCAAAGCTAGGAAAGGTTGAGGTTTTTCCTCCCATCACAGTGAAAGAAAGTTTCCATAGAAGCAAGGATGACCTAATTGTAGGTAACCTAGCAGGCAGCAAGGGGTGATGGTGAATGTTTCCAAGCAGTTTTGTGAGGAAGTCCAGACAGAAGTGTCATAACTCAATAAAAAAAAACACACACACATACATACATACACACATAATACCTCAATTCGTCGAGCTGAGTCGATTAGTATATAACACTATGGGTCCCCGAACCTTCTATCAAAAGTTCTTCTTTGGAGTGATCATATAGCCTTTACGTATACTTAGTATTACGAGAAAGGCAAAAATATATAGAGGAACTGTTCCGTTTTCCATTTCAATGGACAAATATTCATCTCATCGCAAAACAAAGAAATACAGCACCAATTTTGTCGCTTCTTTTTGCTAACACGCGAGCTCACTGCTCACTAGTGAAAAAAATCACAAAAATAATAAACAAACCAAATTCCTTTTCATTGTTTTGTTTTTGATGGGATGGAGCTAGTTATGGGATGAAGTGCCGAACCGTTCCCCTACCTGCAATGTATCTCGAGAGAAAAAAAACATTATTTGAAAGAGATAAAAAAAACTGAACATGAGCAATTCTATGATGTCCAAAAAGCGAGCTGCCTATTATTTAATTTCGTTTAAGTAGTTTATCGTATACTAAGTATCAATCCTAGGTATCCCATCAAGCTTTGAAAAAGTGAAAAGCGTATCATGGTTTGAACCATTTTTAAATCAGTCGATATTACCATCTCATTGGCAGAAAAAGAACCTAAACCAGTATTAATGGTATATTTAGGTATACTGAAAGCAATAGAGCTTATTTAAACTTTAAGTAAGTTCCTCCAGAAATTCCTTTAGGATTTCCTCCATTATATCCTCTAGAAGTTCCTTCAGTTCTTCCGGAAGTTCCTCCCAGAATTCCTTCGCAAGTTTCATCAGGAATTCCTTCGGAAGTTCCTCCAGGAACTCCTTCGGAAGTTCTTCCAGAAATTCCTTCGGAAATTCCTCCAGGAATTCCCTCGGAAGTTCTTCTAGGAATTCCTTCCGAAATTCCTCCAGGAATTCCTATGGAACTTCCTCCAGAAATTCATATAGAAGATTTTCCAAGAATTCCTTCGGAAGTTCCTCCAGGTTCCTTCGGAAGTTCATCTAGGAATTCATTCGGAAGTTCCTCCAGAAATTCCTTCGGAAGTTCCTCGAAAAATTCCTCCAGGAATTCCTCTAGAAATTCCAGTTCCTCCGGAAGCTCCTCCAGAAGTTATACAGAAGTTCCTCAGGGAGTTCTTCTGATAAATCCTCCAGGAGTTCCTTCCGAAGTTCCTCCAGGAATTTCTCAAGAAGTTCCTTAAAGAATTCCTTCGGAAACTCCTCCAGAAATTCCTTCGGAAGTTCCTCTGGGAGTTACTCCAGAAGTTCATCTAGAACAGCGGTTCTCAACCTTTTTCTCGAGAGGTACCCCTTGGAACTTTAGCATTAATTGAGGTACCCCCTCTTGAAAGTAAGCTTCCAAGCCTCTTGAAAGAATAATTCTGAGCCCTGTAAAGGGGGCTTCCGAGCCTCTTAAAAGGAGCCTCTGAATCTCTTGAAAGTAGGCTTCCGCAGCTCTTGATAAGAGGCTTTCGAGCATCTTGAATGATGGCTTTCGAGCCTCTTGAATGGCGGCTTTCAGGCCTCTCGAATGGCGACTATCGAACCACTTGAAAGGAGGCTTCTGAGCCTGTTGAAAGTATGTTTCCAAGCCTCTTGAAAGAAGAATTCCGAGCTTCTTGAATTTAAGCTTTCAAGGGTCTTAAAGAGAGGCTTCCGATTCACTTGAGGGTAGGCTTTCGAGCCTCTGAAAGGAGCCGTCCTAGCTTTTTGAAAAAAGGTTCTATGCCCTCCTCTAGTAGGCTTCCGAGTCTCTTGAAAGGAAGCTTCCGAGCCCCTTGAAAGGAGGCTTCCGAGCCCCTTGATAGGAGGCTTCCGAGCCTCTTGAAAGGAGGCTTCCGAGCCTCTTGAAAGGAGGCTTCCGAGCCTCTTGAAAGGAGGTTTCCGAGCCTCTTGAAAGGAGGTTTCCGAGCCTCTTGGAAGGAGGTTTCCGAGCCTCTTGAAAGGAGGCTGCCGAGCCTCTCGAAAGGAGACTTCCGAGCCTCTTGAAAGGAGGCTTCCGAGCCTCTTGAAAGGAGGCTTCCGAGCCTCTTGAAAGGAGGCTTCCGAGCCTCTTGAAAGGAGGCTTCCGAGCCTCTTGAAAGGAGGCTTCTGAGCCTCTTGAAAGGAGGCTCTGAGCCTCTTGAAAGGAGGCTTCTGAGCCTCTTGAAAGGAGGCTTGAGCCTCTTGAAAGGAGGCTTCTGAGCCTCTTGAAAGGAGGCCTGAGCCTCTTGAAAGGAGGCTCTGAGCCTCTTGAAAGGAGGCTTCCTGAGCCTCTTGAAAGGAGGCTCTGAGCCTCTTGAAAGGAGGCTTGAGCCTCTTGAAAGGAGGCCTGAGCCTCTTGAAAGGAGGCCTGAGCCTCTTGAAAGGAGGCTTCCGAGCCTCTTGAAAGGAGGCTTCCGAGCCCCTTGAAAGGAGGCTTCCGATCTTCTTGAAAGGATCAATCCGAGCTTTTTGAAAAGAGGCTTCTGACTCTCTTAAAATGAGGCTTCCGGGCCACTTGGAAGGAGACATGGGGCTCTTGAAAAGGGGGCTTTCGGACCTACTCTAGCAGCACGCGTGTTCCACACATGGGTTACGAGTTACTGCAACCATTTTTACTGACATGTGCTGCTCGGGTTTTGCAAGAAGGATTCTGAACATCTTGAAAGGAGGCATTCGAGCTGCTCTGAAGAAGGCTTCCGAGAAGTGTAGAAGGATGCTTCTAATCCTTTTGCAACGAAGCAACTGACCTTTTCTGAGAAAAAAAAAACCTTCATGCCTCTGAAACGGAGGCTTCCGAATCTTCAGATTCTAGATTTTAGTTAAAAGCATGTTTGTATCATATTATTCAACACTTTGTTTAGATCAGGTAGATTGCATTTAAGATTTTTTTAATTTGATCATCATGACGTTTTATCCGTTTGATATTTTGTTCCGCAGCCTCTCATACGCTGTTCTGGTTGAGGAGGGTGGGATTCAATTGGCTTTGATTTACTGATCGCCATGCATATTATGTACAAGACAAAGTTTTGAAATAAAAAAAAATACACAATTATCAAAACTTTATCAATAAGTTCTGATTGGAATTGTAATACGTCCGCCATTATGCATTTTTTCCGAGGTACCCCCTAGGGCCAGCGAAGGTACCCCCAGGGGTACATGTACCAGGTTGAGAACCGCTGATCTAGAAGTTTCTCCAGGAGTTCCTCAGGAGGTTCCTCCAGAAGTTTCTCCAGAAGTTCCTCCGGAAATTCCTCCAAGAGTTCCACCAAGAGTTCTTCCAGGAGTTTCTCCAGGAATTCCTCTGAAAGTTCCTCCAGGAATTCCTCTAGAAGTTCTTCCAGGAATTCATCCGTAAATTCTTCCAGGAAAACCTCCGGAAATTCCTCCAGGAATTTCTTTGAAAGTTCCTCCAGAAAAACCTCTGGAAATTCCTCCAGAAATTCCTCAGGAAGTTCCTACAGGAATTATTCTGGAAGTTCCTCCAGAAATTCCTCCGGAAGTTCCTCCATGAATTCTTCCGGAAGATTCACCAGAAGCTCCTCCAGGAATTCCTTCTGAACATCCTCCGGAAGTTCCTTCAGGAATTTCTCCGAAAATTCCTCCGAAAGTTCCTCCAGGAATTCCTTCGGAAGTTCATCCAGAAATTCCTTCGGAAGTTCCTCCGGAAATTCCTCCAGAAATTCATCCGAAAGTTCGTTCAGGAATTCCTCCGGAAGTTCTCCCAGCAATTCCTCCGAATGTTTCTCCAGGAGGTCCTCCGGAATCCAGGACTTCCTCCAGCAATTCCTCCAGGAATTTCTCAGCCAGTTCCCCCAAAAATTCCTCCGAAAGTCCTCTAGAAAAAACTATGGAAGTTCCTACAGGTACTCCTCCCAAAGTTCCACCAGGAATTCTTCCGGAACATCCTTCAGGGATTCCTCCGGAAATTCTTCCAGTAGTTCCTTCAGTAATTCTTCCAGGAATTCCTCCAGAAATTCTTCCAGAGAGTTCTCCAAAATTTCCATCGGTAATTTCTCCAGAAGTTCCTCCAGGTATTTCACCGAAAGTTCCTTCAGGAACTCCCCCGGAACTTCCTCCAGGAGTTCCTCCAGGAATTCTTCCAGAAGTTCCCTCCTAGAATACCGCAAGAAGTTCCTCAAAAAAATCCTTCAGAAGTTCCTCCAGAAGTTCCTTCGGAAGTTCCTCCAGAAATTCCTTCGGAAGTTCCTCCAGGAATTCCTTTGGAAGTTTCTCCAGGAATTCCTCTAGAAATTCCAATTACTCCAGGAGTTGCTCTGGAAATTCCTTCAGAAGTTCCTCTGGAGAATCCTCCAGGAGTTCCTCTGGAAAATTCTACAGGAGTTCCTTCGAAAGTTCTTCCAGAAATTTCTCTGGAAGTTCCTCCAGAAGTTCCTCTATAAGCTCTTCCGGGTTCCTCCAGGAGTTCATCTGGAAGTTCTTCCAGGAGTTCCTCAGGAGGTTCCACCAGGAGTTCCCCCAGATATTCCTCCAGGAGTTCTTCCAAGAGTTCTTCTGAAAGTTCCTCCAGGAATTACTCTAGAAGTTCTTCCAGGAATTCCTCCAGAAGTTTTTTCAGATTTTTTTCCAGTAGTTCTTTGGAAGATCCTCCTGGAATTCGTTTAGAAGTTTCTCCATGAATTTCTTCGGAAGCGCCTCCTGTAATTCTTTCCGTAATTCCGTAATTTCCGTAATGACTTCACAAACTCTACAGAAATTATCACGAGGGCTCTTCAAATATTTCCTCTGAATTCCTTATAAAATTCACACAGAATTCCACTAAACCCACCTCCCGGGAATTCTTCCGGAAAATTGTCCAGGAATTTTTGAAGAACTTTTGATGAAATTCAATAGCGAAATCTTATTGTAGAAAATCTTACGCGCATTTCTCTGGGAATTCTTCAAGAAAATCTTACCCAAAAATTGCTACAGGGATTCTCCTGAAAAGTCGTTCACAAATAAATTATTCTGGAAATTGTTCTTGAAAAACAGTTCCCACGGAAACTTCTCCAGAATTTCTCCAAGAAATCGCCCAGAAAATTTTACAGCATTTTACTAAGAAATTACTCCAAAAATTCTCCCGCTTTTTCTTCAGACTTCTTTAAAAAATCAACAAGAATTCTCTCAAAAATACTTACAAGAAAATCCGCGAAAATTCCTTCAAGAACTCTTCCAGAAATATCTCTATATGTTCTCCTGGAAATTTCCCTATAGAATTCTCCAAGGAACTGCTTCGGAAAATTCCTCTTTCATGAAGATTTCACGACAGATTTTATGTGGCAATATCCAAACGAGTTCCAAAAAGATTTTGACGATCAATGCATGAAGTATTTTTTGAAGAAATTCGCAAAGGAATTCCTAATTTGAAACTTAGAAGAAATTTTTCTTATAAATTCTTGAATGAATCTCGTGTGGATTTCCCGATGGGCATAAAGGAGAAATTTTCGAAGGAATTCCTAAAAGAGTTTCTGGGGAAATTCTAGGAGTAGTCGTATTTATTCATAAAGAATTAAAAAAAAATAGATTGGCGAGTTTCCAAACAATTTTTAAATGAAGTTCTGAAATATTTTCAGACTGAAATATTCTAGTATGTACTGCCAAAGATATTCTAGGAGCAATTCATTGAATTCTTGAAGAACAATTTTCTTAGTTTCTGAATAATTAAATGTCAGATGCATTTTAAAGCTACTTTTTTTAAGCTGAAAAAGCCTAATTTTAATGAAATAAGTCGTTCATCAACATTCAATGTGGTTGGGTCTAGACTTTACAGGAAATCAGAATAAATGCTGCATCATTGTAAAGAAGATACTTGATACTCTCCAGTAGCAAAGGCAAAGGCGTAGGATTGCCAATCCGGAGATGGCGAGTTCGATTCTCGGTCCGGCTAGGATGTTTTCAGGTTGGAAATTTTCTCGACACCCTGGGCATAGTGTATCCATTGTACTTGCCACACAAGATACATACTCATGCAATAAATGGCGGGCATAGAAAAGCTTTCAAATAATAACTGAAGAAATGCTAAAAAAGTTGAAAAGCAGGCCAAGTTCCAGTTGTTATGTAGAGCCATTGAAGAAGAAGAAGAAGTTCAAAGCATAAGTTCTTGGTCATCTAAGAATCATTCTGAATCATCCAAGAATTCCCGAAGTAAGGCCTTGAGATCTACACGCGTAACCAAAGATCTTTCCGCATGTTTCAAATATGGTTCATTCTTCGAATACATTGTTTTGAAAAATGAAAAAACGCACAGTTGCGTTTAGGCAAAGTGAGAAAGTTTGAAATACGATTTTTTTTTTCATTTATTAAATTTGAAGTTGGGAAATGTTGCATGTAAATAACATAAAACATGAATTTTCCATACAGTATGTCGTGAATTGGTCCATGTGCCCAAGTAATGATTTACCCCAATTGGTCAAATTGTAAAGTGTTATTGTGTTTTTTTTACAAGAAAGGTTCCAACAAAGCAGGCGGATTAACCTTTTCTTTCGTGTCAGTCGTTGCTTATTTCCGATTATCTTATCATTTTTTAGGTGGACAAACAGATTAGAAGTGCATTAAACAAAACATGCAAACAAAACAGAAATTATCATGTGAACTTCAATATTCTGGGCATACTGGCAAAAATACAATCCCCAGTGATATAATTGCTTAAAAACAAATAAAAGAAATAATTTCTAAATTGTCTATATCCTCTTAAAGTATGGATTAAAATAAACTTGTTCCTAGCATTTTCAAAAACACATGCATACAGTAGGTCCAAAAAGTATTCGTCTAGCTGAATTCTTTTACAAAAATTTTAAACTAATGCGTGACTAAGGGTATGATGGGTGAGTAGGGCAAAATAATATTTAGGTGAGCCAAATAAATCGTCAAAAGCGGCTTAGTCTCGCCAAAGAATATCGTCAGAAGAAGGATGACATTTGGAATCAAGTAATATTTCCTGATTAAAGCAAATGCATCATATTCGGATTAGATGGCCGATGTATAGTATGGCGAAAAATAATACTGAGATGCAGGCGCAGAACCTTAGTCCTCAAGTATGACGGGGATTGTGTTGTGGCCTGGGGGTGCATGAGTGCCATCGACGTAGGAAAATGAAAATTGTATATCGTTGAAGAAATAATTGATCACTGTGAAATCGCCTTTTAAGAAAATTTGAACACCGGTGCTGCGAATCATCGGTTTATCTAATTCCTTATAATAAAGATGAATAGATTAATATGATTTTGATTTTTAGCTTAGTATATTCCAATTTCGACATTTTCTAGAAAACATAAAGCTAGACGAAAACTTTTTGCACTCACTGTACTTATTTATAGGCAAAACAGTATTGAGGGTGACAATACCGGTATTGACCATGAATTATATTTTTAATACTTAAAAATGTAAAATAAATTTTTTTCAAGGGATTATTAGATACCTTTAAGGTGTTATTTTTATCGAGTTTCTACTACCAATAAACGGATATCATTTTTTTTACAATTTTGTGTAAGAGCTTCACGAAACCTGTAAACAGAATCATGGCATTGGTAGAATGTCAGTTTCTAAAACAATTTGTACAGGAACCTAGCAGTTTTATATACGCAATGATTTCGTGAGGTTCTTATAATTAATTGCGAAAATGTATGGTACACGCTGATTTGATGTACCATTCTTTTCCAGAGTGACCAACTCTGGAATATAAATGGCCAAAACCGGTAAACTTACCCTCACTAAGTGCCACCACAAATCAACACAATGTTATTGCCAGAGCATGCAACTATTAGATAGTAGGAATCCGACAATAAAAAACAGCCGGAACTGGACTTTACTTACTGGACATCCTCCTCGATAAACATTTTGGACGAACTAATGTTGAAAAGCGTTCACACCGAATGAGATGAATGATTGGGCGAATCTAGCCTAGATTCTAATTTACTCTTGTCAAGCGCTCCCTTTTGTGGGCTTAATTGCAAACAAAAATAACAACACCAACACTTATCCAACGGTACAGGTTATTACTCCTGTAGATTCCTCCGATCCGCTCGAAAACAAACGTAGATTATTCACACTTTTTCTTTTCTATATTACTTTTTGATCCCCACCACACTCACTTTTATGCTTGAAATGAATTTTCAAATATCACGTTTTCCGGTATTGCAATTTGATCACACAAAACTTGCTGTCGTCGTCGTCGTTGCGATCCGCGAGATCAACTCGCGACTCATCCTCTGCTTCGAAGCAAACTAAAACACTCCGTCGTCGTGGTCCGCTGATTGTGTGTCTGGTCCTCTTTTTTTCTCTCTTCTGGCTGCCCGTCCGAGAACGCAGACGGTAATCGTTGTCCCAATTGCGGAAGCCCTCTGCAATCCCGTCTCGCGGCCGGAGATTCTGCAAAATAAAAGAGAGATACAAGACGTGAGAGAGATCGTTGATGCTGTGTGGTGTGATGCTGCTTGCGGGTAAGTAAGTGGGACACGTTGCGATCAAGTGCTAGAGCAGGGTCGACGATACGCCGATGCGAAGTGCGTCAGCTGAGCTGAGTCGGTCGGTATGGTTGATATGGTCATTGGTCGGTTAGTGGTGCGCAATTCCATGCTTTTATGACAGCCATGTGATTTCGCTGTGATTCCAGAATCATGTCTTCACTATATTGCGTTTTTACAGTTGATAACATAAAGTACCACGCTGGAATCACACTGACCGTTCCTGATGTTAAAACTTTTTTTTTGCAAACCAAAGTTGAGGTGCTTTCGTACCAGTAAATGACGTGATCGGACGGTGGTGTCCGAAAACCGGTTGGTACGCAGTTCGCACACTATCGGAGCGTGGTGAAGGAGAGCTGAGGTCGTAAACATAGCAAATTGTCAATTACTAATGGGTTACGCAAGGTGAAAAATCGATCCGGTTCGTAAGCGAGGCAATCTGGTGTGTGCACTAATCTCTTGAATATGAACTGCTTCGAAAATTGAGAAACTTACCGTTCAAAGGTAGTTATGCTACTCAGCTGTTTTAAGTACAGACCCCATACGATTTTGGAAACATTCGATTTTAACAACAAAACCATTCAATTTCGGCAACACATTTTAATTTCATTTTTGGTATTGCTTATAAATCGCGTAAAAAAACTGGTTAAACTTCGAAACTGACGTAAAAAAATATTAAAAAAAAATGCGTAAAAAATTTCCAGGAAAAAAACGCTTTGATTTTAAAAATCTTCACAGTGTCTCTAGCGTCCCAATAAGTGAAGAAATGTGAAGTATTATTGAACATTTTGGCAACATAAATGTTTCGAACGTGTTGCCAAAATCAAATGGGGTCTGTATCTGATGTTGAATAGCAGGTGCAACTAGTTTCAAATACTTGTAAATTTATATGGGTCTCGGATAGGAGCTACGTACGGTTAAGCGAAATGTTTTACACCTACGGCACACTATGGCTTAGTAGTGAATGGCCGATAGAAAACAGTTTTGAATGTTATCATTAGCATTAGCATTAACGTTGAGCAATTCGCACAAATTCGTATGTGGTACAAGCCTGGACTTTTGTATGAGAGTAACATTACTTTCATCCGATATAACATATTATGATTTGGGACTAATCACTTTCTCTTAGATGGAAGCAATGCACTATCCAATAGTTCAAATCTGTCCTGGCCACGTTCTTCCGAATGCTAAGGAAGGGGAAGGATGGTTAGTCGGACACCTAACTTAAGAAAGAACGACCTCTTATAGGTGCAGGGGACGTTTTGGAATTGTCAGTGTGGAAGGCTATAACAGAAAAAAACTATGATAGAAATACAAATTAGGAAAAGGACGAGCCTGGAATTGAACCCACGACCTCCTGCTTATAAGGCAGAAGCGGTAGCCACTAGACCAATGAGCTCGTCGCCGTTTTGAATGTTATCAATACAGTTAAAGAGCAAAGCTTCTGGAGCAAATTATACGGAAGGAGGCTGAGTTCGAATTCCAGTTAAGTTTCGGGTTGAAACTGTTTTCGCCACTTCTGGATATATATACTCTGTCCCACATTAATACACACTTAATTTTTTTCCCGGGATCTCAGCAATTTGTTCAACTTTTACCGAGTTTCGCACAGCCGGGCCCCAGCAAACATGTTTTTCGCCGAGATATCTGTCAAAGCTGCTGAAAATCAGCAAATAATTTTCCAAAACCCAGCTGACAAAACTCATTTTTGACGGGATATCAGTTTTTTTATGTTGCTGAGCACACGGCTGTGCGGATTTTGCCATGCTACATTCTGGCATTTTTCCTGATTATCTTTCATGAACATGTAGGCGACCTTGACAGCTGAGAAGCAATAGAAAAAGTTTCCTCATGAAACCTCATTTTTTCAACAACCTTCTTAGCTGGAAAATTGAAAAAAGCACTTTATTTCCTCAACATGGAACATCTATTATGATATTGATAACACACTTTGGCTTCAAAATAAAGATACGATGCACAAAATTGTGTATATAAAATAAAGTCGCCAAAAAATTCAGTGACCGATCCTCGGACCTAATCACAAAGATATGATTAGTGAGGGCATAAGTTCATGTTTTGTCAAGAACTGCTATTTTTCCAAACCTTATCGCTATTTAGAATGTTTGCGGCATGATAATTTACGATATATCTAGACCAACATGTTGAAAGGGCGTAACAGCCAAAATTTATTCCTTCTTGTTCCTCGTCCATATATATAGCTGTATATGTAGACGAAGAATCAGAAGGAATCAATTTTGACTGTTACGCCCTTTTCAAATGTTAGTCTAGATATTTAACATCGCAAAGGAGTACTTTTGTAACTGTTGTGGAGTTCAAGAAAGAGAACAAAACAGCACGAGGCACCACCAGTGCGTGGGATCTCGAAAATCTTAATATTCGATGGTAAAACGTATGAAAATGGTGTAAAAACGGAACTGAGTAATGCTTGTAACATTGCAAGTTCCAAAACAGTGGAGAAAAGTTATATTGCGATTTTCACTATTTGGATAGTGTATGGGAAGGGAGGTATGGTTTTAGAACCCTATTACGCGGGCATGTGCTACCAACCAATGGGGACGACAAACTCCCTAACAGATTGCGCTTGTTGGTAGCTGGGTGACAGCACAGGGAACGGAAGCCGGGAAATGACACGACGAATGTCGAGAATGGGGATCACAGAGCTGGATGACTGTATGGGTGGGGACAGAAGACTCGGGAGAATTGTGGAGAACGGTTAGTTTTTGTGCAACAGAAGAGCCAATTAGATCCGGTTTTAAAAAAAACGTGCGGGTAATTGTACGTGAAGGACTCAGTGTTAGTCCTTAAGGACAGTTTGGTCCTAAGTTCGAGATTCGGCCAATCGAGTGGCCACAACAGATTGCGGCTTTCGCCTATCATTCTGGCCGCCTACTCGTCACGCCGACAGTGTGACCGCTTTCCCGGTCCGTTTCGTCAGCGCCATCGACCGTTTCCCCGCCGGCCCGGCTATTGCCGCCATTGCGATTACCGTTGATCCTGCCCGTCGTCTAGCAAACCTGCTGGCCGATCTATTGCCGGCCTCGCTATTTTCGCCGCTCCTGCCAAGCCACCATTGCCATCGCGATTGTCGCTGACCCAGCGCGTCGCCCGGTGAGCCTCGCTATACGCGTTGTTCGATCCACCTGTCAAGCTATCGTCGCCATCGTGATTTTCCCGAACCCTACCCATCGATCAGCAAGCCTGCTGGCCAACTACCGTCGCCATCGCCATTCTTGTCCCGCTATCAAGTCTGCAAAGCTAGAACCGCCATCGCGATAGTCGCTGAGCCGGTGCGTCGCACAGCCAGCCTGCCAGTCTCTAGTTGCCGTCGATATCGCCATTCTCGCCGTGCTATCAGTCGTTCACCGCCCTCACCAGCGTTCTATACCCAGCCTATCAAGATACCGTACCATCACGATGCTCACCGATCCGGCCCGTCGTTCCGTCGTCATTGGGCCCCAACCGTCAAGGCTAGCGTAACCCACAGCAGTCCCACCGGATTGCTGTCATCGCCAAGTTTGCCAGTCCAGTCAGCGATTACACTGTGGTTTACAGAAGTAGCGCTTCCAGACATCGTTTCCGAGTGAGTAAATAAAGTTTGCAAAACTAACCTCCAATTCCGTTGCTAACCAGATCCGAAAGCCTCCCCGCTTCCTCAAAACGACCCTGGGACTCGAGGACCAAAAAGAGGCCTTCCGCGCCCACCCCGTTGGCTGCCGTAGGTCAGACCAGTGGCCTGGGGTTTTAATCGGATTCCCCTTCTGGGTTCCGGACCTAAATCCTCGAGGGCTAGAAGAGCCGTAACAGTAGAGTATAACATGCTCTCATGAATAATAAACTATTTTGTATTTATAAAAACTTGATGTATTTCAATAAGTCAAAGATTTACGATAAAAACTAATTTTTGTTGAAGTGTGGGACACCCTTTTTTTCAAATATTTATTTTTAAATAAATGAACAAATGGAGCTGGCTAGCCAAACTTTGCTAAACATGTTTAACACCTGAATCTACACGAAAAATTGGTCAAGATTAGTGCATCAGAAAAAAAGTAATCCTATAAAAATGGTGTGTACATGTTAATGTGGGACAAAGTGTATTTATAGTTTGCCGAATACCGTTTGGCTGAGTACATCCGATTCTGTTTTTACACGGATTTTTTTTACACGGCCGTGTAAAAAAATCCCATACAAAATTTTTGCAAAGTTGCTCCATTTTGCAAGATTTGTCGAGAAATCATAACACTTTTTTTACACGGATTTTCAAATTTTTAACTGAAATTTTGTTTTACACGGAACGCATCCCCCGTGTAAAAAAAGAATCGGGTGTACTTAAAATTTGTTTCCTTATTAAATGAAGTAAGAAGTGAGATGTTCGAAGTGAATAGTGAACAGCGAGAACTAAGAAGTGAGAAATGAGATGTTCGAAATGAGTACAGAGTAGTGAGAAGTTAGTACTGAAAAACGGAAGTAAGTATTGAGTACTGAGATGTGTGCAGTAACATGTAAGTAATGGGAAGTGAGAAATGACAAGTGGAAGTCAATGGTAAAAAACTAAAAGTGATAGTAGCGAAGTGAAAAGTAGCATGTGAGTAGTGACATACATCCGGTTCTTTTTTTTTCACGGGTGGGTTTGAGTTGATTACGACCTTTAGCGTAGATGAAACTTTGAGTTAACCCCATGAAAAAAATCACAAAAAATCAAAGAAAATTCAGATGGTATTTAAAAAGCTGTGAAAAATCAGGTTTACCGGGAAATTGAAGAATACCAAACGTGCAAAAAAATATTGTGGGTAAACAGAAGCAAGGAGTAAGAAAAGAGAGATGATAATTGGAAAATGAGAAGTGAGATGTTGAGTAGTGAGTAGTGTGTGGAGACACAAAACATCTCACTTCTCACTTTGCAATTCTTACTTCTCATTTTTCACTTCTCTTTTCTCACTTATAACTTCTTATATCTCACTTCTGACTTATCATTTCTCACTTATCACTTTTCATTTCTAGCTTCCAGCTTTTCACTTCTTACTTCTTACTTCTCACTTTTCACTTCGCACTTTAAATTTCTTACTTCTAACTTCTCTCTTCTCTTTTCTCACTTCCCACTTCTCACTTCTTATTTCGCCCTTGTCAGTCACTTCTCATTTCTCACTTCGCACTTTCATTTTACACTTCGAATTTCTCACTTCTCACTTCACTCTATTTATTTTTCATTTGTCATTTTTCCCTTTTCACTTCTTATATCTCAATTCAGAAATTCCATCGAACATTCTTTCCAAGGATTCCTTTGAATCGAAATATATGAATTCATAAATTTCTTCAAAAAGAGAATTCTTCGGAACTTCCTCCAGAATTTTTACAAAAACTCAACTTTACAAACTTTACAAAACACCTCACGGAATTGCTCCTGAAATTCCTCAGAAAATTCCTTCAGAGATGCCATTGGGAGTTCTTTTAAGGGCTCCTTCGAAAATTACATGAAAAAATCCCTCGGAAAAAGCTCTGTAAAATAATTTGGAGATTTCTTCAGATATTCTATCAAAACTTTAACAAGATTTTTGTCTGAAATGTCTTCGGAAAGTTATTTTAGAATTATTTCGGAAATTTCTTCAGGAATTCCTTTGGAAATTCTTTGAGGTGTTTCTTTAAAAAAATCCTTTAGAAATTCGTTCGGAAGTACAGTTGATGCAAAAGCATGAGATTGCTAATCCCGTTCCCCTTAGCGTGGCCAACATCCAGTTTGTGTGGACCAAAGTACCGGACCTGTCCTAATAATAGGGCATGTCACGGTAGTGTCTAACCAATCTTGGTGATGAAACCTAAACATGCACTACAATATGATGAAACGTCCTAAAAGCTAAGCTTTTAGAAGCATATTTTGGCAAAGAACAAATTTTCTGGTTATAGCGACACCAACGTTTAAGTTCTAGACTCCTCTATTACCTTCGGCAAATGCTTCCTAAATTCTTTTGGATTTTTTAGGAACTCATACGGAAATTTCCATAAGATTCCTTGAAAAATTCGTATACGAATTGCTTTGGAAATTTCTTCAGCTTTCCTTCAGAAATTTATTCGGAAATTATTTCTGGAATTCCTAAAAGAAATTGTTCCAGGTATTTCTTTGGACATTCCTCCAGTAACTTATTCGGAAACTCCTTAATAATCCTTAATCCCTTTAGCCAAAATCCTTCACAAAATTCATTTAGATTTTTAGAGAAACTCTTTTCAGGTTCTCCTTTAAACAATTCCTCCTGAAATTAATTTTGAAAAACCTCCAGGATTTAATTCGGGGACTCATCTTGCTAATTCCTCCATAAATAGTTTTGAAAATTACGCAAATAATTTTTATAAACACTAAACACTATAAACACTAAACTCATCCAGAAATTTCTTTGCAAGCTCCTCTAGGAAATGCTTTGAAAATTCTTAGTAATTTAGTATTTGTAATTAATAAGTACCACATCAACACTTCCTTCCGCTCTCTAATTACGGTGAAGATGGGCGTTACCAGGAGTAGTAATCCTCATGCTTTTGTTATTTTTGTCTAAGAATGGATCAAGGACCACTCCCTTTCTTGATTTCTGGAAGGATTATAGATAAGGATCTGAAAAAATAGAACATGAGTATCACTAGTGTCCAATCTACGAATTACACCGTAACAATATCAATGCTAATGCTAATAGATCGAAACGTAAGAAGTACTCTATAATTGCTCTTCAAAAAGTGCGTGCACATATGAACCGGTGCCAGCGAAAGTGGTACATATTACATTGAGTAAATTTTACAGGAGACGCATTTTTTCAAAACCCTCAAAAATTAAACTCGAATTAGCTATTTTCTGCAATTTAACTGTGCCAACGTGTTATGACTGGTGTGCCTGAAGGTAATGAGAAATATGCGAAGTTTCTTGACATATTTCAAGTTTGTTTGAACAAAATGCACATGTACCATTATTAATGGGAACAAAATGCAACAGAAACCGAAAATCGTTGCCAGTAAAAGTGGCACATGGTCATTTATAAAACTATTTCAAACGACAGTAAACCATTTTGAAATTTAAAATAGAGTTTAAATATGTTGCGGGAATATCTTTGTTGTTAAATTTTCTTTTCAATAAGTTGATTTAAGTGGGTAGAACTGTACATGTACCACTTTTCCTGTCAACGAAATTGCCATTGTGATATATACCAGAAATTAAAAAGTGCATATCTCAAGATTTAGTTGTCAAAAATCACTTTTTCGTCATTTTGCTAATAGAAGCCGTAGGTGTAAAAAAAACAAAATCGACAAAAATGGTTTATATACCACTTTCGCAGGCATCGGTTCATATGAAGTTTCACAAACAAATAAAAAAAAAATTCATACATCCCAGAACAATTTTTTTTTCATTTTTTTGCCAAAATACGTATTTTTGGACAAGGATTCAGAATATATAAAAATCTCATTTAGGCTAAAAAATGTTACATATGCAGTTTCTCAAACAAACAGTTCAAATGTTCAAAACATTTTTAATTGTATGAATTGACATTTACATTTTACATTTATTCAAAATTGTGAATCACTTTCATCTTTTGAAAGAGTTTCACTCATGATGTATTGATTACTGGGTATTAAATTTACCCTGATTGTCTCAGGTTTTGTAGATTCTTTTACTTATATCAAAAGCATGTTTCTATAGTGAAATGATGACCTTTCGGTACAACTTCGTTGTTCGAAATTGACAAAAATATTTAGCTATGTAATCAACGTCCTAACGTGACCTCTAACGATGTTATCTTGATAAGGAAAGCGTAGCTGTACAGCGGCTAAAATTTATGGAGACCGCGACCACATTTGCACCCACGCAAAGACCGTACCCCCCGTCCATCCGTATCAAAGTCCTGGAAATAAACTCAGAGATCATCTAATCAATCAATTGAGCTCGCAGTTGCAGTCTTATGAAGCGTTTCCGTCAAAAAACGCTATACTTTTTACTGTCTTGCTTACCGCCCTGATAACGACAAATCACACACAAGGTGCACAGAGGCCAAAGCCTCAGCCATTATCACGCAACGACCGCGTTTATTTTTAATATAGTTGCAATTTAATCTTCGTGCGCCGGTCACCACACAGGTCGGCCGTTGCTGCCTATCATCTCGACTGGGGAGCGTGTGCCGCCGTTATCGGATATGGCGGTCACAGGTCTCTCCGAAACAATTCTCACTAATATGGACACACATCATCCCTATCGTGGCTCGCAGTTGGTCGTAAATCATTCCGCCACGGTAATCGCAACTTAGCGACACAAAGAGAGACTCGGGAAGAGCGAAACCCGCTATTGAAGCAGAGAAGTTGAAAAAAAACGCAAGATGCAATTCTCTCGCAACGACAGATCACGTGTCGGGGTACAAAGTACAGATATCTCCGCATTGCCTCCCTTCTGATCCACTCAGCTAGGTCCCTGCCTTGCGCGTGCCTCTGCGTCGACGTGGTTCAACGCGGTCATTATCAACATGTAATCGGGGGGCGACCACGACGGGTAGGAAAACCTCGCTAAGATCGTGTAATAGCCGGTAGCGGCCTGTTGTGTGCGATCTACCACTATGGGTAATGGACGCTGCCTTAATGGAGGAAATCTCGCTAGACTGGCGTCATAATTGACCGAATGAGCTCGTATGATCGCTGCTGGACAGGATGGATTTGAAACTAAAAACATCAACGAGAGGCGTAATTGAGCGTGATAACTGATGTGTTCCAGGGCGCATTCACAACGAGGTTCAAACAAATGTTGATGACAAAAACAATTTGAAACTTGTTTAGTAGAATGTTTTATTAGTTTTTACAAGTCAAAGAAACTAACGCGATCGCACCATAATTGCTCTACAGCACAAGCATTTTCTCGTACAGAAAAGCCAACGAATTCGTAGGCGCTGTTGTTCATCCGTTAACGCAAGAGACAAGAGAGGGACATTTGATACGATTTGGTCATTAAATGAAGCTGTTGCACAAAAGCTGCAGTATTATTTTTGATTCTCGGTACGGCAGAACCCTGACCAAACATGCTATCATAGACAGTTAAGTTAAAAATTATTCCTTATCGAGTTATTGAGCAATAAATCGCCCCCGCCCCTGCCCCCTTGAGCTGCGGTACTCATATGTAATCAAAAACCTTGCACGACCGTGGGACGTGGGTGCACAGTAATGATAGCAATCAAGACAATCATGACAGCCGTTTTAAAATTGCGTTGATCGTCACACACTGTTCACTTTAGATACTGAAAAAACTATATGTAAGTTTGCTTCACGTATAACTATTTCACATTAATTCTTCAACACATGTTTTAACATATTTTTTCAAAGGCACAAGATTTTGTACAAGAGCTGAACCTGAACCTCAAAATTAAGGACCTCGTTTTATTGCCTCAGCCGTATATTTGACTTATCCCAAACTTGACACAAAATAGAGCTAGCTCCCAACTTTCTTTAGAATAATTTGTCTTCAGAATATTGGTTTCACAGAAAAAATATCGGAGGACCCTGAGGACTTAGATATCCGAAACCTTGAGAAGATTTCGCATCTGTAAATATGCAAATGAATCTATAATGTTTAAATCTTATACCACATTGTTTGATAATTCTGAACACTCAATCAAGTTTAGTCACCCTGAACATTGAGTCAGCGATCAATTTTCAGAAGTACAAGTTACTCAAGGTTCTCCAGAACTTTTTCGAGTTCAGCCCAGTATCTACCGAATCAACCGAGGCCTTTGCAATCAATGTCTTCAGCATCGGCATATACCCAAACCGGCTTAATAAGCATATGAGAAACATGTAAACCCAATGATCTTGCATGCGATATGTTCAATTAACCCGTTTCGGTCTGACCTAGAAATCAAAATTGAAATAACCCGTGTAGGCTCATTTTTCGTCCGATTGCCATGAAATTTTCAGGGAAGAAGCGTCATCATGTCTATTTTTTGGTACATGACTTGATTTGACCATGGTGCCAATCCGGCCGGATTTATTAAGGGGGGGTCCTGGGTCAGATGCAGTCAAAAACGGGCCATTTTTTTAAAACCATTGATAAATGAACGAAAGTGACCAGAATGCTGATGCAAACGTGGTCAATCATCATTGACCAGCATCAGAAGTTAGTTTTGATACAATTGAATCACCAGGACATGGTTCTGGATGTTCCAGGAACCTGGTTCCCTGGGGTATCCCTGGGGTGGTGGACACTTTTCAAGTGAACACAACCCAGTCTTGCGACATATCAAACTTCATGGTTTTGGAAGATCATCCTAATAGATGAGTTTTTGGAAGGTTTTGGACACATTGGCCACATCCGGAAGTGTTCCCGGGAACCTGGTTCCCTCAAGGAAGTGGACAAATTTCGATTAGCACCGAAACCCATCTTGCGACATATAAAACTCCATGATTTTGAAAGACAATCTCAATAGATGAGTTTTTGACATGTTTTGGACACATTGGCCACGTTCGGAAGTGTTCCCGGGAACCTGGTTCCCTCAAGAAAGTGGACAAATCTCGATTAGCACCGAAACCCATCTTGCGACATATCAAACTCCATGATTTTGAAATACAATATATACAATAGATGAGTTTTTGAGAGGTTTTGGACACATTGACCACGTTCGGAAGTGTTCCCGGGAGCCTGGTTCCCTCAGGGAAGTGGACAAACTTCGATTAGCACCGAAACCCATCTTGCGACATATAAAACTCCATGATTTTGAAAGACAAGCTCAATAGATGAGTTTTTGAGAGGTTTTGGACACATTGGCCACATCCGGAAGTGATCCCGGGATCCTGGTTTCCTCAAGGAAGTGCACAAATTTCGATTAGCACCGAAACAAATCTTGCGACATATCAAACTCCATGATTTTGAAATACAAGCTCAATAGACGAGTTTTTGAGAGGTTTTGGACACAGTGGCCACGTTCGGAAGTGTTCCCGGGAGCCTGGTTCCCTCAGGGAAGTGGACAAATTTTGATTAGCACCGAAACCCATCTTGCGACATATCAAACTCCATGATTTTGGAAGACAATTTCAATAGATGAGTTCTTGAGAGGTTTTGGACACATTGGCCACATCCGAAAGTGTTCCCGAATTTGAGTCCCCAAGAAAGTGGACAAATCTTGCCTAGCACCAAAACCCATCTTGCGATACATCAAACTCCATGATTTTGAAAACAAGCTCAATACATGTTTTTTTGAGAGATTTTGGACACGTTGATCACGTCCGAAAATGTTCCCAGGAGCCTGGTTCCCTCAGGGAAGCGGACAAATTTTGATTAGTACCGAAACCCATTTTGCGATATATCAAACTCCATGATTTTGAAAGACAAACTCAATAGATGAGTTTTTGAGAGATTTTGGACACATTTACCACATCCGGAAGTGTTTCCGGGAGCCTGATTCCCTCAGGGGACCGGACAAATTTCGATTGGCACCGAAACCCATCTTGCGACATATCAAACTCCATGATTTTGAAAGAAACGCACAAAACATGATTTTTTAGAGGTTTTGGACACATTGGCCTCGTCCGTGTTCCCGAGAGCCTGGTTCCCTCAGGAAAGCGGACAAATTTCGATTAGCACCGAAACCCATCTTGCGACATATCAAACTCCATGATTTTGAAAGACAAGCTCAAAAAATGAGTTTTTGAGAGGTTTTGGACACATTGGCCACATCCGGAAGTGTTCCCGGGAATTTGAGTCCCCCAAGAAAGTGGACAAATCTTGCCTAGCACCAAAACCCATCTTGCGATACATCAAACTCCATGATTTTGAAAAACAAGCACAATACATGTTTTTTGAGAGATTTTGGACATGTTGATCACGTCCGAAAATGTTCCCAGGAGCCTGGTTCCCTCAGGGAAGCGGACAAATTTTGATTAGTACCGAAACCCATTTTGCGATATATCAACCTCCATGATTTTGTAAGACAAATTCAATAGATGAGTTTTTGAGAGATTTTGGACACATTTACCACATCCGGAAGTGTTCCCGGGAGCCTGATTCCCTCAGGGGACCGGACAAATTTCGATTGGCACCGAAACCCATTTTGGGGCATGTCCAACTGCATGATTTTGAAAGACAAGCACAATACATGAATTATTGAGAGATTTTGAACACACTGGCCACGTCCGGGAGTGTTACCGGCAGCCTGGTTCTCTCAGTGAAGCGGTCAAATTTCGATTGGCTCCAAAACTTAGCTTACGACATATCAAACTTCATTATTTTGCCTGACTTTCAAAATCATGGAGTTTGTTACGTCACAAGATGAGTTTCGGTACCAATCTAGATTTGTTTACTTCCTTGAGAGAACCAGGTTCCCAAGAACACTTCCGGTCGTGGCCAATGTGTCCAAAATCTCAAAAAAAAATTCATGTGTTCAATTTGTCTTTCAAAATCATGGAGTTTTATATGTCGTAAGATGGGTTTCCGGGAACACTTACGGACGAGGCCAATGTGTCCAAAACCTCTAAAAAAATCATGTGTTGTGCGTTTCTTTCAAAATCATGGAGTTTGATATGTCGCAAGATGGGTTTCGGTGCTAATCAAAATTTGTCCACTTCTCTGAGGGAACCAGATTCCCGGGAACACTTCCGAACATGGCCAATGTGTCCAAAACCTCTCAGAAACTCATTTATTGAGCTTGTCTTTCAAAGTCATGGAGTTTGGCATACCGCAAGATGGGTTCCGGCGCTAATCGAAATTTGTTCGCTTCCCTGAGGAAACCAGGCTCCCGGGAACACTTCCGGACGTGGCAAATGTGTCCAAAATCTCTCAAAAACCCATCTATTGAGGTTGTCTTTAAAAATTATGGAGTTTGATGTGTCGCAAGATGGGTTTCGGTGCTTATCGAAATTTGTTAGCTTCTCTGAGGGAACCAGGCTCTCGGGAACACTAACGGACGAGGCCAATGTGTCCAAAATCTCTCAAAAATTCATATATTTTGCTTGTCTTTTAAAATCATGGAGTTTGACATGCCGCAAGATTTCGGTGCTAATCGAACTTTGTCCGGTCCCCTGAAGGAATCAGGCGCCCAAGAACACTTCCGGACGTGGCCAATGTGCTCAAAACCTCTCAAAATTTCATCTATTGAGCTTGTTTTTCAAAATCATGAAGTTTGATGGGTCGCAAGATGGGTTTCGGTGCTAATCGAAATTTGTCCACTTCCCTGAGGGAACCAGGCTCCCGGAAACACTTCCGAACGTGGCCACTGTGTCCAAAACCTCTCAAAAAATCATGTGTTGTGCGTGTCTTTCAAAATCATGGAGTTGTTGTCCGCTTCCTTGAGGTAACCAGGCTCCCGGGAACACTTCCGAACGTGGCCACTGTGTCCAAAACCTCTCAAAAACTCATCTATTGAGCTTGTATTTCAAAATCATGGAGTTTGATATGTCGCAAGATGGGTTCCGGTGCTAATCGAGATTTGTCCACTTTCTTGAGGGAACTAAGTTCCCGGGAACACTTACGGACGAGGCCAATGTGTCCAAAACCTCTCAAAAACTCATCTATTGAGCTTGTATTTCAAAATCATGGAGTTTGATATGTCGCAAGATGGGTTTCGGTGCTAATCGAAATTTGTCCACTTTCTTGAGGGAACTAAGTTCTCGGGAACACTTACGGACGAGGCCAATGTGTCCAAAACCTCTCAAAAAATCATGTGTTGTGCGTTTCTTTCAAAATCATGGAGTTTGATATCTCGCAAGATGGGTTTCATTGCTAATCGAAATTTTTCCGCTTCCCTGAGGGAGCCAGGCTCTCGGGAACACTTACGGACGAGGCCAATGTGTCCAAAACCTCTAAAAAAATGTTTTTTGCATTTCTTTCAAAATTATGGAGTTTGATATGTCGCAAGATGGGTTTCGGTGCTAATCGAAATTTGTCCACTTCCTTGTGGGAACCAGGATCCCGGAAACACTTCCGGATGTGGCCAATGTGTCCAAAACCTCTCAAAAACTCATATATTGAGCTTGTCTTTCAAAATCATGGAGTTTGATATGTCGCAAGATGGGTTTCGGTGCTAATCGAAATTTGTCCACTTCCTTGTGGGAACCAGGATCCCGGAAACACTTCCGGATGTGGCCAATGTGTCCAAAACCTCTCAAAAACTCATCTATTGAGCTTGTCTTTCAAAATCATGGAGTTTGATATGTCGCAAGATGGGTTTCGGTGCTAATCGAAATTTGTCCGCTTCTCTGAGGGAACCAGGCTCCCGGGAACACTTCCGAACGTGGCCAATGTGTCCAAAACCTCTCAAAAACTCATCTATTGAGCTTGTCTTTCAAAATCATGGAGTTTGATATGTCGCAAGATGGGTCTCGGTGCTAATCAAAATTTGCCCACTTCCTTGAGAGAATTAGGATCCCGGGAACACTTCCGGATGTGGCCAATGTGTCCAAAACCTCCCAAAAACTCATCTATTAGGATTCTCTTCCAAAACCATGAAGTTTGATATGTCGCAAGACTGGGTTGTGTTCACTTGAAAAGTGTCCACCACCCCAGGGATACCCCAGGGAACCAGGTTCCCGGAGCATCCGGAACCATGTCCTGGTGATCCAATTGTATCAAAACTAACCTCTGATGCTGGTCAATGATGATTTACCACGTTTGCATCAACATTCTGGGCACTTTCGTTCATTTATCAATGCACTATGGTCCAGGATACAGATTTACGCGAAAAGATGCATTTTACGCAAAACTGTATTTTTTAGAAAAAAATGTTGTTCTATAAAATTGTTCGAAATAGTAAGGCCATCATTATGGTTTTACCAAAAAATAGGGTGGTCCATTATATAAAAAAAATTAGAAAATATTTTTTTTATTTCTCAGAATATTGACATTTTATGTTCTACAATGTTGTAGCGTAGCTTATTCCAATCAATTTTGCTAAAAAAACTTTTTCTGTAGCTCTTAAGTTGGCTGATTTAGAGCAATTTTACCTAATTGGATTAGGGTGTACCTCAAAAAAACTGTATTTTTGATCTACTTTTTTTGTTTTACATTTCTCGAAAAAGTCGTCTTCATGTGACTTTTAGAGCTCAAAAAAATGCAACTTTTGATGGGTAAATACGCTCAATATCTTTTTCCGATCAAAAGTTATAATTGTTTTTCTGTCAAAATTACATTTTTTTCATAAGTTGATATCTCCGGTTAGGGCAGACCAAAAAAATATATTTACACAGCATTTGAAAGAGAAATTAATATTCTTTATTATGTCAAAAAATTGGGGATATGTTATTTTTTTAATCTGAATCCTGGACTATAGTGCAATGGTTTTAAAAAAATGACCCGTTTTTGACTGCATCTGACCCAGGACCCCCCCTTAATAAATCCGGCCGGATTGACACCATGGTCAAATCAAGTCATGTACCAAAAAATAGACATGATGACGCTTCTTCCCTGAAAATTTCATGGCAATCGGACGAAAAATGAGCCTACACGGGTTATTTCAATTTTGATTTCTAGGTCAGACCGAAACGGGTTAAGGTACTCCAAAACGTTCTCAAGTTCAACCCAAGATATCTACTGAATTAACCAGGACTTCTGCAATGTTCTCGACGTCGGTATAACCTAATCCGGTTCAATATGAAATGGTTTTTATTATCATGAACATGAGACATCCAAGGTTCTCCAAAATGATACTGAGCTAAGATCGAGGCATCTACCATAACTGAAGAGGTGTTGTTGTTTATCCAAATATAGTTCCGGTCTTTTTTCCAGGACGTTACGATTTCCAGGAGGTTACGATTTCCAGGACGTTTTGGAAAACCAAAAAGGTCTGCAAAGCAGTCGACTCTCCATGAGTCGCTCAAGTACCATTGATTCTAGCATAAATCGAGATGCGGAACAAAAGTTTCTTGGAAAATTGTTCGAAAGGACCATCTGAGTAATGGAGAACATATTTTTAGTATGGCATCATTTACTTCCACGCGTCGATATCAAGTCTTAGTACATTGACTCATAGAGGGCCCACTGTAGCTTGTGAAAGTAATTGGTGAAATCCTATCAGCTCGATGGACCTGCTGTGATGCTTAGCAATCCACGTATTCATAATTCAGGGCTAGGCTCATCTGAGCTTCATGATTTTTTTTTGGAGAACCAAAAAGATTTATAGTAGCTTGTGAAAGCAATGAATAGAATCCTATCATCTCGATGAACCTTCTGGGATGTTAAGCGACGCACAGGCTTATTATTCAGGACTCGGTTGATCGAGTAGATCGTATGTTCTGAACTCCATGATGTTTTGGAGAACCAAAATGGTATGTGGTGGCTTGTGAAAGTAATGCGTGGAAGCCTATCCGCTCAATGGACCTGAGGGATGTTTAGCGATGCACGGACATATCATTCAGGACTTGGATAATCGGGTAGCTCGTATGTTCTGAACTCCAGGATGTTTTGGAGACCTTGATATAGTTTACGTTAGCATAGCATTACCATTAGCATTGTTACAGTGTAATTCGTAGATTGGACACTAGTGATACTCATGTTTTACTTTTGAGATCCTTATCTAGAATGCTATCAGAAATCAAGAAGAGGAGTGGTCCTTGATTCCAGTCTTAAACAAAAATAACAAAAGCATGAGGATTATGTAGTGACCAAGAGCTAATTCTTGATATGTTTGGTTGCTGTTCGTATTGCAACCATTTTTTTTGCGTCGGTACGTCATAACAATGTTCATAAAACTGATTTTATGTACTCTCGCAGTACGCTGTGATTTTTCACTAGTCAAAAAATCAATATTTGTAGCTCTTAAGAACGTGTTCATGGAAGCATACTGTACATGATATGTAAATGTTTCAAATATGTTTTTACATCTGCACAACATATCATCGTATTCTCCACAGATTACTACTCCTGGTCACGCCCATCTTTACCGTAACTAGGGAGAGGAAGGAAATGTTGATGTGGTACTTACTTAACGAGAGGCCACCGACTTAGCGACACCCTCATAAGTACCACGGAGTTGGATAATGAGAAAGGTATTCGTTGGGTCAGGATTTGCCCGTAGCTGGCCATGTAACCGTGGTAGATCTTACCCCGTAACACACCACGTAAATATCCCAAGTAACATTTTGAGTTTTATGATTTACTACGAGAGTATTTATATTCTACAACAATAAAATCCTAGTCAAGGCATTTGCTCCTTCATCGCTTACACCAAAACCTCTTGAAGAGTAGTATCTGCCTAGTTGGCCCACTCTTGAAATGGTTTTGAAGGGTGAATGCAAGACATATTTCAAAACCGAAATGTGACAAAACCTGAATACGAACTCAGCACCAAACACCTTTTGAAATCCATTTGTACACTATTATAAAAGAAAGTTGATCTTATTTAAAACCTTTTCTAAGCCACTTGATCTTGATGCCTGCGGAGTTCTCTAGATCTTGCTTTATGCAAACATTCGCATGAAATAATAAATTTCGTTCAGTCTCTACCAAATAAAATTAAGTTTATTGTAAATGAAACCAAAAACTCCATAATCAAATATTGAAATAAAATATTCTAAATTATTGATAAACATAATGAAAGCAGAATTAGTGTATGGTGCATCAATTTAGGTTGCCATATAAGATTTACTGTGTCATATGGTGCGAAACCTCGATATAACTGATGCGCTCTCAGTAAACCCCATTCTATCAATTATTTTTCGATAAACAAATTCATGTTCAATTTGCACATTTCTGCAATTTTTTTATTATTTGGTTATTTTATTGTTTGTAACTGATTCATTTATAATACATCGAAAAAAATTATAAATATAATGCAGTATTAATAGATATTTCGCTAGAAATTCTCTACCCATGTGTAGTGAAAAAAATATGGCGATGGCCTCCGAGTTCATTTTTCAAGATTTATTTGTTCAAATTGGTTTGCCTTAATGAAATCAACCATAAAATCATAATGTTTAGATGTGGCATTTACGAAGGCTCGCCTGGGTGTTACAAATGCTGATTGGCCATTTTTCAACATATATGATGACCAGAAGTAGAGTGAATTTGACAGTTCAAGTTTCTCAATTAAAAACAAAGCGGCATGGAAGGAAGTTATGGAAAAAGACTTCGAATTGATCGTTAATTACACGTAAGTAAAGAATAAAGTATGTACTCCACTAAGTAGTGACGGCACTTTATCAGCCGGAAGCAAAAATGCGCATTTCCGTGCCACCGTTTACGAAGCAGTGAAATATGAATGGAGTGGGTCTACGCACCGTGTTATTTCCTCTATCTTTGGTTCTTTCCAAATTGTCGCCTCGCGATTTCAGAAAGCAAAATTTCGATGTCAAGATGATTGATAAAGTTGAAAAATTGTCAGCATGCATATTGAGAGTAAGCAAACAGTATGGCAATATTTCAAAGCTATTTCTTTTACAATAATGAATGTTTAGGCTCTTACTACTCGTCGTCACTTTTCAGTTGTTTTTGTTTTTTTTTCAGAAATGCGTTTGTATTTTCTAAATGTCTTTATATAGCAATCACAAATGCTTATTGGTCTCAAGTAATGCTGAAAGTAACTTTTAAAGTAACAAAACGACTTAAAGAAGTATTTCGTCATGACAAATAAACCAAACATCAAAGAGTTTTAATGTTGTTTCCCAAATAAGTTTAATCAAGGCATGGAATGCCCTAATAAATTCATATTTAAAACTTTAGAATTTTTGGAATTTATAACCCGCATCAAAGGGTTTTGACAACCACTAGATGATGCGGCATAATTTATGCTAGTTAAATACTTTTTTTTAGGCCGAATAGCATGCTTATTGTTGCAATAAAACCACAATAAATTACATCGAATACCAAAGAGCAGTTTGAATGTTACTTGGGATGTCTGTGAACCGCCCGGTAAAACAAACTTGATGTTGGCCCATGTTTTAATTTTAAACTAATGACGCGTCAATACATATGGCTTTTTTTTGCAAAGTTGACCTCAAAATTAGTTAAATAATCGATAATGCTGACGTTTGCGCTATTCGCCAATAAAATATCGAGGAATTCCATTCAATATTTTATGCTCCGTAGCAATGACGAATCTTGGATGCTCCTGAAAGTCGTGTTGCCATTCTGGTTGACTCCATCGATTGGATTTTCAAAAGTCCTGGAAACTTTGCGATAAAACTTACGCAGTGTAAATAACACGCCTTGGAGTCATCTGACCCAACATTTCGATAAAATTAACTCAAATGACCAAAAGGTTATGGACCTTTGCAAGTCACGCAATTTAACTGTGGACACCTATTACCAGTGGTAGATGATGGAATACGAAATTGAAATAGCTCTGCCATTGGAACAAATTTATCTTGAATGTGCATGAAATAAACTATATGTGTAGTAGTGTGCTAAAGTTGACACTAGAATCGACCCAAATTTGGCACAAATATTTGACATGGAAAAGGAAAATAATAGTCCGGAAATTTCACTCCATTTACGACAATGGCGCAGCCGGTAGTTTTGTTTCGCAAATAAATAAATAAGTGGAGAAGATTGCGCTTAACCCTGCAAATACTAACCCCTGCAGAAAGCGTGGAACGGCAACTTTGCCCCGATATATCTCAGGTGTTTTTAGTCCAATTGTCATGATTTTTTCCAGTTACAATCTGTAGGATATCAGGACTTCGTTAGTGGTAATAGATTGTAAATCCATGCATTGGCCACTTGTGGGCGGCTTGGTTAGTGGTATGCAAACCACCATGCCAAGACAGGCCTGCCATAGCCGATAAACAAATCAATCATCATCACGATCGTAAAATCTGTTTCAAATTAGGAATTTAGAAATTTTTTAAATTCAAGAATGTCGGAATATGAGAATTTATTTAGGAATCAAGGAATTTAAGAATCTATGAATCTAGGAATTCAGAAATTTAGAAACATAGAAACATAGGAATAGCGTGCGACCCTGAATTTGGAATTTTGAGAATTTAGTAACTTGGGAATCAAAGATTTTAGAATTTTGGGAATTTAGCAATTTATGAAATCAGGGAATTTGTGAGTTGAGGAATTTAAAATTTGAATTCGTTGTATACCTTCTAGAGTTCTTCCAGAAAGTTTTAATAAAGCTCGTTTAGGAATTCAGCCTGAAGCCTTCCATGAAACTATCGTGAAGTTCCTCCAAGAATCCATTTACATGAGAACCGCACAGGAATTACTCCTGAAGTTTTTCCATGAATTCCTCCCAAATGATGTTTGTTAACTGATTTTCGGCTAATTATTTGCTGATTTTCAGCAATTTTGACAGATATTTTGGCAAAAAACATGTTTGCTGGGGCACGGCTGTGCGAATCTCGGTAAAAGTTGATAATTTTGCTGAGATCTCGGTAAAAAATATTGAGTGTGTAGAATATTTTCTAAACTTTCACCAGAAATGCCTCCTGTAGATCCACAAAAATTCCTCCAGAAACTTCTTCTGGAGTTCTTCCTATAATTCCTTTCTATAAAATCCAACACAATTTCATTTCCGGGAATATTCTCGAGAGATCCTCCAGCAATTCTTCCAAAAATGTCTCCTGGTGTCAATCAAGGACTTCTCTCTGAGGAGCCCACAGTGATTCCTCATGGAGTTCTTCCACAAATGTATGAAGTTTCTCCGAAAATTTCTCCACCTAGAGATTTTTGAGAGTTCTTTCAGACAATATTCCTGGAACTTCTCCAGGTTTCCTTCTTTGGTTCCATCACTTATTTCTCCTCGAGACCCTTTAGGATTTTTTTTGAAACTCTCCTAGGAATCCATCCTGAGCTTCCACAAGCAAATCTTTATGACTTTCCCCTGAAGTTGCTCCAGGAATTTTTCCTGAAGTTGCTTCAGTTGCTCCACGCTGTTGCTGTTATAAATTTGATAAAATATTTACTCGAAACGAATGGCAGTTACTAAATTATATTTATAATATTTATTTATTTATTGCATACATTCATTCCGAATTCCCCAAGAAATTCATTCTGAACTCCCCCAAGAATTCATTCTGAATTCCTCCAGGAATTTATTCCAAGTGTCTCCAGGAATTCCTCCATGACTTACTTTAGAAATTCCTTGTTGCAGTTCTTCCAAGAGATCACCCAGGATTTTTACCAAAAATGCTTCTTGAAGCTCCACCAAAAATTTCTCCTGCAGTTGCACAAGGAATTCCTCTTGGAGAATTCTTCGTGAAATTTCTTCACGAATTCCTCCTGGAGTTTCTTCAAGAATTCCCAAGATTCCTCCTGGCGTCTCTTCGGCAATTCTTCTTAGAGGAGTTCCTCCAGTTATTCTACCTGTGGTTCATCCAGGATATCTTTTTGGAGTTTCTCCTTCCTGGAGTTGAAATCTTTATGGAGTTCCTCCAGAAATTGCTTCTGGAGTTTTCCAGGATTTCCTCCTGCAGCTCCTCCACGAATTACTCCTTAGGTCCTCCATTTATTCCTGCTGAAGTTCCTGCAGGGATTCCTCCTGGAGTTGCTACAGGAATTTGTCCAGGAATTACTCCTAGCGTCTCTTCGGAAATTCTCGTTGGACTTCTTTTGGGAATTCATCCTGCGATTCCTCGAGGATTTTTTTCTAGAATTCATCTAGGAATCCTTCCTGGAGTTGCTACAAAAAATCTTTTTGAAGCTCCTTCAGGAATTACTTTTGATGTTTCTCAAAAAAATTATTCCAAGAATTTCTCTCGGAGTTTTTTCAGGAGCTCTTCCAGAAATTCATTCTGGAGTTCTTTCAGGAATTCTTTTTAAAGTTTATTCAGGAATTTCTCCTGGAATTTCTCCAGGAATTACTCTTTGAGTTCTAGAAGTGATTCATCCCGGAGTTTATCCAGTAATTTCTTCCAGGGGTTTCTGCTCTTCTTGCCCCAGGAGTTTCTTCAAAAATTCATCTTTGTGTCTCTCCAGAAGCTTATCTTGGAGTTACTCCAGGAGCTCATCCAGGAATTCTTTGAATAACACACGCCTGGGGGAATTCAGAAGAAATTAATGGGTAAATTAAGAATGAATTCCTAGGGGAATTCAGACCAAATTCCTTGGAAAATCAACTCCTGGGGTTGAATGAACTTCTGGGGAGTGTAAAATAAATTCCTTGGGGATTTCAGAATGAATTCCTGGGGGAACTCAGAATGATTTCCTTGGGGATTTCATAATTAATTCATGGGGGAGTTCAGAAACAAGTTTCAATTTGTACTCCCCCAGGAACTCATTATGAATTCCCCAAGTAAATCATTCTGAGTTCTCCTATTAATTCATTCTGAAGTCCCCCAGGAATTCATTTCGAACTCCCCCGGGAATTCCCCAAGGAAATAATTCTGGATTTCTGCAGGAATTCATGTTTCACTGCCCAGGAATTCATTCTGAACTCCCCCAATAATTCATTCTGAATTTCCCAGGAATTCATTCTGAACTCCCCAAGGATTTCATTTCAAATTCCCCCAGGAATTCCTGCTGAATTGCCCCAAGAATTTACTCTGAACTCAAATAGGAATTTATTATGAATTCCCCAATGAATTCAATTAGAATTCTCATTGATTAATTCTTAAATGAAGTCATGGGGGAATTCAGAATAAATTCCTATTGGAGTTCAGAGTAAATTCCTGAAATGAATTCCTTGGGGAATTCAGAATGAATTCCTTGGGAAATTCAGAATGAATTCCTAAGAGAATTCAGAATGAATTCCTGGAGAAATCCAGAATTATTTCCTTGGGGAATTCCAAGGGGAGTTCAGAATGAATTCCTGGGGGAATTCAGAAGTAATTCTTGGGGAGTTCAGAATGAATTTCTGGGGGAATTCCGAATGAATTCCAAAGGGAGTTCAGATTGAATTCCTGGGAGACTTCAGAATGAATTCCTAGGGGAGTTCAGAATGAATTCCTTGGGGAATTCAGAATGAATTATTGGGGGAGTTCAGAGCTAAGGGGAGTTTAGAATTAATTCCTAGGGAGATTATAATGAATTCCTTGAGTTTACGAGACGAGCCAGCTTCGGGCTGAAAGTCTCGAAAATAAAGAATAAAAAATAGAATAATTATTATTTCCTTTGAGAATTCCCGGGGGACTTCAGAATAAATTCTTGAGGGAACTCAGAATGAATTCCCGGTGGGAAAAACTTACGAACTACCAATATATAACTCTAATGTATCGATACAAATTTTCATAGCTTTTGCTATCCTAACCAAAGAGCAAGTGATGAACTTCTCATTGTTGAAAAAATCACGTTAACAAAGAATTAAAAAAATCCTAACCGAAGACGGGAATGGTTGGCATTTCTTTTTACCAAGCAGACGACCGACAGCACATGCTTTTACTATTTGCTCTCCCTACAATTAATGTTTTCGTACAATAATTTCACAACGTATAACCGTTTTGGAGGGAAATTTTAATTTCATTACTCCTTGCTCATTTTGAAGATTAGAACTAATAAATCAGTACCTACGGCTAGCACTCCTTCTAGGGTTTTCGCCACAGGTAATAAAACTCGAATCTGTGCTGTTTGCTCTGCACATGAGCCGAAACAAAAAATCTCATCACGCTAACTGTCACCTACTCAGTGACTGAGTAAAATTGTATTACTCTCTCTTTCTATTCCACGAAAATTTTACTAAATTTCCGTCAAAAGCAGGACAACTCAGAACTATGAGTAATCCTGCTTTTGACGGAAATTGAGTAAAACTTCCGTGGGAAGAAAATAGATGGCAATACAATTTAACTCACTCACTGAGTAGGTGAAAATTAGAGTGATGCAAATGCTGACCGTACCGCCGACACGACTCTAACGTAGCAGCAAAAAAAACAGTTTGCTTTATCAGCAAAAAAAATGTCACGATGTCGCGGACATTTTTTTGGCAAACTGTTTCGGCTTGTTTTGCGCATGAAATTCGACTCGGTAAAATGTTAATATTCGCATAATAAGAGTGTTTTAATGAACATTTCCCAACACTGATCCTGATCTTGAATTATCTCCATGATAATGATGATGATGATACTACCATCTATTGTAGCAAGGCACCTGCCGATAGCACTGGCCATATCTGACAAACGATTTGATCATGATTATAATACTGTTTGTATTTCATCAGACTCCTGTATGAAGGGCCAAAAATGGGTGGGGTGGTTCCATAAGCAGAGACACTTATGCGAATCCACGGGATGAATAGAGAATCTCCTACATGCAATATTATAATCTAGCCCTCGTTTCCCAGATTGACCCAATAGAATCTTCTTGAATTATCTCCAGTCCACTAATATGACGGAACTTTGCAACTTTCTTTCTGGCTGGGACGTGTGGATTCACAAACGATGGTAGAACTTTCAGTTTCACTGGTACAAGTTTTCTTGATCGGATGTTGCATGCTTTGATTATAGTTACAACAAAGGATTAAAAAACTCATTTGACAAAAAGAAAACAAATCAGTAATCTACTCTCCTATTCCTGAGACAACCCAAACAGGTCAACGCCCCCATTTTTGCACCACTTATGTCTTTCCATCACGTGCCACACACTCATTTATCAACCTATTTTGGTTTTATTTTTCAAATTCAAATCGCGTAGTTGCCTGGAGCAACATTTCGAATAGAGGAAGTGATAAGCCAAACAATCTATTCGACTGTTTCTCTCTTCTTTTTGCGTTCATGCGTAATAAGACAGGTAACGTTAAAGCCTCTGTAAAATTATTAGTTTTCAGCGGACATTCTGAGTTGGAAGTATTTAAGTATTTACACGTCCACAGCAAAGCGAAATAACAATTTTCAAACCCGTTTCTCTAATCTGCCAGTACTATGATCTCAAGGTTACAATTTAATAAGTAACCTCCATCCATCATTATTCCTGTATAGATTGCACTAATTATGTACCCCATATGGGGAAAAACTTCCGTATCGCGTTATAGTTCCGTGGATTCGACCCTTGTTGCAAAAAAAAATACATCTCGCTCTAGGAAACAATCTCATTTTTTCACAACCACGAAGCGTTTGATTAGAGAAGTGGTTTCTGCAGTTGCAGGAAGCTAGCAACTTGGGTCAGAACTGGTCAGCCTCGTTAAATCGCATCTAATTGAAGCGAACCTACACCACCTGTACGCTTCCACGACCAGGTGGAACTTCGTTCCGCCCGTCTACACTTACCGCGAAAGCGTGGCTACTGAACGATCTAGCGTGCAGTTCACGCCCATAGATCACGGGCGCGGACAAAGTCTGGGTACGGGAAGCAAGAGTGAAAAAATAATGCAGACTTGGTGCAATTTGCATTTAATTGCAGCTTGGATTAGCTGCAGCAAACTCTCGGACCTTCGGAAAGGGCATTGCACAGAGTTTGCGAACGTTAGGCGGGCAAACGCTGGCACGTGTAATCCCAACGTGATTGCATTGCATCAGCAAATTTATCTACATCTGAAGTCAATTTCAATATGTAATGAAGAAGTCCTAGGTCCGGTGAAAAATCCCCGGTTCCATAGAGATAGAATATCATTGCGTTATCAACAAGATGTGGCAATGGAGCCGTGCACTAATTACGAAAAGGTTTAGCGGCTTAGAAGCTCTCACATTTTCTACACATATGAGAAATAAATCTTACAATTGGTTGGGTTAAAAAAAAAAGCTGGATAAAACCCATTCGTGATTAGTCTATCGCGCCAATGCACATTACGAATCAGTCTTAAAACTGATAACATCGTAAATGTGGAAATTCCAAATGAACACTCAGATGCAGCATAAATTGTGTCCAATGCACTGGATTTAAAGTGTTGGTAGAACGTCAACCGAAATTGAACAAAATGATAAGATGACACCCAATAACATTGCATCCTGCTGGTACTCCTTAACCTACCTCAATTAGAATCACATTCACCCGCCAAGAATCAGTTCCTTGTTTGTGGTACGAGCGGGATGGGTGCCAGCCCCTTATAGGTACCTCATGGGAGGTGTGCCAAGAAGCAAGCCAGCCGTTTCATCGCCATAGACGGCTTCTCGGTGCAGCTGCACTGAGCCTTCTTGTGGACTGGAGCAAAAAGAGAAAACAAGCTCGATGCTCGAAAGGGGGTAGCGTACAACAAATGGCGAACACATATTTATGCACTCCAACGGCTATGACCGATCCCCATCGCGACGGGGCTTCAGCAGCGCTCTCCAACAAAATTCACCCAAACGGATGCACACCTACACAAAGCAGCGTTGAAACATGGACGGGGTGCAAAACCAGTTTGTTTTCATTTCGTTTTTTTTTTTTGCAAGAAAAAACTACAAACGGAAGGTTTTGTTGTTTTTCCCCGATATCGTGAGTTGATCACAACAGTCTTTGCTAGGCTATGTGCGGACGATCGATGAAATGTTATTCCTATGCCGTATTTTCAAGGATGTTTCTGAAAGTGTCATTAGTCTTAAATGACAGGTTTTGTTTACATTTTGTTTAAATTGCAGGGCTGTTGCGAACTAACCAAATTTAAATTCGCAAAATCCGCGACTGCAACAAAACAAAATAACGATTGCAATTGTATATACTCAAAAACACGATTCAACACGAAATTTTAATCTTTAACTAAGTACAAAAACGTATCTAGCTGCTTTTAAACTTCAATAAATGAAAAAGACCATAGTTTTTTATTGCAAAAGGGGGCGGGATCATATGCCATAGCTAAGCAAAGATTGATCTACTGCCTTAGAGACAAGCCTCCCGGAAGTCCAACCCCGTAATAAGATAGACTTTGAACGTTAATATTTTAGTCGTTTTTTGATGGATTTCTAATATTTTTTGGATCATTCGATCACGGATGAATCAACGCTTTGTATTTAACTAAAAATACTGTAAATTAATGATTTCGTGTGTGTTACTTCTACGTGAAGTTAAACGATTTACAATGATATGGAAATGCTAATATCATCTTCCAAACTTGGACGTACATGTAATTCTATCATGAACATGTACGTCCAAGTTTGGAAGATGATATTAGCATTTCCATATCATTAAAAATACTGATTTTAATCTATATTTATTATCGACAATTGGTAAACCAACTAATCACGTACATGCATCGCAAGCACAGACATCAAAATCAAGCAACTTGCGGGTTTGGTCTATTCCTCATTTCAAGATTTCAAGCAGAGCGGACGCAGCAGAGCGGACACAACAACACGAAGGGACTGGTAGCATTTTCAACGGAAAACCATCGCATTGGTGGTGGCCATCGGTGTGGTTGCTGTAGATCAGCGGTTCTCAACCTTTTTCTTGAGAGGTACCCCTTCGAACTTGTGCTTTTATTGAGGTACCCCCTATTTTTTTCCGATCCTTTTGAAAGGAAGGTTCCAAGCCTCTTGAGCCTCTTGAAAGTAGGCTTCCGAGCCTCTTGAAAGGAGGCTTCCGAGCCTCTTGAAAGGAGGCTTCCGAGCCTCTTGAAAGGAGGCTTCCGAGCCTCTTGAAAGGAGGCTTGAGGCCTCTTGAAAGGAGGCTTCCGAGCCTCTTGAAAGGAGGCCTGAGCCTCTTGAAAGGGCTTCTGAGCCTCTTGAAAGGAGGCTGAGCCTCTTGAAGGAGGCTTCCGAGGCCTCTTGAAAGGAGGCTTGAGGCCTCTTGAAAGGAGGCTTCCGGGCCTCTTGAAAGGAGGCTTCCGAGCCTCTTGAAGGAGGCTTGAGCCTCTTGAAAGGAGGCTTCCAGAGCTCTTGAAGAAGGCTTCCAGAGCTCTTGAAGAAGGCTTCCAGGCTTCTTGAAAGAACGCTTCCAGGCCTCTTGAAGAAGGCTTCCAGGCCACTTGAAAGAAGGCTTCTGAGCCTGTTGGAAAGAGGCCTCTGAGCCTCTTGAAAGGAGGCTGGGCCTCTTGAAGGAGGCTTCCGGGCCTCTTGAAAGGAGGCTGGGCCTCTTGAAAGGAGGCTTCCGGGCCTCTTGAAGGAGGCTTCCGGGCCTCTTGAAAGGAGGCTTCCGGGCCTCTTGAAGGAGGCTTCCGGGCCTCTTGAAAGGAGGCTTGAGGCCTCTTGAAAGGAGGCTTCTGAGCCTCTCTTGAAAGGGAGGCTTCTGAGCCTCTTGAAAGGAGGCTTCTGAGCTCTCTTGAAAGGAGGCTTCTGAGCCTCTTGAAAGGAGGCTTCCAGGCCTCTTGAAGGAGGCTTCCGGGCCTCTTGAAAGGAGGCTTCCGGGCCTCTTGAAAGGAGGCTTCTGAGCCTCTTGAAAGGGAGGCTTCCAGCCTCTTGAAGGAGGCTTCTGAGCCTCTTGAAGGAGGCTTCCAGGCCTCTTGAAAGAAGGCTCTGAGCCTCTTGAAGGGCTTCCAGGCCTCTTGAAGAAGGCTTCCAGGCCTCTTGAAAGGAGGCTTCCAGGCCTCTTGAAAGGAGGCTCTGAGCCTCTTGGAAAGGAGGCTTCTGAGCCTCTTGAAAGGAGGCTTCCAGGCCTCTTGAAAGGAGGCTTCCAGGCCTCTTGAAAGGAGGCTTCTGAGCCTCTTGAAGGAGGCTTGAGGCCTCTTGAAAGGAGGCTTCCAGAGCCTCTTGAAGGAGGCTTCCGAGCCTCTTGAAAGGAGGCTTCCGGGCCTCTTGAAGGAGGCTTCCGAGCCTCTTGAAAGGAGGCCTGAGCCTCTTGAAAGGAGGCCTGAGCCTCTTGAAAGGAGGCTTCTGAGCCTCTTGAAAGGAGGCTTCCAAGCCTCTTGAAAGGAGGCTTCTGAGCCTCTTGAAAGGAGGCCTGAGCCTCTTGAAAGGAGGCTTGAGGCCTCTTGAAAGGAGGCTTGGGCCTCTTGAAAGGAGGCTTCGGGCCTCTTGAAAGGAGGCTCTGAGCCTCTTGAAGGAGAGGCTTCCGGGCCTCTTGAAAGGAGGCTTCTGAGGCCTCTTGAAAGGAGGCTCTGAGGCCTCTTGAAAGGAGGCTCTGAGGCCTCTTGAAAGGAGGCTTGGAGCCTCTTGAAAGGAGGCTTCTGAGGCCTCTTGAAAGGAGGCTCTGAGGCCTCTTGAAAGGAGGCTGAGCCTCTTGAAAGAAGGCTTCTGAGCCTCTTGAAAGGAGGCTGAGCCTCTTGAAAGGAGGCTTGAGCCTCTTGAAGGAGGCTTCTGAGGCCTCTTGAAGGAGGCTTCGAGCCTCTTGAAAGGAGGCTCTGAGCCTCTTGAAAGGAGGCCTGAGGCCTCTTGAAAGGAGGCTTGAGCCTCTTGAAGGAGGCTTCTGAGCCTCTTGAAAGGAGGCTTCTGAGCCTCTTGAAAGGAGGCCTGGAGGCCTCTTGAAAGGAGGCTTGGGCCTCTTGAAAGGAGGCTTCCAAGCCTCTTGAAAGGAGGCTTCCGGAGCCTCTTGAAAGGAGGCTCTGAGCCTCTTGAAAGGAGGCCTGAGCCTCTTGAAAGGAGGCTTCCTGAGCCTCTTGAAAGGAGGCTTCCGGGCCTCTTGAGAAGGAGGCCTGAGCCTCTTGAAAGGAGGCTTCCGGGCCTCTTGAAGGGAGGCTCTGAGCCTCTTGAAGGAGGCTTCCAGGCCTCTTGAAAGGAGGCTTCCGGGCCTCTTGAAAGGAGGCTGAGGCCTCTTGAAGGGAGGCCTGAGCCTCTTGAAAGGAGGCTTCGAGCCTCTTGAAAGGAGGCTTCCTGAGCCTCTTGAAAGGAGGCTCTGAGCCTCTTGAAAGGAGGCTGGAGCCTCTTGAAAGGAGGCTCTGAGCCTCTTGAAAGGAGGCTCTGAGCCTCTTGAAAGGAGGCTTCTGAGGCCTCTTGAAAGGAGGCTTCTGGGCCTCTTGAAAGGAGGCTTCTGAGCCTCTTGAAAGGAGGCCTGAGCCTCTTGAAAGGAGGCCTGAGCTCTTTGAAAGGAGGCTTCTGAGCCTCTTGAAAGGAGGCTTTGAGCCTCTTGAAAGGAGGCTGGGCCTCTTGAAAGGAGGCTTCCGGGCCTCTTGAAAGGAGGCTTCTGAGCCTCTTGAAAGGAGGCTTCTGAGCCTCTTGAAGGAGGCTTCCGGGCCTCTTGAAAGGAGGCTTCTGAGCCTCTTGAAAGGAGGCTTCTGAGCCTCTTGAAAGGAGGCTTCTGAGCCTCTTGAAAGGAGGCTTCCTGAGCCTCTTGAAAGGAGGCTTCCAGGCCTCTTGAAAGGAGGCTTCCTGAGCCTCTTGAAAGGAGGCTTCCTGAGCCTCTTGAAAGGAGGCTTCTGAGCCTCTTGAAAGGAGGCTTCCGGGCCTCTTGAAAGGAGGCTTCTGAGCCTCTTGAAAGAAGGCTTCTGAGCCTCTTGAAAGGAGGCCTGAGCCTCTTGAAAGGAGGCTTCCAGGCCTCTTGAAAGGAGGCCTGAGCCTCTTGAAAGGAGGCTTCCGAGCCTCTTGAAAGGAGGCTTCCGAGCCTCTTGAAAGGAGGCTTCCGAGCCTCTTGAAAGGAGGCTTCCGAGCCTCTTGAAAGGAGGCTTCCGAGCCTCTTGAAAGGAGGCTTCCGAGCCTTCCGGTGTTGAACTTAATCTAGAATTAAAAAAACACCTAAATAAAGAATAAAAAAAAAAAAAAAAAAATTCCGAGCCTCTTGAAAGGAGGCTTCCGAGCCTCTTGAAAGGAGGCTTCCGAGCCTCTTGAAAGGAGGCTTCCGAGCCTCTTGAAAGGAGGCTTCCGAGCCTCTTGAATGGAGGCTTCTGAGCCTCTTGAAAGGAGGCTTCCGAGCCTCTTGAAAGGAGGCTTCCGAGCCTCTTGAAAGGAGGCTTCCGAGCCTCTTGAAAGGAGGCTTCCGAGCCTCTTGAAAGGAGGCTTCCGAGCCTCTTGAAAGGAGGCTTCCGAGCCTCTTGGAAGGAGGCTTCCGTGCCTCTTGAAAAGAGGCTCCCGAGCCTTTTGAAAGGAGACTTCCGAGCCTCTTGAAAGGAGGCTTCCGAGCCTCTTGAAAGGAGGCTTCCGAGCCTCTTGAGAAGAGGCTCCCGAGCTTTTTGAAAGGAGGCTTCTGATAATAACAGAGAACAGTGAAATTTCAACACCAGGTTCCAACAAGCCTTTGGTTGCTGGAAAGAAAATTGTAACTTCTCAGGACTAGCATTTCCTGAACAGAAAGGGTTGATTGCAAAAAAGACTATTTCGATGGTATCGGCGTTTGGCGTGTTAGCTTAGTTGTTAGTGGTTCCATTCATTTGAAGAAATTTATATCATCTCCCTCCGACGCGCACTTTTGATTCTGCTACCAAAGGCCAACTTTCTGTTGTCGCCAAATGATTATGTTTTGCACTTTGACTAAAAATTCATCTCGGATCAATCTTCTTTTGCATTAAAACGTGTCCATTTCATTTCCAATCTCTAACAGAAACAGAGCAATCACACATCGGCGACCATCGCTCGGACCGACATATACCAAGCGATTATGTTTTGTACTATAAAAAACTTCCTCTTGGGTCAAATTTATTTTGTTACTCTTTGCAACAATTCGCATTTTGAAGTCACTAAAGGCCCATAACCAAATTCAGAATCTTGCGAGAAAATTTCACTTGATGCTTAAAATTTGCCAGTCTCTCCGATGCTTCGGAAGAGCGGTTCGCTTTCTGCGAAATCCCGATCAAAATGGCTCGCACACAGTTTAGTTAAAATTCATTTATTTTCCTATATTTGGTTGGCCTCTTGACCCTTCATCTTTAGTATAGTTTCTAATTTTAATTTATGAAAGTTTATCTATGTTCAAAGGTAGCCTAAAAGAGGCATCGGCTAATTTTTGAAAATTTGATAACCTTACTACTATTTACACAAATATTTACAATAATAATTTGATAACCTAGATTGGAACAAGCGCCCTAATCGCAGCTTGGTCCGAAGATAAGCAACGAACCCTAAACCGATCTTTACACTCACCAAAGCGTTCTTGTAGTGTTTTAATACCGGCCAGACGGTGGACCTCAGAAGTTCGTGTCCTGGGAGGGGTGTTCATGATCATCCTCAGGAATTTGTTCTGCACTCTTTGGAGTTTGAGGTGATGGGTTTTAGCGCAGCTCTCCCAGACCGGCATGCCGTATTCGATCACGGGGAGGATGATTTGCTTGTAGACAGCAAGCTTATTTTTCAGGGACAAAGACGAACGGCGGTTGATCAAAGGATACAGCAGTTTCAACAAAACCGACAACAACTTTGTCACCGTCTTGTCAACCTGTTGCCGAAAAATAAGCTTGCTGTCGAGGGTCAGGTCAAGCCAAGGTAGTCAACCTCGTTGGCCCATTCCACTGTCGTGCCATTGAGGATGACTTTGCAGTCCTCAGCCGGGACAAGCCTGGGGGATTTCGAGTGGGGGAAGATGATGGTCTGGGTCTTCGCCGCGTTGATACAGATCTTCCAGTTGGTGAAGTAATCTGTCAGAACATCCAGACCCTGTTGGAGTTTTGCCACGAGCGCTCGTATGAATCGTCCTCTGTAGACGAGAGGTGTCATCTGCCGCCTTCTTGAGGTTCTGGCATGTCGGAGATGAACAGGTTAAACAGCAGGGGCCCTAGGATACTACCTTGCGGGACGCCTCGCTCCGCTGATTGAGACCCGGAATGTCCTTGCCGACAGATAGTTGCGGATGATTTTCACTAGGTAGCTGGGAAGATTGTAGCGATGTAGTTTGTACACCAGACCATCATGCCATACATTGTCGAATGCCTTCTCGACATCGAGTAAGGCCATGGCGGATGTGTGAGACATGCTTGTTCCGTCTGAGGACGTCGGTAACTCGGGTCAGTTGGTGTACGGTTGATCGACCACGTCGGAAACCAAACTGCTCATCGCGCAAGATGTTATGTTGTTCGCCAGACTCGAGTAGACGATGGTAAATTGCTTTTTCAAACAGCTTGGATAACCCTGAGAGAAGACTGATGGGACGATAGCTTTTTGAAGAGGAAGGATCCTTCCCAGGCTTCCTGATGGGAATGACTTTCGCAGACTTCCAGGACGATGGGAAGTAGCTGAGTCGCATACACTGATTGAAGATCAGCGAAAGGTGCTCAAAGAATGGAGCACTCATGTGTTTGAGCTCGAGATTTAGGATGCTGTCGAAGCCTGGGGCCTTCATGTTTTTTGATGATTTGATATAGGCCGTCAGTTCGCCAGCTGAGATCTCCAACTCCTCCGAAAAGTCGTTTGGAGTCAGATGGATGTTGTTCGCAAGCTCGCTAACGGCTGCTTCATGTGGACTGATGATGTTCTGTCCAAGATTGTGTGAGCTGACGAAATGGCGACCTATTTCGGCTGCCTTCTCTGCAGGAGTTATCAAGCGATCCTTAGAGTCATTGTTGTCTAGTGGGATCAAAGGTGGAATGGGCCGAGACTTACGATTTTAGAATTTTAGTCAACTTCCAGAACGGCTTAGCACAGTCTGGGAGAGCGCGGATCTTTCATGTTCGTGATAAAGATGTCGAGTGTTGCATGGGCCCCGGACCGTGTCAACCGGGTAGGGCTGTCAGGGCTCAGGATGGTGTAGTGGCCCTCCAACTCGTCGTTGGACCATACGACTCCGTTCCGGTTTGAGACGGTGTTTCCCCACGATTGGTGCTTTGCGTTCAGGTCTCCAGCGATGATGAACTGCCCCTGCCGCCGAGTGAGCTTCACTATATCCCTTCGTAGTTCGGCCGATGTGCCGTCGTCGACTTTGACTTGTGTGGGACAGTAAGCCACGATGAACGTGACGACTCCGACGGATGTGGTGACTTCCACTCCAATGCCTTCGATGATATTCAGCTTGAAATCCGGCAGCAACCGGCAGGCGATTGCCACTCCTCCCCCCTCTGAAGTTTGTTCGAACCTCATCAGCCTAAAACCAGGAATTGTTGCACTTACCTCGGGCTTCAGGTAGGTTTCGGTGATGAAAGCCGCGTCAATCTCCTTCTCCTGGAGGAAATCGCTGAGCTCGACAATTTTGCTCGCAAGCATTCCAATTCACCAGACCCAACCTAGTAGCCATTTTCAATTACGAAAAGGCCCAGAGTGTAAATCTGGTCGAACCGGGATTTGCAGCTTCGAAGCCGAGCCGCAAGTTGGCTGAATATCGGAGCCAGCTGCTCCGGGGTGTAGAGCGGAGCGGAATCCTCCGGGGGTAGAGGGTGCACATCTTGCTGCTGGCGGAATCCTGGGGGAGAGAGTGGCGGCCATTCGCTGGTGGACGGGTTTGGATGGTGCTTTACTTGGCTTGACTTTCGGTGGGACCGAGGCAGCAGCAGCTGCGAGTCTTCTTTGCGGTTGCAACGACGTAAGGACCGGGATCCGCCGTTGCGGAAGCGGGATTTTCGGGAAGTTTCATTCGTCGAGCAATGGGGGCGAGCTTCAGGCTGGACGATTTCTTGTGGAAGCTTTCTTACGGATTTCGCGAATTTCCGCACGTTTCTAGCAGGCCTTCGTGGTGGCCCAATGCTTTTCCCCACAGTTGGCACATTTGGGGTCAGCCTCTTCCATTTGCTCGCACTCGTCGATACCATGGTCACCGCCGCACCGGGTGCATCGTGCGTTCATGAAACAGTTCTGCGTGCCATGGCCGAAGCGAAGACAGTACATGCACTGCTTGACATCCCGATGCACGGACTTGTACTTTGTCCACTCGACGACAGTGCTGTTGATGGTCTTGATTTGCTTGAGGTTCTTCATCGAGGTAGTACCGTGCTCCAGGTGCACCAGGTAGAGCTGATCACGGTAGGCCCGGGAAGTGTCATGCCGGCGGATTTTGAAAATGTTGGTCGGCTTCAGACCACTTTCGTCCAGAGCTTCCTTCAGCTCCTTTTCGTCCACTTCGTCGAGGCCACGCAGCACGACTTTGATGGGTTTGCTGCCGGGAACATTGTGGGTGTAAAACTGGAACCCGTTTCGCATTCAGGTACTCCAGCACCTTGTGCAACGGATGACAAAGGGGCGTGGTTAATTAGCTTACTTTATAAAATACAGGAAAGCTGCTGTCCGGTGCGAGCGAGTATTTTTGATCGGGATTCCGCAGAGAGCAGTCCCAGTGTCGGCATCGGTGGTGGTTTCCATCAATTCGAACAAATGCATCATCTCCATCCAACGCGCTTGGGCAAATTTGATTTGCACTTTGAAGAAAATTCATCTAGGATCAACCTTTTTTTTTGCATAACATGGTGGCCCGAAAAAAAAAACAATTTTATTTACTGAAAGATCTACGAATTGTCGAACAACCTGGACAAGATTGTGTTCTGTCCACAATGGTCAGTGTGCAGAAGCTAAAGCATCCATATCTGAGCGGGGCGAAGCATGCGAGAATTGTTCGACTATGCTATCCTTGGAACCACAAAGAAGTAGACCGGTGGGTAATCTTCGAGCTCTAGGATTGTATCAACTGTCGACCAACCATCTGAACAGTGCATCGCCAGTGTGTCACAAGTAAGTCAAGGAAAGTAATGGGATCTTTTTCCTAAACTACAACTTCGCTAATGCGCTTTCCTAATTACATTTTATGATACACAAGAAAGGCATTAGCACCACTATATTATCTGGGTTACAGCCGAACCCAAACCTGATATTATTCAACGATAGCCAACAAAATTCGCTTGGACAAGTCTGAATGCGGCATAAGATTTGACCAACCTCAGCATCGTTCAGTGTGCATAAATCAGTTCATTCGACAAAACAAGATATTTTTACGGCCACAGTTCAAAGTTTGCCTATCGAACACCTTTGACGCAGCGTCTCAACATCGTCATGATGATCTTTGCCCCAATCCTTCATCAACTGATTTGCGAAAAGCGCGCGCGCTCGCGCCATATAAACACATTCTGCAAATTTAGCCAACGTTACTTTTTCGTCAACACAAAGATAAACATCACAGGAGGACATGAACGCGAATAGCCTTTCCGACGTACGTTTACCCTGGCCGAGAGCCCGAGGAGATCGTTACATAATTTTGTCCTCATTTGTCACCGCAAAGCTGAACTGCTGCGAGGTTGCACCCGCTCGCTAGTTCGCTCGTTCGCGCAACCAAAGTTCGCATTATTTTTGTAGCGACTTAGTCCGTGTTTTGATGGCCGGTGGACCTCGCCCTCCCGAGTAGTGTCGTCTATTTGGTCGGTACAAAGTATATGGTTGGTTGTACGCTTAGTTTAGAAACTTGATCCCCTTCCGTTGCGGCGTGGGGGGAAAGTTTGTTGTGATTTTGTAATGAGCTCAGAGAAATGTCAGCACATGTTACAGGGCTGTTACTACATTTTCGAAATTGCAATCGCGAAGTTTATGATTTTTCCAAACCGGAAAGCTGTACGGATTTTAATCCTTTGATTCGAAATCCGTCCACGGTGAACAGATTTCGGTTCAAGAAGTATCATTATTTTATCATATTTTTGTAATTTATAATGTGTAAATATCATCAGTATCAACGATAAACATTTCATGAAAATGAAAATTTTCATTTGTTTTCAATTTTCTAGACCCTTTTTCACATACCGAGGTGCTTAAAAATACGGACTTTGATGCCCCACGGTATTACTATCACTCAGAATTTCAGTGATTTTCTTAAATCCAACAGATCACACAGCAGATCAAAAGTTTAGATCGTAGTGATTAAGTAAAAAAAACACAACTGGTTGTTTTTTTATTATAGAGGTAATTGAATGTTGATAATTGAGAACGTCGTTCAGTGTTCCACAAATTCATGAGTTCCATTTTCCGAATTCACGACGCAAGCTATCATTTTAGAAAAAGGAAACCTATGTGACTAATACGCCAAACGTGCCTTGTCACCGCAGTATTGTATACAACATTGTGAGCAATATACGTGGAGCCATTTTTCGCAACAAGATAAGTGGCACACTGGAACGACACTCCGACCTTATCAGCAAGATATCAGAAGTGGCATTCGTCACCGAGCGAATGACCAAACCGAAGGAAAATGTGCAACTTTGCTGCGATTAACTGCTGCAACCTCTTACGTGTCGCTCGATAGACGGTACCCGTCAATATTCGTCAAGCGTTCCCTCCTGTTTAGCAGACAGACAGTCAGTGGTGCGACCGGGTGAATGTGTTAATTATAGAATCACTAATGCGTTTAGATCGCAACGCTCGGTGACAAGTGTCTTTTTTCGTTCACTTTTCCTGAAACACTTCTAAGTTTGTGGACGAACTGCCTTCTTTTTTTTCTGTGGACGAGCGTTCCACAGATCGTACGATGCATTGCGTGATGATTGCACATGGTACTGCGCACACCGTCTAAAAATATTTGAGAAAAAAAAGATTAGGTAGAAAAGGTACCACGTGTCGAATTCAGAACAAAAAATATATTTTCAATTTAATTTTTGTTGCATTTCGATAACACTACTTTAGGGCTACTTATTGCTTTATTTTAAAGAATGTCAATCTTTTGAACAAATCTAATTCTATAAATGGGTTGGATAAATCTTCTTCAAATTGTTTATATTTTCGTTTAATTTTTCGGAAATTAAGAAAAAATCCCACATTCTCAAATATTAAAGCATCCTCAACACTTCCGCCAAGTCAAAACGTTATTAATCGATCAAACACCTTCAATCGATAGCGACACGACAGCGATAGCTCTCCCTCCGAAGACGACATAGTCAAAGCAGTTGATCAAATTGCCAATTGACACGGAGAAGGACCGTGTCACGCACTTCGCTCCAGAATCCATCCAGCGCCCATCGCCGTCGAACCAACTCGAACCGGTATTTTCCACTCCAATCGGTTAGTTGTTTGGGTGCTCTCGGTGCCCATCGTCGTCGTTTATCATCTGATAAATCACCGAGCTGCGCTCGTCTCCATTGTGAACCAATCAATGATTAGCGGAGGCACACGACTCCACTACACTATTCTAACTGGTATTGTCGGCCCTTCAAGTAGCGCCACGGGCGGTGTACAAAGTCCACCACAACAATCAATCTGAGCGGTTCAAGTTCAATGTTGTTTGGATTTGTAAATGTGAGTATCTATGAACTACTGCGACAACAATGGAATAGCTACCCACTTAGCGTCATGGAATCAAGTAGAGATGTTCAGTGGAAATGTGAAATAGCATCGCGCTCATGAAGAGCAAATCATGTGACGTCAATTGAAGGGTTTGAAACAAACAAAGAGTAACATTGATGATGAATGGTTTGGAAGTATGACAACACACAAAATAGTTCTAGAAAAAAAATACAAGCAAAAAATATAAAATTTTTAACCTAAAAAACATTTTTTCTGCAAAATTTCCTTATTCATACCTACTATTTTTCTTGTTTTGAAAAATTGTGACACTTGTAGATTCTACTACGAATAAAATCCTGTCATGTGGGTTTCAAAGTATATTGCTGGCTTCTCTACCCTGCTAACAGCACTTCGATGATGGATCGACCGGTCCAGTGGTTTACTCGCTACTGCGCAAATGAATGAATCGACACCTTTGCGTGCCGATAATTGATTGTTGAAAAACAATCGATGCGTTAGTGCTGAGAAGTTGTATTTTATGAGCCAAAAAACCAGATTCATTCACCTAGCGATGATGGTGCTGCCTCATTTGTAAAATTCAATAACAACTTAGCGTCAGCTTGATTGACCATCCGTATTTTTTGCTACCGTGCACGCACCCAACTTTGCGCAGCTCCTAACTGCGCATTTTGCGGTTATTTTTGTAATAGAATGCGTTTAAATTGAATTTCGAAATATAATTATAACTTGTCAGCACAATATACATGTTATCATAACAGTGCATGCGTTTTTTCGCTGTTAAATGACACATTTTTCATTTTAGTAGTCGAAACTTGTACTGAAAACAGTGAAAATGACCAAAATGGCGTGTTCTTAGCACAAATGACAAGTGACGGTCTACCCGAAAAACTGTATTTTTTGTAAATTTTTACAATCGCTGACAACTGATTACACATGGACCCAATAATTATAATATTGTTGAAGCCATCTCATGAGAATTTGGTTTGTTATTTACATTTTTTGTTAAAATATATGATGCGCAATGTTAGGAACAATTTTTCAATACAGTGTACCTAATTTTGCGCACAACTCGTATTTCTTCGATATTTTCAACATTTATGATATACCTCGTCGGAATAGGGTTTACGTAAAAAAGAACTTTTGTTAGCTGTGGCCAATGTACATAAATAAGTCTGTACATACACCAACAGACGTGAAAACATACTAAGTATGTCGAAATGGAATGAACATGATTTGTAATAGTAGTATTAGCTGAAAAAATAAAATTTGGATGAAAAATTGTATGATAGACGCTTGCATCGTGTTGGAAATTTTCCAAGTTATGTGCGCAAAGTTAGGCATATAATAAGGGGTCTGCTTTGAAGTTCAATTTACTATTTATTTCAAATTTTTGTTCCAAATTTAGTTCTCAAACAATAATATGATAATAATACTACAGCATGGAACCTATTTCAGGCAAATAGCTGCTTTCTGTAAGTTTTACGAGTTGATTCAATTTTGCATTTCCTTAACTGCGCAAAGTATGGTGCGTGCACGGTAGTACATTTTGAATAAATCAGCTTTTCTTGTGCACAGTGGACCGACAGATGCTTAGTGCGAGGGACTTACACTCATCTTCAATGTTTACACAAGTGTACTAATGATTGCAATTGTTGGGGTCATACTGGCCGTCAACTACCATGGCAAAATTGCAAAATGGTAAGAGGAAAGAAATATGTTATAGATATTGATCTACTGCAAGCCAAATAGGAATACCCCTGTACTTACCCCATGGCTTGTACAAACTACATTTTCTGCTGTCCGACCAAGAAATGCTATTCGGCCAAATGTCCTGTTTGACAAAACGATCTTTTCGACTGTAGAACCGATTCAGCCCGGTCGGGGCGACATTTATTGTCGAATTACCTGTTCAGCCGTTCCGCCAGATAACAAGATGTCAAATTCTGGTCAAAAATGGCCTATTTTGTGAAACGGCATATATCGTCGAATGTTTGGCCTTGGTCATGAAATTGGTTGGACCAAACGACTTTGTCGGCCAAAAAACAATTTCAGCGATATGGTTTGTTCGACCAAATGTCATTTTCGAACGTAAGACCCGTTCGGCCCAAGTGACCTGTTCACTCAAACGATTAAACTATTGTTAAATGATTTTATTTATTTATCATCAGACTAAGGCCGGAGTGGCCTGTGCTGCACATAAAAGACTTCTCCATTCAGCTCGGTTCATGGCTGCACTTCGCCAACCACGCAGTCTGCGGAGGGTCCGCAAGTCGTCCTCCACCTGATCGATCCACCTTGCCCGCTGTGCACCTCGCCTTCTTGTTCCCGTCGGATCGTTGTCGAGAACCATTTTCACCGGATTACTGTCCGACATTCTGGCTACGTGCCCGGCCCACCGCAGTCTTACGATTTTCGCGGTGTGAACGATGGATGGTTCTCCCAACAGCTGATGCAACTCGTGGTTCATTCGCCTCCTCCACGTACCGTCCGCCATCTGCACCCCACCATAGATGGTACGCAACACTTTCCTTTCGAAAACTCCCAGTGAGCGTTGGTCCTCCACGAGCATCGTCCAAGTCTCGTGTCCGTAGAGAACTACCGGTCTAATAAGCGTTTTGTAGATAGTCAGTTTGGTACGGCGGCGAACTCTATTCGATCGGAGCGTCTTGCGGAGTCAAAGTACGTACGATTTCCAGCCACTATGCGTCTCCGAATTTCTCTGCTGGTATCGTTATCGGCGGTCACCAGTGAGCCCAAGTACACGAATTCTTCAACCACCTCGATTTCGTCACCACCGATAGAAACTCGTGGTGGGTGGCTCACATTGACCTCTCTTGAGCCTCTTCCTATCATGTACTTCGTCTTCGACGTGTTGATGACTAGTCCAATCCGTTTAGCTTCGCTTTTCAGTCTGATGTAGGCTTCCTCCATCCTCTCAAATTTACGTGCCATGATATCAATGTCGTCGGCGAAACCAAATAACTGGACGGACTTCGTGAAAATCGTACCACTCGTGTCAATCCCTGCCCTTCGTATTACTCCCTCCAAAGCGATGTTGAATAGCAGACACGAAAGACCATCACCTTGCCGTAACCCTCTACGGGTTTCGAAGGGACTCGAGAATGCCCCTGAAACTCGAACTACGCACATCACCCGATCCATCGTCGCCTTGATCAACCGTATCAGTTTATCCGGAAATCCGTTTTCGTGCATTAGCTGCCATAGCTGGTCCCGATCGATTGTATCATATGCGGCTTTGAAGTCGATAAATAGATGATGTGTGGGCACGTTGTATTCGCGGCATTTCTGCAATACCTGACGTATGGCGAACACCTGGTCTGTGGTAGAGCGTTCACCCATAAATCCCGCCTGGTACTGCCCACGAACTCTCTTGCAATTGGTGTTAGTCGACGGCATAAAATTTGGGAGAGTACCTTGTAGGCGGCGTTCAGCAATGTGATTGCGCGGTAGTTGCTACAATCCAGCTTATCGCCTTTTTTGTAGATGGGACACACGACACCTTCCATCCACTCCTGCGGCAGAACCTCATCCTCTCAAACCTTGGTAATCACCCAATGCAGCGCTCTAGCCAGTGCCTCACCACCGTGTTTAAACAGCTCTCCTGGTAGTTGGTCAACTCCAGGGGCTTTGTTGTTTTTCAGCCGGCCGATCTCCTCCTGGATTTCCTGGAGATTCGGAGCCGGAATTCACATGTCCTGCGCGCGTGCTCCTAGGTTCATTACAATACCGCCACGGTTGTCTTCCATATCGCCATTCAGGTGCTCTTCGTAGTGCTGCCGCCACCTTTGGATCACCTCACGCTCGTTCGTAAGAAGGTTCCCGTTTATGTCCTTACACATATCGGGCTGTGGCACGTGACCCTTACGTGAACAGTTCAACTTCTCATAGAACTTTCGTGCGTTATTAGCGCGGTACAGTTCCTCCGTCTCTTCACGATCTCGATCTTCCTGCTGGCGCTTTTTCCTCCGGAAAATCGAGTTTTGTCTGTTCCGCGCCCGTTTGTATCGTGCCTCGCTCGCCCTAATGCGGTGTTGCAGCAATCTCGCCCATGCTGCATTCTTCTCCTCAACTAACTGCTCACATTCGCCGTCATACCAGTCGTTTCTCTGATCCGGAGCCACCGTGCCTAGTGCAGCGGTTGCGGTGCTTCCAATGGCGGATCGAATATCTCTCCAGCCATCTTCAAGAGATGCTGCGCCTAGCTGCTCTTCCGTTGGGAGTGCCACTTCCAGCTGCTGCGCGTAGTCTTGGGCTAGTCTACCGTCTTGTAGCCGCCCAATGTTAAGCCGCGGCGGACGACTCCGACGCGTGTTGATCACCGTCGAGAGTTTTGAGCGCAGACATACTGCGACGAGGTAGTGGTCGGATTCAATATTCGCAGTGCGGTAAGTGCGTACGTTCGTGATGTCGGAGAAGAATTTACCGTTGATTAGAACGTGGTCGATTTGGTTTTCCGTTACTTGATTAGGTGATTTCCATGTGGCCTTGTGGATATTCTTACGGGGGAAGAAAGTGCTTCGGACTACCATTCCGCGGGAGGCTGCAAAGTTTATGCATCGTTGGCCGTTGTCGTTCGATACGGTATGCAGACTATCCGGTCCGATGACCGGTCTATACATTTCCTCCCTTCCTACCTGAGCGTTCATGTCACCGATGACGATTTTGACGTCCCGCAGTGGGCATCCATCGTATGTCTGCTCCAGCTCCGCATAGAACGCTTCTTTCTCGTCGTCGGATCTCCCTTCGTGTGGGCAGTGCACGTTGATGATGCTATAGTTGAAGAAACGGCCTTTTATCCTCAGCTTGCACATCCTTGCGTTGATTGGCTGCCACCCAATCACGCGTTGGCGCATATTTCCCAGTACTATGAAGCCGGTTCCCAGCTCGTTGGTGGTGCCACAGCTTTGGTAGAAGGTAGCCGCTCGATGCCCGCTTTTCCACACTTTCTGTCCTGTCCAGCAGATTTCCTGCAGCGCTACCTGCGCAAACCTCCTGTCTCGTCGGAGGGCCGTCGTGTCAGGGCTGTTTAGCGTCCCACCTAACACCAGGACTTGGGCTTGTGCGCTTTGAGCGGCACACGGTCGCTTTGGCGGAGCCTACTTGCGGATACATGCAGCTTTTTATAGAGGTTAACAGGGCCCACTGTCAAACCCCACCACATCCTAGGCAGGCGCCACAACTCGCAGATGGCCTGGGGAGGGATCGTCAAGCCCTTGGACATAGTCCCTGCTGGCCCCGATGTGCTTTACTACAGGTGTGGGCCAAACCCTAAAGTAGTATTTGTGCACCGAAAATTCTCTCTTTTGAGAGAGAAACTCTCAGCTGGGCTGCCGAAGATGGCCGAAGGCGACCGAATGTGACGTCACGTCTGGTATACTCAGTACAATTTTTATAACAGACGTGACGTTTCACTCCGCCCGCCCACTGTGGGTGGCAATGTTTACATTATTTTTTCGACTAATACAGACTTAGAGGACTTTGGCCCACACCTTTAGTAAAGCACATCGGTCGGCGCTGCTGCTGTTCCCTCGCTGAACCACTGCATGAGTGATAAATTTCTTCCCCATTGTTGCCAATTCCTTTTGTTCTCCGTTTACAGCAAATTCTAAAGCAATTGTAAACTGCATAATGATGAAATAATTTTGGCGACACTGACAGTGTCATTCTGGCCGACTGAATTGGGCAATGTTCTCTCTCAGAGAGTGCTACCACGTGCTTTTTTAACGGAAAACACTTCCCTCAGGCCAGGCCTTAAAAATAGGATTAGAAACTTAGCATAAGAATCAGTCTGTAAAATTGTTTTTAACATTCGAGAAAAAGAGAAATAAATTAATTTCCAAAACTTTCCGTAAAAATTGAGCCGAAGAATTTTCCGCTAAAATTCACAGATTGTTTTTTTTTTCGAAATTCTAAAAATATTTCAGTTGAAATCCCTATAAATTTTTGTTTATGAGGTTTCATCACCGCGAGAAACTTATTGATTGATTTTCATTGGCTTTTTTTTTATCGGTGAGATCGAACTACCTAAGCTCAAAGTGGAAGGGAGCATGTTTGTAAAGCACGATGAAGCACAGAATTGAAAGTTATCGCAAGCGAGCGACAAGTATGAAATTGAATAGAAGTTGAAACGTAAGCAGAGGGCCATTGAAGAACAACACGAAATTGAAATCGCTGTTATTTTACCTAACGTCCACCCAGGAACGGCTTGGCTGATAGTGTGTGAACTATCTTACCAAGACAGGCCAATGAAAATCAATCAATAAATTTTTCGAGAAAATATGGAAGAATTCTCCGTAGAAATTATGGAGAATTTAAGTGCACATTCCGGAAAATTTTTCGAGTAAATTTTGAAGAATTTGCCACGAAAATTTAAAAAAATCGAATCACATCTTGTGGAAAATCTAAAATATTTCGTATGAAATTTATGAAGAATTTTTCGCAGACATTACCGAGTATTTTCCATTGAAATCTGAAGAATTTCTCGACGAAACCAAATCTTTGAATGGAGAAGGGCCGTTTGGCAGAAAGTCATTTGGCTGAAGGCCACAAGGTCGACAGTTGTTTGGTCGATTATGTGACTTGGCCGAAAGCCAATTGGTCGAAATTTCATTTGGCTGAACTTGATATACGGCCGAAAGTTTTGTTTGTCTAAACTATTCTTCTGCCGAAAAAGTCATTTGCCCGAATCGGTCAAACGGGTCGATCTTTTTGACAATAAGGCATTTTATGAGACAGATCGAAACAGCTATTTTTCTCGTGTTTATCTACTTTGGTAATTAGTGGGAGCTCGTTTGTTTGGTACTTTCGGGCTGAACATGCCGTAAAACGTGTCGTATTCGGCTAAATGCCAATCGACCAAGTGACATTCGAATGACTTTCAGTCAAACGATGGAAAAAGCCATATGGCCGAAAGTTGTTTAGCCGAATATGTTATTTGGCCGTACAAACCATTAGACTGAAACTCAATCAATTGGTCATTTGGTCAAAAAAAATCGTTTGGACGAATAGGTCATCTGCCTTAAAATCACATAGAAAAGACGTTGGAGCTGTACTTTGATGTGATAACTTTTTAATGTTCATTTTGAAGTAATTTGGAATGTCGCCGTATCCCCGTGCAGAATCAGAACTAGCGTCATAAAAACATGCCACTGTGCACTAGTGTCGTTTCGAATGCCAGAGTACACCAGCGCCATCTTGTTGTCAAAATGAGATTGTGACTTGCAATGTCGACGTCGATGACGTTGATTGTTTACATATGTTTTGCAAGAAATTTTGTTAGGACCTCCATGTCTGTTTTCTGTGTTAAAATGCCGTTTGGCAGAAAGAGCCATTTGGCTGAAATGGACATATTTACTACCGAAAAGTCGTCGTTCGGTTGAACTGGTCCTTTGGCCGAAAAAAGTTGTTTCGCAGAAAGAACCACTGTCGTAACTGATTAGAAAGGACCATTTGACTGAAAATGTTGTTTGGCCGAACGGGTCGACATTTTTGGCCATATTACCCGTTCAGCAACTAACATTTTCGGCCGTAGACCAAATGAACATTTCGGCCAAACGGCATTTTCGGCTACATGACCTATTCGACCAAACGACCTGTTGAGGCAAATTGCTTTTTCGGCCAAATTACCAGTTCGGCCGTATGTCGCTTTTGGCCAAATGACATTTTCGGTCATACTGTTTTCGACCTATTAACCATTTCGGCTTAAGGTGATTCGGGGAAGCACTACACACCGTGTTATTTTTCCTATCTTTTGTCTCTTTCTAGCATTATCACCTCGTAACTTTGGAGCGACGTATTTCGGTTTTCAGTTGTTTGATGTAACTGTAAATGTATCAGCATGTAGATTGCGAGTAAGCACGCGCCGCTGATACTTTTTCAAAATCATATTTGTTGTACAAAACAAATTAAGCATTCAATGATGAAAATGATGACGATTTGATGATTGTTCGTGCTTCCCGTATCCCGTTCAATTTGCCAAATGACTTTCGGCCATATGATTCTTCCTCTTTTTGAACAATTTCCCGTGGAATTTCCGAAGATTTTTTAATGGACAATACAAATAATTTCCCGTAATTCCTTAAAATTTCCTCCAATAATTAAAAAAATACCTATGGAACTTCCAGAAATTTTCCTTCAAATTTCTGCACAACTTTTCGTTGAAATCCAAAGAATTTCTTCCATATTTTGAACAATTTCTCCCGAAAGCTCCAAAAACTTCCTGTGTAATATCCGTAGAATCTTTCTCGAAAATTCCGAAAAGTTTCATGTAAAAGTTCCAAAGAGATTTCCGTGAAAACTTGTAAGAGTTGCTCGCAGATATTGCAAAGAATTTTAGGTGGTAATTCCGAAGAACAACCCGCGGAAATTCTAAATAATTTTTCGTAAAATTTTGGAGCCATTTTCCGTCGAAATTCTATAAAAGTTTCTTATAGGGGAACAGACGGCTTTGGCAGGTTTTGTTCTATTATTGGCAGGGGGGTTTTTGTCGACCGAATTTTATGAAATTTGGCCACAATATTCTTTGATATGCAAAGAATGTTTGGGCCAAATTTGAGCATAATCAGTCATAAAAAAACCCCTGCCAATAATAGAACAAAACCTGCCAAAGCCGTCATTACTCCTAAATCTCAAAAATTTTCATTTAGGTATTCCAAACAATTTTTTTCTGGGAATTACTGAAAGCTTTCATTGGAATTTCCAAAGAATTTTTCGGGAAATTTCGGATAATTGCTAATGGAAATTTGAAAGAATTTCCAAAAAAATCCAAATGAATATTTTAGAAAATTTAGAGGAAGCTTCTGAGAAAGCTTATTATATTTTTCCGGCGAAATACAAATGATTTTCCTGTTAGTGTACTCGTCTAAAGAAGCAATAGTAATAAAAAAAAAAGAAACTCCACGCCTATTTACGATCTCGCCGCTGGCTAAAATGTCTTTCGACGTGACGCTGAAAACGCCGCTGCGGCCGCACGATGGAGTAGCTAGAACAAATGGTTAACCAAAAAGCCATTCTGTTTTTGCGAACTTTTGCATGGTATTAAATTTTTAGAATATTCTTTATTATTATCTCCATTGTGTGTCATTGAAATTTTAACATTTCTTCCTTGTTAGTATTAATGACAACCTATCAAAAATAATGTTAATTTAATGATTTTTAGCGTGCCGTAAGACAAAGATAAGTTACCACTGCTGACAAATCCAAACAACACATACAGGGGTTAGGCAAAATGATTGAGATAGGCAAAATTTGGCCCAAATTCAAATCCTTATAACTTTTTGAAAAATTGATGAAATTGGACAAAACCGGAAGCATTCGACGGCAAATTTAGTCAAGATTTAGGAACATGTGCGGTCACGAATACTGGCCACCGGACACCGGAGATGTTCCGGATTTTCGGAGGCCATGTCAAAAACACATTTTTTCTGCCGCTCGTATTTTTGTGTGGTTTTAAGTTACATCGATAAACATTATTTTCCTAGAAACTAGATCTTATTGAAAATTGAATGCGGGCTGTTGCGCTAAGATCCGTTGAAAAACAGCCGAGATATGGCTATTTCAGTAAACCTGGTTCCGGATACTATGGTCAATTATGTGTATCCTTCCAATCACGTATATATTATCCGGTACCATATCAATATTGGTATCAAACTTCAAGATTTTTCATGGAGATGCTTCAGGAAGCATATGCAGGACGATCAGTTGCCCTGACCACTCTGTAGTAGGTTCTCGGTGCCCGGGGGAAGTGGCCAATTTGAAAAACGTTCAAAACCCTATCAATATGGGTATCAAACTTCAAGATTTTTCATGGAGATGCTTCAGGAAGCATTTTAATTATGGTCAGTTGCTCTGACCACTCTGTAGTAGGTTCCAGGTACCCCGGGGGAAGTGGCCAATTTGAAAAACGTTCAGAACCCTATCAATATGGGTATCAAACTTCAAGATTTTTCGAGGTGATACTTTTAAATGCATTTTAGAACCAGCAGCTGTCATGACCACTCTGTAGTAGGTTCCAGGTGTCCTGGGGAAATGGCCAATTTGCAAAATGTTCGAAACCATATCAATATGGGTATCAAACTTCAAGATTTTTCATGGAGATGCTTCAGGAAGCATATTCAGGATGATCAGTTGCCCTGACCACTCTGTAGTAGGTTCCAGGTGCCCCGGGGGAAGTGGCCAATTTGAAAAACGTTCAGAACCCTATCAATATGGGTATCAAACTTCAAGATTTTTCATGAAGATGCTTCAGGAAGCATATTCAGGACGATCAGTTGCCCTGACCACTCTGTGGTAGGTTCCATGTGCCCCGGGGGAAGTGGCCAATTTGAAAAACGTTCAGAACCCAATCAATATGGGTATCAAACTTCAAGATTTTTCGAGGTGATACTTTTAAATGCATTTTAGAACCAGCAGCTGTCATGACCACTCTGTAGTAGGTTCCAGGTGTCCTGGGGAAATGGCCAATTTGCAAAATGTTCGAAACCATATCAATATGGGTATCAAACTTCAAGATTTTTCATGGAGATGCTTCAGGAAGCATATTCAGGATGATCAGTTGCCCTGACCACTCTGTAGTAGGTTCCAAGTGCCCCGGGGGAAGTGGCCAATTTGAAAAACGTTCAGAACCCTATCAATATGGGTATCAAACTTCAAGATTTTTCATGAAGATGCTTCAGGAAGCATATTCAGGACGATCAGTTGCCCTGACCACTCTGTGGTAGGTTCCATGTGCCCCGGGGGAAGTGGCCAATTTGAAAAACGTTCAGAACCCAATCAATATGGGTATCAAACTTCAAGATTTTTCGAGGTGATACTTTTAAATGCATTTTAGAACCAGCAGCTGTCATGACCACTCTGTAGTAGGTTCCAGGTGTCCTGGGGAAATGGCCAATTTGCAAAATGTTCGAAACCATATCAATATGGGTATCAAACTTCAAGATTTTTCATGGAGATGCTTCTGGAAGCATATTCAGGATGATCAGTTGCCCTGACCACTCTGTAGTAGGTTCCAGGTGCCCGGGGGAAGTGGCCAATTTGAAAAACGTTCAGAACCCTATCAATATGGGTATCAAACTTCAAGATTTTTCATGAAGATGCTTCAGAAAGCATATTCAGGAAGATCAGTTGCCCTGATCATTCTGTAGTAGGTTCAAGGTGCCCCGGGGGAAGTGGCCAATTTGAAAAACGTTCAGAACCCTATCAATATGGGTATCAAACTTCAAGATTTTTCATGGAGATGCTTCAGAAAGCATATTCAGGACGATCAGTTTCCCTGGCCACTCTGTAGTAGGTTCCATGTGCCCCGGGGGAAGTGGCCAATTGGAAAAACGTTCAGAGCCCTATCAATATGGATACCGAACTTCAAGATTTTTCGAGGTGATACCTTTAAATGCATTTTAGAACCAGCAGCTGTCCTGACCACTCTGTAGTAGGTTCAAGGTGTCCTGGGGAAGTGGCCAATTTGCAAAATGTTGGAAACCATATCAAAATGAGCATCAAAGTTCAAGGTTTTTCATGGAGATGCAACTGATCGTCCTGAATATGCTTCCTGAAGCATCTCCATGAAAAATCTTGAAGTTTGATACCCATATTGATATGGTTTTGAACGTTTTTCAAATTGGCCACTTCGGGGGCACATGGAACCTACTACAGAGTGGTCAGGGCAACTGATTGTCCTGAATATGCTTCCTGAAGCAGCTCCATGAAAATCTTGAAGTTTGATACCCATATTGATATGGTTTCGAACATTTTGCAATTGGCCATTTCCCCAGGACACCTGGAACCTACTACAGAGTGGTCATGACAGCTGCTGGTTCTAAAATGCCTTTAGAAGTATTTCCTCGAAAATCTTGAAGTTTGATACCCATATTGATAGGGTTCTGAACGTTTTTCAAATTGGCCACTTCAGGGCACCTGGAACCTACTACAGAGTGGTCAGGGCAACTGATCGTCCTGAATATGCCTCCTGAAGCATCTCCCTGAAAAATCTTGAAGTTTTATACCCCTATTGATAGGGTTCTGAAACGTTTTCAAATTGGCCACTTCCCCCGGGGCACATGGAACCTACTACAGAGTGGTCAGGGCAACTGATTGTCCTGAATATGCTTCCTGAAGCAGCTCCATGAAAAATCTTGAAGTTTGATACCCATATTGATATGGTTTCGAACATTTTGCAAATTGGCCATTTCCCCAGGACACCTGGAACCTACTACAGAGTGGTCATGACAGCTGCTGGTTCTAAAATGCATTTAAAAGTATCACCTCGAAAAATCTTGAAGTTTGATACCCATATTGATAGGGTTCTGAACGTTTTTCAAATTGGCCACTTCCCCCGGGGCACCTGGAACCTACTACAGAGTGGTCAGGGCAACTGATCGTCCTGCATATGCTTCCTGAAGCATCTCCATGAAAATCTTGAAGTTTGATACCAATATTGATATGGTACCGGATAATATATACGTGATTGGAAGGATACACATAATTGACCATAGTATCCGAAACCAGGTTTACTGAAATGGCCATATCTCGGCTGTTTTTCAACGGATCTTAGCGCAACAGCCCGCATTCAATTTTCAATAAGATCTAGTTTCTAGGAAAATAATGTTTATCGATGAAACTTCAAACCACACAAAAATACGAGCGGCAGAAAAAATGTGTTTTTGACATGGCCTCCGAAAATCCGGAACATCTCCGGTGTCCGGTGGCCAGTATTCGTGATCGCACATGTTCCTAAATCTTGACTAAATTTGCCGTCGAATGCTTCCGGTTTTGTCCAATTTCATAAATTTTTCAAAAAGTTATAAGGATTTGAATTTGGGCCAAATTTTGCCTATCTCAATCATTTTGCCTAACCCCTGTATAATGTTAGGTTTATAGTACACAAAACATTATTCAAGCACTGCCCTTGGGCCTCCATAAGTTGAAATTGATTATATTTAATATTTAGACATATTTTTATAAACATGAATAACATGCAGTTTTTGAAATTTTTTAACAAACTTCATTATTAAAAAAGTAGAAGTACTCTCTCGTATTCCGCTACGAGATTGCATATACATGAAAATATAGGCTTTCATCTTTCTATTGCATGTTAAAGATCATCCGCACTCAACCGCAAACGAATTTACGAGTAATCGTCACCGAAAAAAGCCAATCAATTTCGATTAATTCAAAATAGGTTGTTGTCATACTTTCCGCCATTATTTTCAACTGCTTTTCTGCATGGCTGAAAATTTCAGCAGATAACTTTTTTAAGTTTTCGAGGCATTTGACGCATAGATAGGTTTGAATACAATAGTAACATACTCTGTTTTTTGTTATTCATTCGTTCATTTGGTAGGCTTAAATGCTGTGGGACGTTACGGAGCCGATTAAAAAAAAAACTTTTTAATACAATTTTAGCGTTAGGTTAGCTCAGATAATAATGTTAGTTAGGGAATCTGCTTCTCATTTAAATTTCTACATAGCATTGCGCAGGCTTCATTATCTTTCGTCTCCTCCCCACTAATCGATCTAATGAAAAATCAAAATATCAATTGTATTGAATTTGGGGATGGCATCGACAACAGATATTTAAATCTCGATATAAATTAAATACATTGTAGTTGATATTATGTATAGAAGTAGAAGCATAGACATAATCACCCATATTCTTGTTTACGGACGAATGATACTTTCGAACGAATGCGATTCGATCGAACAGTTTCTCCATTTGATTTTGCTGGCGTAAACGGGAATGCGCATCAACTTTCGATCGAATGAGCGTTCGAACGTAAACAAGAATAAGGGTAAATATGTGGTAGGGGTTAAAATGGGCAGGTGCTACTTCAAGCTAAATAGTAACGATTCGAATAAGCAGTCTACTTGGATTTAAGTGAAGTAACCACTTGAGGCAACCTTGTAATTAGGACCAAAACAATAAATTAAATAATAGAAAGAAACATTTCATCTACAAAAATAAACAATTCCATGTTTTTGTAAACAAGATAATCAAGCAGAAAGTCTATGAACGACCAATAAGAGTGCAAAAACAATAGCCAGACTTTTGTTTAATCAATTTCGACGTTTCCGATGCTACTGATGTTATGCGTGAGTAATCAATGTTGAATGTACGTTCTGGGAAGCTTTCGCTGCTAAAAATATCATAAACCTGGTAAAAAGGAACTGAAAAGGTAATGTTTTGTTTTGAAGCGCTTAATGTTTACCTTTCTAATAGGCCCTTATCAAATGCTACGCGAGATTTTCAATTTTTCACGTTTCCCACGCGAATTGAGGACAAAACCAAGTAAACAAATGAACTGTCGTGGAACTGTCGCTTCTATATCAGTTTATGATAATATTATTTAATTTTTTATATCAAGAAAGGTAATTTATTACTGGTAGGTAAATTTGCTCCTGTAAAAATGTTCGAAAATTGACTGTCACTATATTTTTTTTGGCTTCATAGATGCAAAACCTACCAAAAAACGCCAAAATATAATTTTGGCCAGGATTTTGGTCTAGTTACCCCTTGGTGGACCGGCTAAAATTATGACAAACGCCGCCCAAAATGTCGTTCGGCCAAACTGGACCTTTTGGTCCAGCAAATGACATTTTCGGCTGTTTTCGGCCAAATGAAATTTTTAAGCCAAATGGCCCATTCTGTCAAACGACCATTTCGACCAAAGGACCAGTTCCGCGGAACAACCTGTTAGGGCAAATAGATTTTCCTACCGAATTACCAGTATTCTCCCAATGATCGCATATTTGAATCAATCGACAAAAGTAGGCATGGGAAAAATGGAACGATGAAGTTCGTGATATGCGTAAGAATGCAAATCTACAGTGGCGCGCGTAACCTCACTTTTTCCCTGTGCACTGACCCAAAAAATTAAAATTTTGATATTCAAATGGAAAAAATAATTACCAGAGTCGGTTAAACTAATCAAAATCTAGTAGTTCTATGCGTTTCCGCACACAAATTCCTTAAATTTACGTCCAGTGCACAGGTAGATTGAGGTTAGGAAAACGCCACTGCAAATCTCTATGGGTTTTATAAAAACTCCCAAAAAATGAACGCACACTTATTCAGTTGAAATCTTTCGTAGAAACATTTTCATTAATTCTCGGATACTTATTCAAAGATTCATACGTCGATTTGTCCAATCTGATGGCACTCCCACGTAAACTATTTTTCAAGACATATAGAAGGAGGCTTCGGCTACATGTTGAGTTTTTTTGAACTAACTTTCTGATTTCTGGTCAGCTTAAAGATAATGTTACAAATATGCGATCATGGGCAGTTCGGATGCATGTCGCATTGGGCCATATGTCGTTTTCGACCTAATAATCGCTTCGGCCAAATATTCAATTTGCCAAAGGGATTCGGCTAGATGTCTTTTGGCTTAATGTGTTATTCGTCCTGAAGGCTTTCCATCGAATGACTTTCGGCCAGATGATTCTTCCCTTCATGAAAAAATCTGGCCAATTTTCAATAAGAAAGTGTTGGATGCAACTTGTTATGAGAAATTTGGTTAAGGATAAGTGCCTTAAAGATGAATGATTTTTGTTTGTTTGCATAGATACACACATAGACAGACATCATTTCAATTCGCCAAGCTGAGTCGATTGGTATATAACATTAAGGATCTCTGGACATTATATCAAAGCTATATTTTTGGTTTGACCCTTTTCGTTACATATTGATGCAAAACTGCACAAGAAAGGCAAAATGGTAACAATTCTCTCTGAAGCTTTGTTGTTCTGGAAGCGTTTTTTCCTCTTATTACAGTAAAGCAAAGCCCATATAGATCCATAGCCAAAACAAACCGGAACAAACAGAGCGTAAATCAATCGTGGAAAATTCATGAATCACAACCCTCTACTCACTGGTTTTCATACTGCCCCACAACTGTTGCAACCAGATTGGAATAAAACCAGAGTGCTCCATTTTCGGAACGGAAAGGGATGGTGTTATCGATCGCCACTTCCACATTCTTGAACCCACTGACAAGGCGGACGCCTAACGACAAACGATCGATAGAATCGGTACAATTCAATTAACATCTGTCCGGCGGAGAGACACCTTCACATTCGCCGGAGTAAACCTAATATGATCCCGGATAAAAAATTACAGTACCTCGTATGGCATAATCCATTGAAGTACAATAGATTGTATGGTAAACAAAATAATCTATTGTACGTTTATTGTAGTTTTTTCGCGGTCATAAAAATCTTTTATTGTGCTTACTTTAAATGCACAATAAATTTAACTGTTGCCAATACATTCTATCTTGTTTTTATTGTTCGCTTATGTTTTGTATTGCTCATCCCAAAACTAAATATATTATACAAGTATTCTAACTAAGTGATCAGAAAATCCATCTTGAAGAAAAAATTATATAATTTTTAAACATTTAATTTGTTTATTGTATTAAAGAAAAAACAATTGAATACAATAGAGTAACAAAAGGTTTAATTATTAAATGAAAAAAAAAGTTTTATCGATTTTTAAATAAATACTTCTTATTTCAGGTCTTGAAATATTCATGTTATGGCCAGGTTGAATTAAAAATATAAAAAGGAACGAAAACTTTTGCATATCATTTTACTCGGAGATTGGCTGGATTTATTTGAGCGTGTACGTTTTGTTTATGATTAGTGGAATGAAAAAATGAAATTGATGTTGTGGTACAGGAAGTGTCCCTTCATTACGGATTCTGCGAGTGGGCAAGCGGCGGATCATAGGCGGCTGTATCGTGGTGAGTATCTATAATGGTAACATCATAGTACCGGACGATTTCGATGCGAGAGAACTTTTTAAAGTACCTTTAGGAAGAGGTTCTTAATTTCCACCGCCGAAACAGTTCGGAACATTTTTGTTAACATGTATCCTTGTTCCTTTTCAGAAGGAAGTTTATGGTAAGACCACATAAGACTGAATATCGTTCGGCAGCTATTATTGGCCTATCTTACAAATTAGATACAATAATAACTGATACAGGTAACTTTTCCTTTTTCTCGAAGTACTTTTTATAAGAAAACTGACATGCTTTTATAATTTACATTTTTACAGGTTCACACATAAACGACTAACTTCGATTCACCCACTCAAGAAAAAACAAGTTGTATATAAGTCATATAGGAGACACATCAAGCTCCCTTTCCTGGTGGCTGAAATTACACCGTGCTCAGCGAGTATAGTGAGGTGCATCATCGGCGCATTTGATTTTAACGTCAATGCATCAGTGACTAACAATAATGACACACTGGTGGTATTCGTACCATGGTACAAGTTGTACCACTAGTGTGTCACCTTGTACCATGCTGGTACAACGTGGAAAACCATGGTACAATATGTACTAAGGTATATAACCGTGGTACTTGTACCACCAGTGTGTCTTTAGTATAAGAAGCAGCAAAGCGCCAAACAACAATACTAACACATTAAATTTTGGATTGAATGAAAACTAATTTGAAATCGAACAAAAACTGAATTAAAACAAAATTTAAATTGAATTCAAATGAAATTCAAATATAATTAAAATAAATTGGAATTAAATTCAAAATTAAATTAAAATTATTGTTGAATCACATTGAATTGATATTAAAGTAAAATTAAGTTCAAACTGATTGAACATTAAGCCTATACTAAAATACAATAAAATTGAAATCGTATAGATAAAATAAATTGTAGGACATAAAGTTGTATTGTATTTTTATTGTAATATTAGAGTGAAATGTATTCTAAATTTCATTATATTTCTTCTGTAAAACAATAAAAAAAAGTGTGAGAAAACATTTAGCATACATTATTTTCTATTGTTTTGTCCCTCTAAATCGTCCCATTGGAGAACCGTTAAATCAATTGTTTTGCTCTGAAAAATGTATGGAAAATTTTCGATTTTTTTATTGTAAAGATACATAACAACCCCCCTTTTTATTGTAAAAGTTCCATTTACCATTCATTTTATAGTGGAAAACCATTATTTCCTATGTGATTTAATTGTTAAAATTCCATTATATTTAATGGTAAATCCTTTGTTTTAGATGGTGTTGTTACAGCAAAATTTATGATATTTTAATTATATTTTTTATCCGGGATAATATGTATGAAGTAAGTAATCAAACGCGTGCAACACGACTGACCGACTTTGATGACAAAGTGCGGCGCGATTTCTTATTTGTATTCCGTACATCCAGAACACACCCTTGCCGTCGTTTGTGAGTACTCCTCATCATGGTCCCACACCGGCATCGAACCGGAATCGAACAAGAAAACGTGATTGTGTGTCGACTATCATGCAAACGTACCTATCCAATAACAGTAGTTCTCTTCTCTTTTGTTTTCAGTCAGCAGCACCAGCAGAAGAACCAGAGCTCATCACATGTTGTCGATGGTGGTTAGTCGGATCCTGCGCTGTTCGCGTCCAACATCGTACGATATGATACGATTCGATAGGAAGGTCGGCCGCCACCCGATATGGTATGGTATTATGCACTTTTTTTTTGTCTCGATTAATAGTCCGAATAAACCAGTATTATTTATCACCAAATTTGAAATGTTTACTAAAGAGGGTAGTTCGATTTTAGCACAAATTCAAAAGTTGATCTGCACTGTATAGTTTTTGTTTACAGTTTAATCAAAAACTTCGCCTTAAATGTTAGGTTTACACTTCAACGATAGGATAAACTAGATCAGCAACTGTTATTGGCACTCGTTTTTCACCTTCAATTTAAACAATAAATATTCGATATTAGTAAAAAACGACTGTCTTTCAAAACTTCTCAGCGACGATTGTCAGTCGGGAATGCATCGGAATGCAATCCAAGCTGTTGCACTTCCTAGGTTCTGTCTCTACATGTCTTTGTGGAGCTACAAGCCGTTGTGCACTTGGTGGAGATTGGAGAGAAGATCGAACGATACAGTCGGGGATTCCCGTTAAATCGGATGAGAAAATCACAGTTCGAGTAAACCAACCACGTTTTTTCAAGGTTTGGTAGATTGAGTGGCGATAGAAGACGTACTGTGATATAATGAGAGTTAAAAGAGAGCCATGTTACCCAAGAGCAATGGAATATTCTAAAACTTCGAAACGAGGTGACGGGAAAAATTAGGTCAAATGCATTCCCATTCAATCGGCACGCCGGTAGAACAGTGTGGCCAGTATAAAACTAATTATAAAGAAATGAGGCAAAGCAAATTAACTGAAAATTTGATACAACAATTATTTTAAGCTTTTAGTGGAACGTAAGTCAAGTGGCCAAGTCAAGTAAGGTCGAGTCAAGTACGAGACACTGAAGACGGCTTACTGTTGAGGTCGAAATACGTACCTGTCAAAGGTACAATAAAGTAGGGGAATTAAATGGAATAGTACAAACTCGTCTTATGACAAGTGAAAATTTGAGATGACATTCATTTAAAAATTTGTACTGTATCTTTTTGATAGCGTAACAAAATAAGAAAGGCATCACGTACTACACTGAGCGAAATAAAAATAGCACCACCATGTTTTTTTACTAATATTTTCGGATAAACTTGATGGTAGTTTTAGTTTAGTTTTAGTTATTCTGTTTCATCCTGGGCAAAGGCACAATTTTGTGATCAGCTTGAATGCTGCCAAAGTCTCAGAACTTGAATGCAAGGTGTTTACTCATCTATAAAAACAAAATTCCCTAATTTTTCAAGGTGCTCTACATTAATTTCCAGGTAAAAACAAACGAGCCATATATAGATTTCTGTAGCAAAGAACAATTCAAACTAGTAAATATTGCGAAAAAGTTTTCAAAAGAATTTATTGATGGCGAACATGTGAATTTTTTTTCTTGTAAATAATTTAAGAAATTCTTTAGGAAATTGGGAAAACCTACAGAAATTGCTTCAGCCATTCAATCAAAAATTCCTTCAGGAATTTCTTCAAAAACTCCTCCAGGCATTCCTTCAAAACTTTCTTCTCTTCTCGAAGTAATCGAAAAATCTTCCAGAAATTAATTCCGAAATTCCTTCAAAGAGGGAATTCTAAGAATTGTTTTGAAATTTCCCTCGGGGATTCCTTCGAACCTTCCTGCAGAATTTCTTCAGGAGCTTCTTGTCAAATTTCTTGAGATAACTCCACGAAAATATCTTCTTAAAATACTTTGGAAGATTCCTACAGTTCAGATATTCTTTCAAAATGTCTTAAGAAAACCTTAGAAAACTTCTTATTCGTTTCGGAAATTTGCTCGGGAATTTCTATGGAAATCCCTTCAGAACTTTCTCCTTTAGGAGTTTCTTTTAAAATTAAATTTCTTAAATTTAACATCTGGCTTGCTTGGGCCTGGCAGCCACAGCACCACTTCTAAGTGTCAAATTTCTTCTAGACATTTCATTGAACCTTGGGAAATTCCTTTAAAATTTCTATAAATTTTTATTTTCAAAATTCTTTCGGGAATCTATTCAGAAATTTATTTGGAAATTCATTTTGGTATCCCTTTTAGGAAATCTTTCAAGAAGAGCTTTAGTTATTCTTTTGAAAATTCGTTTAGGAATTTCTTAGGAAAATCCATTCGGAATTCTTTCACAAATTCTTTTAGCCAAAATTCTTCACAAATCCCATTAGATTTTTTGCGAAAATCCCTTCAGTTTCTCCTTTAGGAATTCCTTAAAAAACCCTTCAGGAATTCTTTCGAGGACTCATCTTGGAAATGCCTCCAGGAATATTTTAAAAAATTACGCTTATAATTCGTATTGGCACTCCTCTAGTGATTCCATTGGAAAATCCTCCAGGAATTCTTTAGAAAATTTCACCAGAAATTCCTTCGGAAGGAATTGCTTTGAAAAATCCTGAGTAATTTTGTGTTTTTCAATACATTCCTGCTTGCTTTGTAAATTCTCAAAAGAAGCAATCCCTAATACGCGAACGCGTAAATTTCCGAAATCGAGGTGGTAGAAGAATTTGTGTACTTGGGCTCACTGGTGTCTGCCGAAAATAATACAGAGAAATTCGGAGAAGCATAGTGGCTTGAAATCCTACGTACATTGGACTCCGCAAAACGCTCCGATCGAATAGAGTTTGCCGCCGTACCAAACTGACTATCTACAAAACGCTCATTAGACCGTTAGTCCTCTACGGACACGAGACCTGGACGATGATCGTGGAGGACCAACGCGCACTTGGAGTTTTCGAAAGGACAGTGCTGCGTACCATCTATGGTGGGGTGCAGATGGCGGACGGTACGTGGAGGAGGCGAATGAACCACGAGTTGTATCAGCTGTTGGGAGAACCATCCATCGTTCACACCGCGAAAATCGGAAGACTGCGGTGGGCCGGGCACGTAGCCAGAATGTGAGATCGTTACGACAGGCACAAGAAGTCGAGGTGCGCAGGCGGGCCAGGTGGATCGATCAGGTGGAAGATGACTTGCTGACCCTTCGTAGACTGCGTGGTTGGCAACGTGTAGCCATGCACCGAGCCGAATGGAGAAGACTCTTATATACCGCACAGGCCACTTCGGCCTTAGTCTGAATAAATAAAATAATGGACTGTGCAAATTGAGGATGAAGATCAAATCCCATGCTTTCATCCATTTGTTTCCTGTTCCGATTGCACTATCATCATGTAAAAAAATTGTGGAAAAAGTTCCTTCAGAAATTTCTTGAAAAATTCATCCAGAAGTTCCAACGGAAAATCCTTCCAAACTTTATTTGTAAATACTTCAAGGAATTCTTTTGTAAATTCATTCAGAAATTTCTTCAGGCATTCTATCAGAAATTCTTTCAAAATTTTCTTCAAGAATTCCATTAGAAATTCCTTTATTTATTCTAAACCGCTCCAAAAATTTACTTCTCCGGAAATTTGTTCGGAAATTAACTTCTTGAGGAATTCTTCCGTAAATTCATTTAGAAATGGCTTCAGAAATTGATTGAAATTCTTTCATACTAAAACATAAGGAATTCTTACGTTAAGGATTTCTTTTCAAAATTCCTTTTCTTGGAAATTATTTCTGGAATTTCTCGGGAATAATGGGTGCCATCGAAGCTGAACGTAGCCTGCAACAAAGTGGGGCAATGGTCCACTAAGAAATAAGAATAGTCCTTGGTTCCTTGATCTCGAACACATGTCCCTTGAACATCAATTTTTGAAAGATGATGATGTAAGCCTGTAATCATATACCGAACCCCACTTGAATAATTTCCTCTTGTTTTCCATCTCAATGTCTGTCGTTAATCCCTTCCGTATGTCTTCTTCTCATTGTTGTCTCCGAAGAAAAAGTTTATTCCGTTACAGATTTGAAACATCATCAATAATGTCAACTACATGAACATCAGCATCGTAATTGTTTTCCTGCTGTATTATTGTATAGCCTAATTTCGACCAAACCGCGAGTCTTCCGGTTCCCAAAACTAGCATTATTGTATAAGAATTATGAAAAATTGTATTAAAAACATGGTTTTGGCTCCGTAACGATTTAATCAATCCATTAGAACAGGTCCAATGTAAAATAAAGACACAGATTCAAGCAAAGATCATAATGGGATCAGAAGGTACAAATTGCACTGAGGAAAACAGTTCAACTAAAATAGCTTCCGGTAGTATTAAAAACTTCCTTCGGCAAAGAAAAAATACAACCACACAGCACATAGCGTTCTGTGGCCATAATGAATACATCTTGACTGTGGCGGTTTCCCGGTCACCCTATCACCGGCGGTGAACCTGCTTCATCGAGCAAAACCGTCAGTGTGCTATTCTTTGTAAACAAAAAGCACGTAAATTATAAACAGAAAATAAAGTTCGATTTATTTGTTAAATCCGTGGAAACCAACCACTTAATTCGTGTTCCGTTCCCACAATTGGTGACCCCGACGTGATCTGCGCTTTCGTTACATATCGGGAACCAGTACTGGAAAAGGTCGTGATTGTCATAAGACAGAGAGCAAAGTGCCTTTCTCTATTTCAGGCGACCAAATGAAAGAATCGTGGGTTCTTTGATCAATTTCGCATGAAAGGCAGTCATGAAAGGATGTTGTGATTTATTTTAAAATTAATATTTCTAAATTATTTTAATACAAGACAAAATTTTCAAAACGACTTATCTGCTTTTGTAAACAAAGATTCAAACGACGATTTGACGAATCTGATAGCACTTTCACGCAAACCAACACCATCAACAGATAGCGGAAACCTTCACCTACCTATTGGTGGTGTTGGTTTGCGTGGGAGAGCTCTCAGATTCGTTAAATCGTCGTTTGAATCTTTGTTTACAAAAACAGATAAGTCGTTTTGAAAATTTTGTCTTGAATAGATATATGCAAAGAATAGTGATTAGCCGATAAATTAATCATATTCCTTTAATTCACCGGGTTGAAAGTGGTAATAAACACAAAAATAAAGCAGATATTGCACACTTTCATGCACTGTCACGGAACAAATATTTTTTGAGATTTTTATAGCATGCCATTCATCCTTCGCGTTTCTATAGATATTGAAAGGGGCAGATATGTAAACATTGCGTGACATCTCTAATTAAAAATGAGAAATTCCAGTACTGTCGGGAACATCGTACGAATTCGCGAAGTCGAAGCAAAATTCTTCACACAAACAATGACAGTTCTTTATGGGTTTTTACAGTAGAGCAACAGAGAGGAGGAGATGGCGGCCATGTTTCACTCAAACTCTGACAGATAGCAATTTAAAAAGTCTCGCGACGCATTTTTCTAACCTCAACATGAACGTCGGGTCGTAAATCCGCCTGCAGGAGGTCGAAATTAACAAGACGGAGATGAGTTGGCAGCCGCCGTGTCCTTAAAGTTGCAAGATTTCTGGAAAAATGATCCGAGCATGCGGTTTGCACAGGCGGAAGCTCAATTCCACCTGACCAGGATCACGCAGGACGAGACCAAGTTTCGGCACATCGTCGCTAGGATTGACCAAAGTGTTATCAACCACATTTCGAATCTGGTCAACTCACCACCACATTGAGCAACTGCTGAGATCAAGCGATTTAGGTGATCTCCGGCCGTCACATCTTCTCGCTCACATGCAGGAAATCGCTACCGGCTTGAATGTGAATGATAGCATCATGAAGACATTGTTTCTGCAACGCATACCAAGCCACTAGATAGAAGCGCTGACGGCCGAAATTCGTCGGATGAAAACCAGACCTACTCGAAGCCGAATCAGCTCGTCATCCAGACCAAAAATTCAAGGAGAGCAAACGATTTGCTGGTACCATCGCAAATACGGTGATCGTGCTGAGCACTACCCCTGCAGCTTCAATCACCAACAAAACTAGACTGATGCCCCTTTGAGACGGCGCAGGTGGGCGGTGATATTGGAAGTCGACGTCTTGTTAATTTTGATAAACCAGCAGTGCCAGATACCAGATTCCTCATCGACACGGGCTCGTACGTACGATACATGACCTGCATCACAAAGCGATAAGCACAGAGGAACTATTCCTTTCTCAATACATGATGCCAATGGGACAAAACTCAACACTTACTCCAGCAAATATATTTTAGACGATGTTGGACTCCGCCACCGCTTCACAAGGCCTTTTATTGTGGCCGATGTAAGCGGAGCTATCGTCGGAGCGGATCTTCTCGCTCATTTCGGACTACTAGTGGACTTGGACTACTAGATCATGACCTCTTGGACGATTATCGAGAAATTTTAGTTCCATCATCGATTCGACAGGAAGTGAAGCACGATGTCACCCATTATTGTGTATCCGGAATAAATTTATACCGCTTTTTATACCGAAGTTGCATTTTTCTCCAGATACATGCAACTTTCCCAACTTCGGAAGTAGTGCGCTGGATTCCCCTAAAGATGCGCTAAACAACGCATCCATTAGTTTGACAGATAAAACTTCGGAAGAAAGTTCGGTTCGGAAGTCCGGACTTCCGAATTCTAAGTTGGTGCTACGCCGACAATATATCGTTACCAGCGGACCGCCGGTCGCATCGACATTCCGTCGAATGCATCCCGAATGAGAAAAGGTGGCCCACGATGAGTTTTAAACCATGTGCGAAATGGATATTTGTCGGCCATTCTGCAGCAGTTGGATAAGCCCTCTTCACTGCGTGCCAAAGAAGAACGGTGAATGGCGCTTTGTCGGCTCAATAAGGTCACAGTTCCAGACAGATATCCGGTTCCTCACGTCCATCATTTGCTTAACATATTTTAAGGTAAGACTATCTTCACTACTCTCGATTTGGTGCGGGCCTACTACAACATCCCAGTTGTGCCTGCAGATGTTCCAAAGACAGCAGACATAACTGCTTTCGGCTTGTATGAATTCCTCCGGATGCCTTTGGAAGCCAAACATCCCTGATACAATGCAAGCCAAACATCCCTGCGATCCATGAGCAAGCTATTAGGAGATCTAGACTTCGTTTTTGTTTTCACTGACGACATTTGCGTTGCATCGTTGATTGAAGAAGGACACTGACGCAATTTAAAAGTCGTCTTAGAACGCCTTAGAGACAATGGTCTCGTCATAAACATCGAAAAGTTTTTTGCACCTGAGGTCGAGTTTCTCGGGTACCTTTTGAATTCGGCCACCATCACGAGTTACAGCTGTAATTAATTTCACTGAGCCTGCTGAAGTATACGCATAATTAGTAATAAACCTAGTAAAGCATTTTTACTTGGAGATTGTTGGATGAAAATATAAGCTGTTTTAATTAACCTACTCCCTACAAATGGCGACGAGGATGAAGAACGGTGGAACATGTTGGAGATAGCGGCGGAACTGAAAATTTCAGTTGGCGGTAATTGCGGAAGTGACAGTTCCTGGCAACAAACTAGTCTAGAACGCAAATGGAAATGGTGAATATTTTGTTAATAAAAAAATTGGCATTTATTTTCTAGCGAGTAAACTGAGTGTAAAACTGTGGTAAAGGGAAAATTATTTCCAGTCTGCCCAGAAAAATCTCAAACACAGAGAAGTTTTTCTAGTCTCAGACAGTAAGGGTTCTTTCACAAATTACTTAAAGCTAAATTTAATGATTTTGGACCCCCTCCCTCCCCCCACGTAACACTCTTTGTATAGAAGGTTTATTTTTTTTTGTATGGATCATAACGCTCGGCCTGACCCCTCCCTTCCCATACAGCGTTACGTAATTTGTAAAAGGCCCCTAAGGACCAAGGACAAAGAGAATTGAAGGTTCTAGTCTGTCCTGGGAAAAATCCTGATACACAGGGATTTGAGGAAGTCCAGTCTGATCAGGTAGGCAAAGGGAATTCATGTCCAGTCTGCCATGGAACAAGATTCTAGACAAATCGAACTATTTGATTTTTTTCTCAAACAAGAGTTTGACAATCGCTATGGCGTTTCAGACCGTTGATAACAAACTGATAATATTTCAATTAAAAAACGGTGGCCAACAAGTTCACGCTGAGACATGTGGAGAAATATGTGTATTTTTTAGTATTGATGTGCATTGGGAGACTAGTCAAGAAAATTGAACATGTCTCTAGCGAACGGCCAAATAATGAATAATTGGTATCGATAAGCAATGGATGCTTAGGGCGGCTATTATGCTCCTCGAACGTCTCAACGGTAAAATCGAAATAAATCTAGACAAATGTAGTTAGCCCCGAATGAGAAACTGTTTGCCTACGATCTCAGACTACACTTCTTCAATTTCGATAACCAACTTTATCAAATGGTATTGGATCCGATTGTTTCCGCCGTTAATTAAAGGGTGGAATATCTCACAATTTTTCTGTCATAGAATTGTTCCATCTAAATTGCAAACCATCATTTCTAGCAACCGTTAGTTCTCTACTCTGGTTGGTAGAAGTTGGTTCCGAAGAGTGCTGTGCTGTTCTACAATTAATAAAAAAAAGAATGAAAATCGCTAGGCTTCTTCTCTCAGAAATTTTCAAAGAATCAACAGAACTATTCGACATTTGGGAGAGAACTTACTGCAATTAAGTCAGCGGTAGGTTACATCAGACACTATCTTGAAAGTTGACAGCTCACGATGTTCACCTCACAACCGATCCGAGCAGTAGTTTGCTTTACGAGAATCGTTATCTTCGGTATGTGTCGCAGTTCACCACTGACATTCAGCACATCAGCGGCAAGCATCATCGTAGCCGATGCGTTGTCGAGGGTAAATGCAGTTGGAGTTAGACCGGATTTTCCTGCTTTTGCCAAGGATGAAACGAATGACCGGCAGTCGAAACAGTTGCTTTCGTCAGATTCAAGTTCCCTAAGACTCCAACTTTGCCGATTTCCGATTATTCCTATCCCTTTATACTGTGATGTCTCGCATAACAATTGTATACGCACTTATTTTCCAGAACGCGATTGTACCACAATTTTTGCACAATCAAATGGAATGGCCCATCCTGGGGCTTGTGCCACGAGACGACTCATTGCTGATCGGTTCGTGTGGCCTTCTATGAACAAGGACATCAATTCTTTCGTGAAGACATGCCTGAAGTACCAAATCAACCGAAACACAGTTGCTCCCCTCGCCAACTTCGAGATATCGAAAGCTCACAATTCACATCGACCTTGTGGGTCCACTTCGGCCATCAAAGGGAATTCGTTACCTGCTAACTATAATCGATCGCTTCACGCGTTGGCCAGCAGCAATACCACTCAATGACAACAGTCGCGATGGATTTGAACTCAGGATGGATAGCACATTTCAGCACCCCGGAAACGTTGACGAGTGATCAAGGCCGAAAATTCGAATCGGAGCTAACAAGGTTACTCGGCGTGCATCATATTCACACAACAGCCTACCATCCGCAGGCAAACGGAATTGTGGAACGGTTCCATCGTACTCTCCAAACCGCTTTGATGTGCACAACCAGGGATTGGCACGATCGTTTGCTCCTTGTTTTGCTTGGCCTCCGAACAGCATTCCTTGAAGATCTAATATGTAATATATCTAATCTGGTGAGTTTTACGACAAGCCAATTGAGAACGTAAATTATGCGGAACGCCCCCAAAACATTGCACCATTCTAAACAAAATGTGTTTGTTCATCCAAAGCTGAAGGATTGCAGTCATGTTTCATACGCATTGATTCGGTCAAGAAACCACTTCAGAAACCTTACGAAGGACCTTATGAGGGAATTCAAAGAAACGATAAGTTTTTCGATATCTCTATATCCGGGAAAAAGTACACCATATCCATCGACCGCATTAAACCAGAATTTCTGTGCGACAACAGTATCTCAGATTATCCCAAGGACTGCAGTCGAACTAACAGTAGTTTAGTTCGTGTTCCGTTTCCACAGTACAATGCGGTCTTGAACTTGAAACCAAAGATGGCTAGAAGCAACTGCTTCTTGCCATCTTTGTCGAAACTCAATACATGATTACAGCAGTACATATATGTTAAACTTCTCAGAACATAGGTTCATTTTTTAATAGCAGCTAACGCACTTCTTCATGTTTATAAGATGTTGATGTCTGAGCAATAAAGTTTAGCATAAAGATAAGAAAATGTACGTTTATGATAGGGTCGGAATGCGAATATGGTTTGGTGCGTCACCGAAAGACAATAAATAAACAAAGCCAAGAGACGACGAAAGAAATGATAAACTACCCGTGATGACGGCGTGGCGGGAAGATCGGCGTCAGGTCAGGTAAAGACGTTAGGATCAGGTAAAACTTAGACATAAGAAAATCCATAATTGTAAGTAGAAATAGGAAATAAAATTATTACCATCTCAGCATCGTTAGAGTAGAGTTCATTCTTCATTTGTCAGAAAAGAAAGACCGTCTCTCATTGATTTTGCGAAATCGGTGTCATCGTGAGAAGAGTAGGTTTCTTGGTTAAAGAAACATTTGGTGGCGTTCCAGAGAGGAATTAAGTGTTTTCCTCACGGTGACCGTTGTGACTAGTTCTTGCTTTGATAGTGAAATCCTAAGACACGACGGGTGATTGGTCTAGGTAAAAGAACGATAACGGTGAAAGTGCATTGAGAGTAATCAATCAATTCTCGGAAGTAACCTGAGAATTATTTGCAACAAGCAAGAAGTGAAAAGGCTCTTGGACGCGACGAACAGTCGGCCAAGTCAAATTACAAAGAAGAAATTCGTGATTGTGGTGAAAAGGCTCTTGGACGCGACGGACGGTCGGCCAAGTCAAATTACAAAGAAGAAATTCGTGACTGTGGTGAAAAAGGCTCTTGGGCGCGACGGACGGTCGAACAAGTCAATCCATCTAGAGACGAGTGGTAGCGAAGTTAGATCAGAGGGTTAGTAATAAGTGATAAGTTAGATCATTAGAGATTTAGGACGAAAGTTCTATCAGAAAGTTTCGTGTGAAAAATAATTTGTCAGTTTTGGTGCAGTGATCCTGTTTCAGTTAAAGTAGCAAAATGTTGCAAATTGTTTATAAAGAAAATAAGAAGGGAAATTGTAAGCTCTGCACTCGTTCCGATGAAAGAGAGTCAATGATTCAATGCGATGATTGCCTTTTATGGTTTCATCAATCTTGTGTCAATTTAGAATCTTTACCTAAGGAAGAAGAAACCTGGCAATGTCCACGATGTTTAGAGATTTACTCTAAACTAAAATATTTGAAGAGAAAGAATCTAGAGGACTAGATACATTCTTGAAAATTCACAAGGAAACACAAGAAGCTCAAAATAAGATGTTTCAAGAATTTTTAAAATAATGAATCTGAAAATGGAAAAAAGTGAATCATCTTCAATTGTATCCCCTTCTACTTCTTATGCTTCTACTCCCTCAAATGTGCCGGTTAATCATACAACAGCCTCTTCGAATCAAATAGTAAATTTGCTAGCTAGACAATCTCTAGCAGAACTCCCATATTTTGATGGTTGTTATAAAGTATGGCCTCGTTTTAAGACAGCCTTCGATACAACTACAGTTGCTGGAGGATTTTCGAATTTAGACAATTTAAATAGACTGCATAAATATCTTAAAGGGAAAGCTATGACTTCAGTAGCCCCGCTTATGGTAGATGCGGATAACGTTCCATCCGTTTTAGTCCGCCTTGAGCAACAATTTGGTAGACCGCAAGTGGTTTACAATGGTTTATTAGACGACATCAACTGCTAAACCTCCTAGGATGGATAATCCCAAAACTATGATTGATTTCATTTCCGCTTTAGAAAACATGGTAACAAACATGAAACTTCTAAAGCAGGAAGATTACCTTAACGATCAGAGATTGTTAAAAGATTTAAGTGGTAGGCTGCCATCCAGTTTGTACCAGAGTTGGTTGAAACATGTTACAGAACTCCAGGCAGCGGCAAACGCTCATAATCAGGTAGCAGCTAATGCACAAAACCAAATTCAGTTAAGGGCTCCGACATTAGAAGTATTCTACAATTGGCTAAAACCGCAAGGATTTAGCGGTTATCATGTTGTCGGAGCAACCCAAACGGTTGAATAAGCCTGTGAATGTACATTCAATTAATAATGATCGAAAGCAGGTTACTGCTAAACCAGGTATTACTTGTTTTGTCTGCAAATTACGCCATAAAACAACAGAATGTGGAGAATTTAAACAAATGGATTTACAAGATAGGATGAAATTAGTTCAACAAAACAGATTATGTTTTACATGTTGCAATTCGTCGAGTCATAATGCTTACAATTGCAGATGGGGAAAAATATGTAATGTCGATGGATGTAAGTCAAAAACCCATCACTACCTTTTGCACAGAAGTCAAAAGGTGAATTTAGAGGAAAAGAACGTAAACCTACATTTGAATAAGGGCAGCACATTGTATCAGATAATGCCTGTAATAATTGAAAATGGTTCGGTCAGGATCGAAACATACGCTCTTTACGATCCCGGTTCATCTTCAACTTTGATATCAGAGAAGATAAGCAAACAGCTCAATGTTAAAGGGCAGATTAAACCACTTTCCATATCCTGGACAAACGGTAGTACCCAGGATGAAAATCAAAGTCTAGAGATTGAGATGAAGATAAAGGGAACTAGTGGGAAACAGTTTTTCTTAAAAGGGGTAAGGACAGTTAACCAATTGTCATTACCGAAACAAACTGTAGACTTTGGTAAATTGAAACAAAAGTACCCATATTTGCGAGATGCAGAAGTTTCGAGCTATAGAAATGCAGTTCCTACAATTTTGTTAGGTTTACCACATGCATACTTGATGAATGGTCTAGAATCTTGCAGTGGAAGATTTAATGAGCCCATTGCTATGCGAACAAGATTAGGTTGGGTAGTATATGGTTGCGAAAGCTCAAAATCTCATTCCAACAACACAACATTTGTTTTAGCCATTGAAACAAAATCTGAAGAAAAATCGCTTAATGAAATTGTCAAAGGTTATTTTTCAACTGAGCAATTTGGTGTTATGGCTCCTGAAAAACCTTTGTTATCGAAACATATAGTAAGAGCTAACGATATCATGCATAAAACTTTGAAATACAATAATGGTAGTTATGAAATTGGTTTATTATGGAAGGATGATGAGGTTCAGTTTCCTGATAGTTATCAATCTGCATTAGGAAGATTGAAAATTCAGGAGAAGAAAATGGCAAGTAATCCAGACATTAAAACCTGGTATACAAATAAAATTGAGGAATATGTAGATAAGGGTTATGCTTGCAAGCTCGATCCGAATGACATTAAATATGCTGATAAAAAGACTTATTATTTACCATACTTTTTAGTAATTAATCAGCATAAAATGCCAAGATTGGTTTTTGATGCCAAGGCAGAAATTCATGGAGAGTCATTGAATTCAAAACTCCTAACTGGGCCTGATGCTACAGCATCATTGTTTGGTGTTCTCATTAGATTTAGAGAACACGGTGTCGCGGTAGTGGGTGATATTAAGGAGATGTTTCACCAGGTTAAAATTAGAGAAGCTGATCAGAAGGCCCAATGTTTTTCATTCCGCGATGACCCGAACAAAAAGCCAGAGGTTTATGTCATGCAAGTTATGACATTTGGAGCTACGTGTTCTCCCGCATGTGCTCAATTTGTAAAAAACACAAATGCCGCAAAGTTTTCAAAGAATTATCCAGATGCAGTTAACATCATTACGGAGAATCATTATGTTGATGATTGTCTTGCAAGTTTCCGGACGCCACAGGAAGCTATTAAGGTAATGAATGAGGTAATCAAAATTCATGATCACGCAAATTTCGAAATTCGAAAGTTTGTATCAAATTCAGATGAGGTTTTGAAAGGTTTACCTATAGATAGAATTGATAGTTCAAAACTTATACCATTGGATATGGACGAACCATCATATCAAAAGGTTTTGGGAATTTTGTGGAATACTGAAAACGATCAATTGGTGTATAAAGTTGATTATCCTTCATCTTCAGATACATTGACGAAACGTAAGCTGTTGTCAATTGTTGCGAGAATGTATGACCCACTTGGTTTAATTTCAAATGTCACCATAGAGAGTAGAATTATATTGCAAGATCTATGGAGAAGTGAAATTGGTTGGGATGATGAAGTACCTGAAAACATTAAGAATCGTTTAGATGCATGGTCTATTAGAGTTAAAGGTTTGGATTCACTTAAGTTTCAAAGGTGTTACTCCAAAGCTTTAGAGGTTACAAAAGAGAGGTGCACGTCTTTGTAGATGCATCAGATAAGGCATTTGCTGCCGTAGTATATTTGAGAACTTTATCAGGAGATGATATTGATGTAAGCATAGTCGCTGCTAAGGCTAGGGTGGCTCCTATGAGGGTGATGACCATTCCGAAATTAGAACTACAGGCAGCATTATTAGGTACACGTCTGGCTAATACTATCGCAAAAGAAATTAGATTAGAAATACATGAAACCGTGTATTGGTCGGATAATAGTACTGTCTTATCATGGATTAAATCGGATCCACGGAATTATAAACAATTCGTGGCTTTTCGAGTTAGTGAAATTCATGATAGTACTACCTTAAACCAATGGAGGTGGATTAATAGTGAAAGCAATCCAGCAGATGAAGCTACTAAGGTGATTAAAAGGAAATCCATTTGGTTAGATGGACCAAGTTTTCTAAAACAGCCCGAAGAAACTTGGCCCAAAATGAATGGTTCATTGAGAACAAATGAAGAATTAAGACATGTTAATCTCATAAAGAGTGCAGAAATATTTGATTTTGAAGGCATTCAAATTAATTGGTGTTCAAACTGGTTACGTTTAAAAGGTCAGTTTGTATGGCCAAGAAATTCATCGATAGGTTACGCACAATAAGGCGTAAATTACCCTTTGATTTATATTTATCTAAAGGTGATTTTGACTGGGCAGAAACAATTCTTATCAAAAAGGCTCAAAGTGAAGTGTTCTCAGACGAAATTTCATGCTTAACGCTTTCTGGGAAAATTGATGAGCATAGTCATATCAGGAATTTAAACCCAGATCTAGATGACGAAGGTATATTGCGATCAAATGGAAGACTAACAAACGTTAAGTGCTTGTCTGCCCTAGCAAAAAGACATATTATATTGCCTCAAAAGCATCATGTGACGAAGCTAATTCTACAACACTATCATGAACGTTTTCATCATCAGAAATTCGAAGCGGTAATTGCAGCTACTCGCCAAAAATTCTGGGTTGTAAATATCAGAGTTGCCTTAAAGAAAGTGAAAAATCAATGTCAGGTTTGCAAAAATGCAAGAGCCAGACCAATCCCTCCATTGATGGCTCCTCTTCCTGAGTTCAGAACAACACCGAATATGAAAGTATTTACGTTCACTGGCGTTGATTACTTTGGTCCGATAACAATTTCAATAGGAAGAAGGACGGAGAAACGATGGGGAGCGCTTTTTACGTGTTTGGTAACGCGAGCTATCCATTTAGAAGTAGCCTTCGACGCAAGTACTGATTCTTTCTTTCTTTGTCTAATGAATTTACAACACTTACGCGGAAGAGTTGCTGAATTATATAGTGACAACGGTACAAATTTTATTGCTGCTAATAACGAGTTTAAGAAAATAAAACAAAGGTTGGCGACTAAAGGAATCGATTGGCATTTTAATCCTCCTTTGTCACCACATTTTGGCGGAGCTTGGGAAGTAATGGTTAGAGAAACGAAAAGTTTGATGAAATTCTTTCAGGGTACATATCGTGAACATACGCTTAGAGCCACGTTCAATGAGATTGCATTTATCATTAACTGCAGACCATTAACACACATTGCTTTAGATTCTGAGGAGGAAGATCCATTAACTCCGAATCATTTTATTTTAGGATGTTCAGGTGAGGCCGAATTATCTTTGAACGAAGTTAGTCAAGCTGAAGCTTTGAAGCAACGGTGGAAAAGGGCGCAAATCTTGACATCTCACTTTTGGCAACGTTGGATTAAGGAATTTTTACCAACCCAAGTTAAAAGAACAAAGTGGCAAGAACTTCAGAAACCCATTGAAGTCGGTGACGTTGTAGTAATGGCGGATGAAAATCGAAAAGGTTTCCATGAAAAGGGGATTATAACTGAGGTGAGACCGGGAAAAGATGGTCAAGTAAGATCAGCAGTTGTGAAAACTAATAAAGGGCATTTTATTAGACCTACTGTTAATATGGCGATTTTAGATGTTAAAAAGAGCACCAGCGAAATTCAAGAGGAGCGCAAGAATACTGCGACCAATAATTTAAGTAAAAAGAATGATAAGAAGGTTTCACGGCTTGGCACGTTTATGTCCGTATTATTGATTATGTTACACGTTAATACGGTGAATGGATTACAAATTAATCCTATTGACGAGGATGGAATAATATTTGATCATATCGGAAGTTGCTTGATAAAACGAGGCATTTGGAGAACACAGATTACCAGTAATGTTGTTCCATCAGATGATATTCTTCAAATAAATCATATGCATAGAAATTTAAATGAAGCCTTGAAGTTTATTGGTAACAAAACAAATGATAAATCAATGGAAAGCCTAATTTTATCAATTGAGCAGCAATGCGATAATGTTCTTCAAGGGGTTAAGATCTCGCACAGGGAAAGGAGAAGTGGTGGAATTCTTGGTTTCTTGAAAGATTTATTATTTGGTGGTAATGACATGGAAGAGGAGTTACAAAGTGTCCGAGTACATGAAGAACAAAAGCTTCATGAATTATCTGAAATTACTAAAGCGATTGATGTCAAAGCAGAAAAGATGGGTAACGAATTCAACAATCGGATTTATAACATAAAGAAGGGTATGGTCGAACTACAACAACAAAATACTCCGCAACGTGTTGAAATGTTCAAGACCAAGGTACTTGAAACAGCTATGTTAGCAACACAAGTTCTACAAGCTATCTCTACACACTTAAATTATTTTGAAGACCTCGGCAAAAATTTTGCCGAGATTCCAACAGCCGAGATCTCGGTAATATTTTTTACTGAAATTCGGTAATTCCTTTACCGAAATTTCGTCAATATTTTGCCGAAATTCGGCAAAGTTGATTTTTTGCCGAGATCTCGGTAACGATTACCGATGACTCGGTAAAGTTTACCGAAATCTCGGTAAAAATTTTACCGAGATTCGTCAAAATTATTACCAATATCTCGGCTGTTGGATTCTCGGCAATCGGTAAACGTAGAATTTTAAGTGTGTAATAAGTACAAAAATTTAAGATCACATCCATTGACCGGAGAAGAACTCAATAAGACTTTGAAAGGAATACAAGAGAAGATGCCAAATGGTTATTCTGTCTTATCTGATCCACAAGCTATTAAATTCGAAACAAAAATGGAGAATGGAACGATGATTATTTTCATGGACTCAATTATCGTGAATAGAGACAATTTTGAGCTTTTTAATGTGATTCCGGTACCCAATATAGATAATGGAACCATGATTGAGATAAAAGAATCAGTAATTGCTATCAATCATTTGGAAGAATTCTTTTATCCTAAGGAGAATATGAAGAGCTTTAATAAATCTCATTTTATGATTGACCAACCAGTAATAATGAGAAAGGCTGATTGTGTAGCTGCTGCAATCCTTCATAAGAAACTTAAAATTAAATGCCCATCAAAACGATTTGATAAATTGGATACACGGTTGTTTTCTTTGAATGAGCAGAATGTTATTTTGTATTATACTAGCAATGCGAAAGATATAATTATTCGTTGTGATAATGTTATCATCTCCCCTCCATATAAGATTGCGAAAGTAACTTTGAAACCGGATTGCTTCATTAGAACAAAACAGTTAGTTTATTATGCAAGAATGATTGGCGAGACAAAAGGAGCACATACATTTTTTAAACCAACGATTCAATTACCTTATGAAATAGATTATTCATTTGATAACACAACAAACGGAACAATGCTAGTAGAGAAGCTTAAAAATCCGTATGAAAAGGAAGTTATTGTGTTTACGGATATTCCAATTAAGACAGAAACAGCTCATATTGCCATGATAGGATCAGGATCAATAGTAATAATTATTATTACTGTCGGAATTATACTTTTTTATATGTATAAAAATAAAAGACGAAATGAAAATCAAGTTGAATCAGGAATAGAGGTTCCAACAATCGCAAACACTCCGAGACGTAGACATCCGAGAGTTTTAGACCAAGGAGTTTGATTTGGTAATCCAACGCGGTTGAATTACGGAAGGCGGCATGTTGATGTCTGAGCAATAAAGTTTAGCATAAAGATAAGAAAATGTACGTTTATGATAGGGTCGGAATGCGAATATGGTTTGGTGCGTCACCGAAAGACAATAAATAAACAAAGCCAAGAGACGACGAAAGAAATGATAAACTACCCGTGATGACGGCGTGGCGGGAAGATCGGCGTCAGGTCAGGTAAAGACGTTAGGATCAGGTAAAACTTAGACATAAGAAAATCCATAATTGTAAGTAGAAATAGGAAATAAAATTATTACCATCTCAGCATCGTTAGAGTAGAGTTCATTCTTCATTTGTCAGAAAAGAAAGACCGTCTCTCATTGATTTTTGCGAAATCGGTGTCATCGTGAGAAGAGTAGGTTTCTTGGTTAAAGAAACATAAGAGTTGTAGTTGTTGATTATTACCAGCATTGTTTTAACTATGCGGCTAAAATCGATATGTTTTAATTTCTAGTATTCTGAATGTCTTGTTTGTATACATATCTTTTTACTTTAACTGCTACTGAAGAAATCTGATTAAAATTATTTCACATTTCTATAGAATGCAGTTCTATCTTATCGTGTCAATGAATTTTATTTTGAACTTATTATAATTTTATTAAAATTGAAATTAAGTATTTAATACCACCACAAAGTCAAAGGCCTTCGATACACGAAACCGGCATACGATTGCAACCAGACAACCAAAGAGAAAGGTCCAAAGAGAGCGCGAATAACAGTTTGGGGGCTCGCTAGAAAGCACCATCATCGATACCTGTCTCGGCTGCTCCGTGGCTGTTTCGACCACCAGCAACAAACGAACCGTGCACAATACACGGCCACGGCATGGATCGATGTCGGAGCACGAGAAAGTGAGGTTAGGAATACCGGGCGGTACGAGGCACGATGGGAGCATACCAAAATATCGATTAAATGGCTCTTCCAAATAGGTTCTATACGGTTTTCTTCAGCGAAAAAAATGTTACAATTCCTAATTGTTTTGGGTTAACAATATATTGGATAAAAGTAGATACATACCAGCTGATATTTGGCGATGGTCTCGAGATGACGAGATGAAGCACAGATATCCGAATTACGTCAGCAAGAGTTTCACCAAATCGAATGTAATCCACACACTCGTGATGTTTTTCTCGCGCTATACTACCCGAGACCGAATGGTATTTCTTTTCACCTTTCTCCGTAAACTTTTTCTTTCCAGGCTTCTCCAACTCGCACGGTAAATACACACAGCACCCACTCTTTCTGCACGGTTTGTCACCGTAAATGGTTGGTCACAGAAAATAGCACTGATCGGAAGTTAACTTCCCTGCACTATTTACATACACTCCCAACTGAGCTGCCAATCGTTGTCACTCCACTGTCAAAAATGTCTTACAAACACGCTGTCCTTGCTTCTGGGCGAACGAAAAAGCAGAAAATAAATACAACACGTCACACAACGAATATTGCACAATGACGGGACAGAACTTCCTATTTCGAAGCAACTCGTACTGAATGATTCACCGTTGATCAATCCCCTGTTAACTGCTGCTAAACAAAGGTAATAGTTACCTTACTGGAAGGTTTATAATAATTAAGTAGTGCTGTTAACAGATCGATGATAAGCAACTAACCACACGACAATAACCCAAAACGGGATAGCATTTAAGGTACACCTAGTTGAATGAGAAGAACACTCGGAACTGAGAGCGCTGCGAAAAATGCGGACGTCTGAACAGCCGTATTCAAGAGGAATGATGATGATGGTATTGCCGTTGACGTCGTCAAAGCGGTGAGCAGATTGTTCCCCTTTCTTCTTCACTTTTGTATTGCTTCAGCATGCTCACTCAGCTCTATCTTCGTATAGTATAGAAATACAGGGCTGGTAGCCTGAAAGCTTTCAATGGCATACACAAACCGTTTTACATGTTGACGCTAAAGCAGTGGCCTGCTCTGAGATGCGTGTAATCAAATAAGCTTTGCCTTCAATTCTTTCATCTAACGGCTAATATTAACTGAATAACTTAATTATTGCTTTATTTATTTTCGGAAGCTGAAATATAATTAAATTTTCATAATATATTATACTAAATTAAAAGATTTTCCCCGTAACTAGCCCTGAACACAAAAAATCAACAATGACGATAATTCGCTCTTTTCGGGGTAAAAGGAGCACTAAGTGTGGCATAAAGCAATCATCATCGTCATCGAGCAACGTTATTTTTGTTATCGTTGTTGAACGGACGACGCTTGTAAAAAACTATCTTTTAAATCTAATGATTATTAATTGCTAATCTTGTAATGTCAAACCGAATATGCTAATAATCGAATATTAAAAATATTCGGAATATTGTTTAACCATCTTCTGTTACTGTTTACTAATACTCCTCATGCTTCTCTCATCGGCGTTCTTCTCTACACCCCCTGCCAACCATAAACAAATTCTTCCAACTGATGCTTGAACATTCACAGCAAAAGCAATCATTACAACGCAGATGATCACCCCACCAGCAAAGAGCATTCCTCCCGTCGCGTGCGTTTGCCGAGAGAACAAAACGACTGATCCGACCAATCAGCGCCCAGGAAATAGTGGCGTGATGTTTACGTCACCACGGCCTCTTGCGTTCCGAGTCACCAGTCGCACATGGAACACGCGGCGACGCTTGCAACGCTTCCAACATCTCCTGAGAGCGAGGCGAGAGAATCCACGCGAAGGCCGAAAATTCTGTTCTGCAACGAATTTTCTTCAGATCCGCCTTAGCAGAAAATCGCATAACCATTCAGTTCCGCCCTGTATGACACAAAATATTATCACTCACTTTATCAGAAAAATACGGCCACTACAATATTAGTTAAACAAAGGAGATAACATTAATCTTTTCCATTGATAAAACACAACACGATCCGTTATCTCGCGAGTAACTTTTCTTGCGGGACACTTTCGCGGGTATCGATTTTTGTTTGAATCGAATGACGTTTCTTTTTTTTTCTCATTCCTTTTCTCTGCGTTTTCGCATCCCACTGATAAAAATATGGCTGATTCGTTACCGCAAATCACTCAGAAAAAAATCAAATTCGAGCATAATTTTTCATAACTCGCGTAACATTTGAAAAGGGCGTACAGCCAAAAACATTGAGAAAATGCCGTTCGAAAAAAATGCATCACAATTTCTATTCCTATTTCCCAGGTTTATGATATTTTGGGGAGCTAAAACTCCTAAAAGCACATAATCAACACTATCTATCCATCCATAACCTTAATTGCATCGAAAACATGCAAAAATGTGTCGAAATCGTTAAAATAAAATTTTAAGTCTATTTTCATTTTTTCCTCCGGAATAGGCCTTCTTGATAAGTCATTATTCTGCATTTGCTTGTCATTCATAGACCCTTTGTTTACGGCATTTTTCGAAAGTAAACACGGGATAAGGCTTTTCGGGAGGGGAAATTTTCTCTCTCCGAGGTCGGGCCGATGACGGTTCGGAAAAAAATCACGTTATCGGCCCGAAGTTGGGGAAGGCTTATCCCAGACAGAAAAAAACGAGTGGCTTGGCCGTTTTTTAGGGTGGACCTACACATATTTTGAAAATAACACGTTGTAGGCCCAATCAAAAATTAGTTTTTTCTAAGTAATTTAATTGAAGATGCGGAACATTTTTATACTATTAGTAGCTATTAGAGGATGCTATCGCAGGGTGTTAAAATTGTATTTGTTTACTTTTCATTGTAGGCCCTAATCAATTGTTAAGCGAGATAAGGATGTAAGCAAAAGTAAACAAAACGAGGTTTTTAATTGGGTTGTTTAGGGGTATGTATGTTTTTACATGTTCTGAATCTGCGTAAAAAACTGAGCCTAACCTCAATTTTTCAGAATTTTTGGAGCCCCGGAACTATTTTTAATTTGCATTTTAAATTTGTATGGGACTAAAAATTTGTTCTTATGCTGCATGGGCCAACTGTCATTCTATGAATGTTAGTGTCATTCTATCGATTGAAATGGTTTATTGTTTGGTGTATAAAAATGTAAATAAAAGGTTTATGCTAAACAACCCAATTAGGATCTGCAGCATGACGTCACGAATGAATTCGGTCCTCGTCAAATGAACTTTTTTGACAGTTCAGTACAGTCGCGATTCGCTGGTTGGGCCACGACCTCGGCCCAACTAACGAATTCGGTTTTTTAGTTGGGTCAACTGACAGCCATTTGAACACGTGTATTTCGACTTGAACATCACAAATGATATTCAGTGACGCCCAATCCCGTTTTCCGTGTTTACATTGAATTTTGACGTCCGAATGCTTTTTAGTTGGGCCATGGCCCAACCAGCGGAGGCCCAACTAAAAAGTGACCCAAGTATTAAGATCCCAACCAGCGAATCCCGACTGTAGTACTTTCCACTGACTCCGACGAGGACTCCGACAAGGTTCGAGTTCGTGATTGGTTGGCTGCCCCCGAGTCCAACGCGAAGTACTACTAATCTGTCATCAGTTTGAGGTTAGATACAGACGCTGCAGAACCTAATGCAACCAGGGATGCCAGATACAATTTTTATAAGTCTGTATCAATCTCAGCTAAATGTCTGTATTTGTCTGTATGGAGTTTAGAAGGTACCGGAAAAAGATATTTTACACGCAAAAAAATGTTGCGGTCAAAACTACCATTCCGAGGGTTAATTTAAGAATACGCACCGACGATTTTCAGCAGACAACAAACCCGTTTGATTTTACCATGCGCGCAGTAAAATCAACTGTGGTCGTGGTGGAATGTTGTTACATGAACTGAATCAGTGGTGAATTTGTCCGAATACATGGTTAATTTACCTGAAAATTTGTGGTTGTTTTAAAAACATGGCGTAGTCTACAAAATAGTAATTGTTACCATGGAATTTTTTTCTGTGTAGTTACTAGATAAAGATTGTCGCTTCGGTTCCCTTTGTTCTGCTGTTCGAAACATGTGTGGTATCAAACTGTCAAATCCTATATATTTTTCCTTCATTGACATTTAGATCCCCTATCCTTGCCAGCAAAAGATGTCCCGGACAGCGACGACAGCGACAATCTTTATTTAGTAACTAAAATATCTTTTGTACCGGAATAAGAGAATTATTTAAAAACCATGCACTTTTGACAATGTATTGTGTCGCCAGCACTAAATTGTATTCCGACTTCCGATGTTTTACTTCCGAACTTACTTCCGACATCATGAACGTCAGATAAAAATTTGAATTTGCTACCAACACATTGTCGGAAGAGCGTTCGGAAGTGTGGAAATCGACTTCCGAACTTCAATTTGGTGCCAGCGACAAAAAAAAAATGTCACTCATTTTTCAGGCACTTATCCTTAACCGATTTACTCGCAATAAGTTGCATTCGACGCAGGATACTCTACCATTGTTTCCTATTGAAAATTGGCCAGATCGGACTATGAGCTCGGAAGTTATGGCCAAAATACCACTTTTTAGTGGAAAATTGAGTGAAACATTGTCACTCATTTTTCAGGCACTTATCCTTAACCGATTTACTCGCAACAAATTGCATTCGACGCAGAATAATCTCCCATTGTTTCCTATTTGAAATTGGCCAGATCGGACAATGGGATCAGAAGTTATGGCCAAAATACAAATTCATACGAAAAAATCGCGTGAGAAATGTCACTCATTTTTCGGGCACTTATCCTCAACCGATTTGCTCACAACAAGTTGCATTCGACGCAGAATCCTGTCCCATTGTTTCCTATTTGAAATTGGCCAGATCGAACTATGGGATCGGAAGTTATGGTCAAACTACAAATTCATACGGAAAAATCGCGTAAAAAATGTCACTCATTTATCGGGCACTTATCCTCAAGCGATTTGCTTGCAACAAGTTGCATTCAACGCAGAATCCTGTCCCATTGTTTACTATTTGAAATTGGCCAGATCGGACTATGGGATCGAAAGTTATGGCCAAAATACAAATTCATACAAAAAAATCGCGTGAAAAATGTCACTCATTTTTCGGGCACTTATCCTCAACCGGTGCCAGAGCATGGATATTGTGTGCCATACAATCTACCTCGAAGTAGAGCTATTTGTTTTGTTCCGAGGTGCACAGCTCGAGCAGGGAATGGTATTAAGCTGCACAAATTTCCTCTACGCAACCGTACAGCTTTGAATAAATGGATTGGTGCAATAAAAAGCAAGAAAAGGCCTACCAAGTATTCCGCAGTTTGCAGCAGGCACTTTAAAGCTCATGATTACCTGGCAGGTATGTACAATACCTTCACACTGGAGGACCTAAATTTACATTCAGGGAAAGGACTACTATAAGACTGGAAGGAATGGAAGGAAGTTGTATTTTTCTCGTAATCTGTACGTTAAACCTAACTTCGCTAGTGGTGCGATAGTCTAATTAGGGCTTAATTAGACTAGTAAACTACTAGCGAAGTTAGGTTTAAGTTACGTTTATGTTTGTCGCTGAGGCGGAAATCTCTAGCAAACCCCTGCCTGTAGAATTTGCTTCAGACGAAAATCAACGAATTTAATTGACTTGAATGGCCACACAGAATGGACAATTTTTTGTGTACGAAACGTTTCTACTCTGGATGACCCTAAGAGTCCTTATGTAGTGAATCAAACGTTCATTTTAAATTAAATAAATAACCAAGTAATTAAGTATAAGAATATGGCTTTTTAAACCGAAAGATTCCCACATTTCTATGTATGTATGCTTCAAAGCCTACAAGCCTACATGTTTTTTTTTATTAGTAGTCCTGGGTTCATATGCGTCCATTGCTTTTGTTAATTTCGAACAGTTCCTCTTAGCATGTGCTACGATTACATGTTCAAGTATTCAAATAAGGTTATACCACAGACAAACAGACATAACACATTGAACATTCACTCATCAAATTGATCGTCGTTAAAACACTAACGACATCTGTTGATTTCAGTATGTTGGGCAAATCACGAACCAGATGGCGGTAGTGAGCAAACGTCAAACTAGAGCAAATCCGATGCGAGCGCCACGAGTGATCGATTGACCAACTAATGATTATTCGAATTGACCAGTAAATCAGTGAATGATGGAAATTTGACGAGTGTTATGTCTGTTTGTCTGTGGTTATACTCAAACATTACGTAAAAGCACAAATTACATTTTAACAGTTTATCTTAAACGGATTGCTCTGAGGCTTAATATTTACGGGTTTATTTAGTTAAAACGAGTTGTTGGCATTTGCTCGGGTATATGGAACTTTAACAGATCTGTATTCACGGGTGGGTTCGTGATACTGATAAATTAAAAGCGCAATATTTGATCAAACACTTTAAACTTTTTCTTCTTAATTTTATTTACACTATATTAAAATATAATTACCTACATTTCAGGAGGAAAACGACTCAAACCGAATACGATTCCATCTTTATATCTATCTTCAACTGATTTGTTGTTGCTACCAAATCCATACAAGTTCAACTTTTCTTCACCAAAACTTCGGTCATCCAATTCAAATATAATGATTGCCAATCATTCATCAGGATCGTCCCCATCGCATAGTACTAGAAGTTCAAAAGAAAACCTAGCTACTGATTTAGCGTTTTGCGAACTTTCTGATAAGTTATCCGAAATTGAAGAACGTAAACCCAATCCTAATGAGATCAACCAAAATTCAACGTTTGCTCGCTCGATTGATGGAGAGCACGTTATAGCACCCAGTGTAAACACAAAAACAGAAAGCTTCATCAAAAGTTGCACAACCCGAATTGATAATGATGCATCCATCAAACTGGTTGGAATAACCTCAACGTTCAACAGCGAAACATTTAAAAATGAAAGTAAGTTTTCACTGACGAGCCTTATCAAGTCCGATAGAGATGCAATAATATGGACTGGCGTTGCATCCCTGGAACAACTTGACTCTATATGTATTTCAGACAGAATAGTGGAGGACCAGCTTTACAAAGAACAGCACAGACTATCTGCAATAGATAGAGTGATTTTAACTTTGGCTAAATTAAAGCAAAATATATCTTTTGCTGCTATTTCAACGCTCTTTGGCATATCTCCTGCTACTGTATCGCAATACTTCAACCACACCATACAGGTGAGCTATTTATGTATTACTCCTCAAACGCACATGAAAGAACCGGCAAAGGTAACGGCAGGATTTGACAGAAAATAATTGGGGTAACTATCAAATCCTGCCGTTGCCATCGCCAACTCATTCCAAGAACTTGTTCTTATACCTTGTGAAAAACAGCTCTTTTAAAATGCTCTAGAAGGCATCATAACTAAATGGAATAACATGGATTTCTCAATTGTTACAGGTTCTCGCAGTGGTTCTGCAGAAATTCGTATATTGGCCTGATCGAGAATAGATAAGAAACAACTTACCACTGTGTTTCAGAGGAAAATACGAAAGTGTTAGATGTATTCTTGATTGTACTGAAGTTCCTGTGGCCACGATGAAGTGCATCAATTATTGCTACTCGAATCATAAAGGCATGAGGACAGTCAAGTTCCTTATAGGAATTACGCCAGCTGGTTTAACCAGTTTCGTGAGTAAAGGTTACAGTAGGAAAGCATCTGATAAACAGATTTTCAACAACGAAAATGTATTGAGCCTTCTTGACCCATTCACTGACGAATTGATGGTTGACAAAGGTTTCAACATTCAGCAAGAATGTTTTAATCACGGAATACGATTGCACATTCCTCCTTTCTTGCGAACGGCTCAACATAGTAAATCCGATGCTATACTAAATGAAAGTATTGCAAAATCTAGGATTCATGTTGAGAGAGCTATACAACGGATGAAACTTTTCGGAATACTCCAATCGGCGATCGATGGCTCAGTCCTAGGATCTATTGACGCAATAGTAAAGTTTAAATGCGTAATTGTGAACTTAGGGATCGTTCAAAAATTACGTCCATCGTTTTTCGGCATTTTCAACCCCCCTCCCCCCTCATGTCACAAACTGTCACAAATCATTGACCCCCCCCCTCCCCCTGTACGTACATGTGTCATTTTTATTTTGGTGATTATTTAAGTTTTTCTTTTTCGTACACTACTTTTACAATAGCATAGTGAGTTATGTCCCTTACTAACAGTTTGAATATATGTTTTTAAAATGCAAATTGTCCCTAAAATACTTTCATTTTTTTTAGGGTGGACGTCACAACCCCCTCCCCCCCATGTCACAAACTGTCACAAAATTCCGACCCCCCTCCCCCCCTTAAACCTTGGACGTAATTTTTGAACGACCCCTTATCGGCACGAATTATGAAAGATATCAGATTTTAAGATTGCTTTAATAAAAATATGAATGTATTTGTACTTGTTAAATGTTCTTAGGGAGCTCCAGTGGCCTTGCGAGCATAGGCGTAGGATTGCCAATCCGGAGATGGCGAGTTCAATTGTCGGTCCAGTCTTAGACGTTTTCGGGTTGGAAACTTTCTCGACTCCTTGGGCATTGTACTTGCCACACAAGATAAATACATACTTATGCAATGGCGGGTATAGAAAACCATACTCGATTAATTTTTCAAAGGGACCTACAAACTTAATTTTTTTCGCCGAGGCCGGCAAAATAAATTACCGAGAATCCAACAGCTGATATCTCGTTAAAAATCTCGGTGAAAGATTACCGATTGGTCGTAAAATGTGAGTAACCACCCATCTGTCAAAAATTACCGTTCCGTTCGGTAGTTCATTGCCGAATAGATCGGTAATGTGTTTTACCGAAATTCAGTGAATAAATTAATTTTGTTTGCTTTCAGATAGACCAAAATAAAAAAAATAAAAGCATCAATTCACATGAAAAATAAATATATTTCAGGCGTTTTTTGTTGCTGTCCATATTTAGAAATCGAAACAATTTTGGTAATACGAAAATATCTTTCAAAATTTTGGTTCAGTAGGAAATTTAAGCGTTTTGCGCGCACTTTACGTGGTCATGGCAGCCATCTAACAGCATCATTCCGCGATACCACATATCTCTGTTCCAAGATGTATCCAGTTTTCCGCGAGCGGTAATGGCCGCCAGCTCTGTCAGTCTCTGATTTGACGTTTCTGGAGGTCAACTGCACCCACCGCTCCGAGCATTTTGACCAATGTTGCATATAAGAAGGTGCTGATTCAGTGAATTCAAGCCTTTTTATATACCACATTGATCAAAATGCTCGAATGGTGGGTACAGTTGACCTCCAGAAACGTCAAATCAGAGACTAACCCGCAGGCAAGCTGGCTGCCATTACCGCTCGCGTAAAACTGGATATTATGCTTAGGCCGACCTCAGAAGTCTTTCGCGCGTGGAAGTCGAATTTTGTCTATCTTTCGATGTCTATGACAATTGATTGTATTTTGAACTTTCTGAAAATACATATACATACATCAATTTAATTATTTTTAGTATTGAAGTCAGCTTATAATGTTGTTTAAATCTGTTTATATTAGTATAAATAAAGAAATTTTTACAAAAGATAAAATGCTTACCAAGAGAACAGAAGATGGTCACGTGTTTTCTGTTATAGATCGCGATAGAAGTTTATACTTTTGACAGTTGAGTTTGCCGAAATTCGAGTAAATTCCAGATTACCGATAACTATGGCAAACATGACTGCCGAGTTTCAGTAACTTGTGTAAACGTCACATTTATTAACGAGATATCAGTTAAAATTAACTTTAACGATCACGTTCGTCACTTTATTTTGCCGAGAAAAAAATTGTCGATTAAGGCTCTGTCTCATTTGGAGAATTAAACTTAAAAGTGACAGTTCGAAAATTAGCAAATAACCCAGTCATAAGAATGGTTGGTGCTACCCAGCAATTCCAATAGGACATCGATGGAAAATGATTCGATATCTGTCAAAAGTAATCTTGCTCTGCGAGCAGGGTTATTTGATAATTATTGAAATGTCAATTTTGTGTTTAATTTCAGTTTAATTATCCAATTGAGACAGACCCTAAGTGTGTAAGTAACATTTTTTCATGAGTTAGGGTAGAGGATGTATTTTGGACCACCTACTTTGAGTACTGTAATCAAAAGCTTCCATATTGGTCTGTTGATTGCAATATTCAGATTAATTCATGAAAAACAAGTTACCCAACAAACAACGACAAGCTACAAACAAGCATCTAGGTTGAATTATTGTTTATTTGTGATCTTTGTAGCTGAATAAAATGGATGCTGAATAATTTGCTAGACAGATTTCATTTCAGTATTTAATCTAACTAATATTCGACATGGACTATTTATTTGTTTACTACCTTTATTTGAAGTCGAACTTACGTTTTCGTTTAATCACATTTCAGCACATTGGGGAAGTTTAACAATGTACTGAACTAATGATTTTTAAAGTTCTCTGTTCGACTATGATGTGATGCTCTGAAAGGGTGGTCGAATTGAGTTTGAATAGTAAGTTAATAAGCAGGCATTAGACATCCTTCTTTACCTTTGTCCTTCTTAATCATTGGATTTCACATTTATCTGATCTATCGCACAGTGGGAAAAAACATGCTTTTTCAGTTTGAGAGAAAATCTGGATTCTAGATCTTTTAATTTTTAGAAAAATAATGATTTATTTTCAAGACATCCTTTTTATTTTCGTGATTTATTAAACTGTCGGAGATTATAACGAACGAAACTGCTGGAGCAATAAAAAAAAATCATGCATTCATGCGAAACTAAATTTACTAAAAGCCGGACATAACGCCGTTGAATAACATTGGAAAATTATTGAATCTTTGATGTGTGGAATCCCAATATTATTGCATGAATGTTGATCTTTATTGCTGCGAAATTGGAATAATCTTAGCATTTGACAATCATATCGCAACCGATTATCAAGAGATTCTGAGGAAGGCCGAATATACATTGATTTTATTTTCATAAATCCATAAATAGCGTTAAGGACGGATTTTATTTTATCGTTTATCGACATTATTTTTACGTATTTTTCCTATAGTGTGCGATGGTTATGACTGGCTGAACAATGATTGAAATAAAAATCTTGTACAGTTATTAACAAACTGTAGTTTGACAGATCGACTTACTGAATAAGAGTCCAAGTATGATTCATATTCAGCAATAAGATTATTTATGTTATGCACTGAGTGAGCCATATCTAACAAATCAAGAATGGCGCGGATGACAACGTTACCGGCGGATGATCAAATGACAGCAGTTCAAGACCCGATTTAGGAAAATGTTCATTGGAGATCTTACTGATGTTACCTTCTATGCGTTATTATTTTCGAAGAATTCACATGTAGCTGAATTGAGGCTTAGTAAAATGCTTATTAAAGGTTTAACGAATCAGTTAATAAAGTTGTTTTTCAAAATGAGATGTTGTAGTTGTATAACTTCGCCAAAATTGTGTGAACAAAGCTTGAACAGAAGTTGTGATAAGAAATAGTACAGACATTATTCAACACAGCGCTGAATTAAATCATCACACTGATGTTAGTTCAACTAGTGAATGTCTGTTGGGTAGTTAGGTCCTCTTGAAAAGTTAAGCGAGCATTCAATTAATAACTGAGGAAATGCTAATAGAATACAAACTTGAAAAGCAGGTAAAGTTCCAATTGGAATGTAGATCCATTGAAGAAGAAATTTTCTTCTATTTATTTGAAAGCTTGAATTACATTAATTCATTTCCATGTTTCTTACATATTTCAGGTAGCAGGTGTTGAAAATAAACTTGTTTTAATGAACTAATTAGACTTCTAACGTATTCTTCATTGAACTGAATTTCCAAAACAATGAAATCATTCTCGTACTTCGAATAAACGATAAAATCACAAGTAACACAACCTAATACATACATACTTAACTGAATTTGTGCGTAGTACTTATGATTCTTATTTAATTCAAAACCTGACTCTCGCTGCTTAATATACAACTTAGTTGCTTTACAATTTTCTAACATCCACTCCAAACCATGTTCTTTACCAGACATGGGGCATTTAATCTCAATTAAAATATTACAGCAAGTATCGACGCCATCTGGACTTACGCCAATCCATGGTTCTGTCACGCAAACTACAAAGCCACATTTTTTCACTAATGGATTTCGTTTTATTCTGTAGCATTCGAGTGCTGATTCCTCTGTTTCCGTAATCTAAAGCTTTTGATCGGATCAGCTTCGGGTTCAGATAAAGATTTGTCTTCCTTGGCCAATCTGTATTCTTATTACGGGTGTATGTAAAAAGGTCGTAACAAGAGCTTGCAGTGATTCTTATTGAGCGATGTAAATACCAAGCATCATTACGCTGTTCTTTAGTTTCTTCGGCAATATCCAATATCGACTACACATTTTTAAGAACATTGGTCTCATAAAATTGCTTGTAATTTTCCTCCAGCAGCCATTCAATATTGCAGATTTGTTGGACATCAAGTATCATGCCGTACAACTCATTGCGTGATACATACTCGCCGTAATTCATTTGCGACAGAGGACCAGCTATGGGCAGTGGTGCACTCAATTCTCTCCCATCGATGTGTTTCTGGATCGCTGAATTCGGAGATGCTATGTACAAAAAAAATCATGTTATGGAAGTTCAACTTCATTACTTCACTAGTTTATTACCTTTCAAAATTCGGTCGAAGGCCTGCTGCAGCTCTTGCTTATTTAATGTATCAACCGGAGTAACGACTGGGTGCTGTCGAATACAACACAATTGCATCGGTGGTTTTGCGTGCCATTGGATGATTTCAGCTCTACTCCTACCCCAAGCTTGTCGGGAATCCGTGCACGTCATAAATTCAACCGATCTGAATCTGAAATCATTAGATTTTAAAATCTCAGAAAATATTTTTATCGTTCATGTCAATATTTACTGGCACAGGTGCAGAAGACAAGCAATATTATGCTTGCATCGGGACGTTCCAGCCTTGCAGGAACAGCACAGTGACCATTTGCGGTAGTCTGAACCGATCTTCAAACGTAGCTCATGCGGAACATCTGCTGAGTGAGAGCTCTGTAGCACATATGCCGTCAACCCCAGATAATCCTGCAATTTTTTTGTGTAGCCTATGCAAACGACTTACTATAAATTCAATTGTAATGTAAAATTTGTTCGAGAAAAAAATCGATTTTTTATGTAAAGATACCATAACAACTCCCATTTTCTATTGTAAAACTGTCATTTACAATAGGCTCTATGGTGTGAAACAATATTCTTCAATGTTATTCTATTGTGAGGCAGAATAGGGTTACTGTTAAATTTCTATTGTAATTCTTTTGGGATTTTTATTAGGGATACTAATCGATTAATCGGGATTTTACGACATCTCTAGTCACTCCCCCTGCGAAAAACACGGATGACTTTGTCAAAACTTGTGGCAACGCAACACTGCAAGAAGTTCATCCACACTCACATTCGATGTTCATCCGCAGTTTGTTTTGGCATGTGTGAAGAGGTTATCTGAAAACTTCCTCTGACGAAAATCGCTTCTTTCTACCTTACGAAGATAAGTATAAATAAAATAAAATCACTGTCGGAGATATCCGGAGTACGCCACAGTAGATAAGCGCATCCTTTCCCGGACCAAGAGAATGGTATTCTACTTCACGAGCAATGTTGTTCAACCGCCGGTGACCCTCTTCATGGGGATTGATAAGTACGAAAGTGAGTATAATATTTTTCATGTAAGGGAGTTGTTATCGTCACTAGTATTTATGTAAATAAATTGATAAATAACTATTTTAGACGAAGAGCTAATCAAATGGGGCTGGCCGGAAGACGTTTGGTTCCATGTGGACAAAATGTCCTCAGCGCACGTATATCTTCGACTGGCACCGGTAAGTCAAAGTTTAACTCCTGGACGAAATCTGTTCACGATGAATTCTTTGATAGGGGCAATCATTGGACGATGTGCCGGCGACCGTACTCGAGGATGCTTGTCAGCTAGTCAAAGCTAACAGTATTAATGGCAATAAAATGAATAACATTGACGTCGTTTACACGATGTGGGAAAATCTTAAGAAAACGCCGGCTATGGAAGTGGGTCAGGTGTCGTTCCACAAAGATAAAGACGTTCGCAAAATGCGCGTCGAGAAGCGAGTCAATGAAATCGTGAACCGGCTAAACAAAACGAAGCGAGAGGAACATCCGGACTTCCGGGCGGAACGTGAGAAGCGAGACGCCGAAGAACGAGCGGACAAAAAGCGTGCGGCCCGGGAGGTACGTGAGAAGGAAAAGGAAGAGGAGAAACGACGAAAGGAAGAAGCGGAAATGAGGAGCTACAACTCGCTGATGAAGTCGGAGAACATGACCAGCAACTACGATGCAGGGAATGATTCGGATGAGTTCATGTGAACGATGGCCAACTGGCAACTGATGTTGGTGGGAAGGATTATAAATTATTATCGTAAACTTTTTTTCAACCTGTACGCGACTAAGTACATTTGAATGGGAACTGTATCAAACTCAAATAACGACAATTACCTTACAGTCGAAAAATACTAATAAATATGAATGCCGAAGAATAAAATTCAAAGTTGAATATTAACTGCAGCTAATGCATCCACAATCCATTGGGGTATTTGTTCATCTGAGAAACGTTCCTTCATGTAGGATTCGACAAATTGTGGGAAGGTGTCGGCTTTTATATGCTCTCGCATTTCGTTCATCAGTTTGAGCTAAAACGATAAAAAATAAAATTGTTCAAAAGCGACGTAGAATCCCTACATATTGCTATTTAATCAAATGTTCTAACATATCAGTCTTTTCCCTAACCTGATCAGGATGAGCAACACATTACGCACATAGGTGTTCGATTCATATACACACTAAACAAAGCCCTTGTGGTTGATCGACTAAACCCACTAAACCGGGATAATAAAAAGGGATTTTTTTTGTCTTTCTTATAGAGACTTGCAGCACGAGACTGACACGTCTCTATCCAGAGAGATTGGTTATAGCGCTGCACTGAACGATTACCAAATTTTGAAGATTGCAATCAAGATCACACTGCTTAACGCCACTTACAAGGTATTAACTACCCCTATTCGCATAAGCGCCCCATGTCAGTTTTCTTCAACTTGAGAAATATGCCGTTGAACTTTTCAAACTCGTTTTACATGGAGAAACAAAAAAAAATCTAATAAATCGATAAAACCAACAATCTTTCTGAAAATTTGGCATGATATTCTTTATCTGTATACATACATTGCTATGGAACTATTAAATAGACCATAATTACATTTATGTTTTGTGCGAGAGTGTATCAAAATCTAGAATGTGAATCGGAGGCGAGCCAGCCTGGGGCTGCAAGTCTCCTTAATAAAGCTAATAAAGCTAATAAAAAAAATAGAATGTGACTGTTATGCGAATAAATAGCAAGATGGGATAACACAAGTGGGTTTTGATTTTCAAATTTCTTGAACAAAGCCTATTATGTGCTATTATTTTATGAGTTTTTCTTAAAGATAAGTTCATTTTAAGCTTATTTCTGAAATAAAATTAAAATCGTCAAAAATCGACATGCGACTCTTATGCGAATCGCGGCAGTTAATTTCATGAAAGCTCGTAAAGCACTAGCGAATATGTCTAACAAACCCAGATTAATCCACCTAGCGATAATTCAAGCTCTATCTGGAATAAGAACGAATGTCGCAAGAGAGGATTATCTTCGTCGACTTCCCCTCATTTAAATAAAAGTGACAAGCAGTAAATATAAATGACAAGCAGCGGATTTCTATGCGGTTTATAACCTCAGAACGATAGAAAACAATGCGTACTTGCATTCTGAGGTGGTAAACTGCATAGAAATCCTCTGCTTGTCACTTTTATTCAAAGGAGGGGAAGTCGACGAAGAGAATTCTCTCTTGCGACATTCGCCCTTTTACCAGATAGAGCTTGAATTATGCCTTTCTCGTGTATTATAAAAATAGTGTTATGGCCATGGCCTTCTTCTTCATTGGCATTCATTAAGCACTTCCACAGTTATTAACTACAAGGTTTCTAAGCCAAGTTACCATTTATGCATGTGTATACCATAAGGATAAGAATAACATGATGATACTTTCATGCCAGGGAAGTCGAGACAATTACAAAACCAAAACTGCAAGCCTCAAAAGCAACGGAAAAAGTAGACGAGAGATGATAACACTCTAAAATGATTCAGAGATAATATCAAATAGGAATGAAAGTGTCTCATGTGATCCATCTACAAAGCGATCGTCTATTGATTTTTACCTTTCTGCGTGCTTCCTAAAAAGTTCTCTCCAGAGCCGAAAGCTCTATCGAATTTACTCACCTGAAATGCAACATTGTGAATACTAATAATGCTGCAAGCAACCGGTTCTATCGTTACGATGTGATGCAAATACGACCGAGTGTAACTTTTGCACGTCGAACAGTCGCACGTCTCATCGATAGGTCTCATATCGGTTTTGAAGCTCTGCTGCTTCAAATTCATTTGTCCTCGTCGCGTCAAGGCACATCCAAATCTTGCCGTTCTAGTCGGGTAAACACAATCGAACATATCGATTCCCAGTGCCACACAAACAACCAAATCCGCGGCAAACCCAACGCCCATCAGATAGCGAGGTTTGTTCTCCGGTAAAAGATCCGTGCACAGATGCACCGTCTTCCAAAACTCATCCTTACTTTCACCGCCACTCAGCCCCCCTACAGCGTATCCTCGTGTATTTCTTTTGGCCAATTCTGCCGCGCAAATCTTCCTCAATTCAGGCTGCAGCCCCCCCTGCACAATTGGAAAAATGCTTTGCTCGTCGTCCCTTGCATGGGCCGATATGCTTCGATCCAGCCAGCGAATCGTCCTGTGCATCGCTTCCTCCACTCTTGGCCCGGTGGTTGTAGTCTTCACCACATCGTCCAACTGCATCATTATATCCGCTCCGATAGCGTTCTGGATCTCCATCGACCGCTCCGGAGTTAGCATGGATTGGCTCTTGTCGTACGGCGATTCAAATTTTACCCCTTCTTCGGTTATCTCCGCCAGCTGCAACAGTGAAACCATTTGGAAACCGCCAGAATCGGTCAGCAGCGCCTTTGGCCATCCCATGAACTTATGCAACCCGCCAACTTTTTTCAGCACCTCCGTTCCAGGACGCATCCCTAGATGGTAGGTGTTCCCTAGCATTATCTGACACCCCAGATCAAGTATCTGATCCGGCAGTAATCCTTTCAAGGTACCCTGAAATAAAAGCTCATTCCAAATTAAACTTTTCCCTATCTCATTGCGCAAATGTACTCACCTGCGTTCCAACCGGCATAAACACCGGTGTATCAACATCACTGTGCCTCAAGCTCATCACACCGACGCGGGCTTTCGTTGTTGAACATTTGGCTTCCACTCGATACCGAAGCGGCGGATCACCATCTGGTTGACTTGCACTGGCCATAATTGTTGTTGTCTCACAATTCGTTGCGACGATTTTCCGAACTTGCTGGGATTGAAGAAACAACACACTACGCAGGAGCAGCGTTCGCATCCTTTGCGTAGAGCGCAAAAACAGATGTTACCGGCTCGGCTTTTGGCTTTGAGGGACTTTCGATTCGGGACAAAATGAATCAACACGTGCGCGACGCCGCACACTTCCCCACACCACGTTCATTCCTGAACCCCTGTGTAAAATAGATAGAATGTCAAAATGTATCTGCACCAGTGATGCCGGATGTCTTCAAATCAAATCAATTTGAAGACATATACACGCTTAGTTCAGTTCACCCAAATATGGGTGAAGAGTACCTACACTCAGAAATTAAAGAAACCGGCAATAGAATAAAATCTATACTATTTGCTTATTTATGAGATTTATTCATTGCTTAGTATATCATGTATACTATCATAGAATAAAAACTAAACTAACACCGATTAACGCAAAAGTATTTGCTCCAATGTATAAGTTGTTGTCAGTTTGCCTCTAGTTTATGAGAAAAACAGTTGTCGATCAGAAAATTTAAAAATAATGCTTATTAAATGAATTTAATTAATTGAACTACATATATCAGGAATAACGAAAACAACATGAAAGGTAAGTTATTGTAAAGAAATATTATCACACTATTCTACTATTTATTCGTATTCCGCAAAACATAACTTTTTTTTACTTTCTAGGCAACGCTGGAAGATTGATATCACAGCCTCCGCGAGTTAAACAATCGGAAGCGAAAACCAACTTTGCAGGGTTTGTCTTGCATTCTTGCAACGTATCACATAGATGGTAGGAAAATGTGCCTCAGATCTCGGAGTGCGGCGGATTATGGTGATTTCAACGAACGTGGCAGATTATGGCCACTGTAAGTAACAAAAATGTGTTGATGCGCTCGACGTTTCGATTGTGTTTGTTGTATGTTGAAATTGTATTTAAAAATATGTAAACACGAAATAAAGCTTATGTAGAAGATCATATTCACCATTTCCTTTCATTTCCTCAAAGTGAAACAAAACAACTGATCAATACAGAATCCACCTAAAATTTCAGCCGAATGACGTAAAACTAATGTTGATTAAAGCCGGTTTATACTATACTCTCAATAAGTCAAAGTTATACTAACGCAGTATAGTGAGCACTTAAACGAAGGTGGGGTCAACCAGGCGAATAGCCAATTAGAATGACTTATAATCTATTTAGTATAGATTTTTTCCAGAGTGTATAATCGCCAAATAGTGCACATACGTATTTATGGGTAAAACAGAATTTACCCATATTTGAGTACATGCCAATTTAAGAAATATTGGTAATGTTTACCTATTTATGGGTACTTTATTATAGGTGAAATTTACTCACAAATGGGTGAACTTTTTTTGTTTTGGAATTAAAAATCGCATTGGATAAACAAATCAATATTTCGCAGTAAACAAATCAATAATAAATAAGCAAATCATGCAAATTTTCGTCGTTTTCTATATTTATTAGCAGCTGGCAGCTTTTGGGCCTGCCTTCTTAATCAAATTTCAAAACATTAATATATTTACAATGTACAGCTTTTATCAACCTGTGTAGGGTAAAATGCCCAATAGTGGACCCCCTAGTAGCGGAATTTTGCTCTTCCAGTTATAAGGAGTAGAAATTTTCAACATATTAACTCTGCTTGATATCTAAAAACAAGCTCTGCATCCCCTCTTCACGATACATACATAAAACACCCAAATACATGAAGTTATTCGTTGAAATTAACATTTTCAAGTCTAACCGAATTCGCCCTATAATAGACCCACAAGGGGTCCATAATAGGAAATTGCTTCCCTATAGTCGACATTTCATTTGATTTTCATGTCCCGTTTCGGGACGTTCTTCTTATGGACCCCCCAAAATATTCCTATAATGGACACTCTCGTGTTTATTTTTTATAGAATGGTAAAAAATTATCTAATTTTACTTTCCATGGTATTTCCAACGCACGTAATCAAATCATAGGACTGTAAGGTAGGTTCTCCTGATAGAATTTCATAGCAAAATATTGACATTGTGCAGTAATAATGCAAAACTGGCTGGAGGGTCCACTATTAGTTGAGGGTCCACTATTGGGCACTTTACCCTATTTGTTGTTGGTCATTGGGCTTTGGTTGTCGAAAGATTACACGGTAAAAAATATACACGTCCATGCGAACTGTTCTGCATTTGAATATGCACTACTTTGGAATCCAATCAATATCAATAGCTGAGCTTGTCGCATTCAAAGACCATCACTTCCATTTGGCGTGCACAATGTTTTGAATTTAAAACAACAAAATAAAAAAATAGGATTACCTCAGCTCAGATTTGAATAACATACCTTTGCTTGAAAGTCCTCCGTCTTACCATGACTCCATCTCACACTTCGAAATACCTCTTGAAATAAGCAGAACAGATGAAAGAACTGTCATCTATTTTTAGAACAACACCAATATCGCTCCACTATTAAACCAATAGCCTTGAACCTGTGAATTCAATAGCATAGCACTTTCAATTCTAGTGGAGACATTATTGGTGCTGATCGAAGTGCTAATCATTTCAACATCCAGTGAGTAGCACTTTGATCAACAGTGTTGATGTTATGAAATTGTCTGCATTCAACACACTCGTGAAAGGTGTGACACCACTTCAAAATCAAAGGAATATCATTTTCAATAATAGTGATTTTGAAGTTGATCATTCAATAGATGGAACAGTTAAATTGAGCGTGTTGATTTTTTACCGTGTAAAATCACCCGATCGACGATACCAGAACTGGCGACGGCTTGGGGTCAGTAAACGTTAACCGCAGCAGGTACCGAGTCACCTGCTAGCTTGCTCCGCAGTAGCCGTGTAGGGATCTGATGGTATATAATCTCAACACTTAAAAATTAGGATGCTGGAAGCTTGGCTAGAAAAAGTACGGTAAAAAACCCGTTCCGTCACCACCACAGGTGCAAATACCTAAAAATTGATTCTAAATCAAAATGAAAGAAAACTAAATTATGTTATACGAATGAATAGCTTACCATTAAATCAAGATCTTCGATTTGGAAGCTACTTTGGCATCCCATAGTAAAATCTGCCCTCGGTACGAAAAAAGTAGCAGTCTTTGCTTTCAGTCCAATTCGCGCAAAATGTTCACGTTCCCTCTCTCGATACGTCGACGGCTCCGCTGAAGATTGTTCCTCCCTCGGTTTCTCCAATGGCCTGCTAACCTCCTTCATTATCTATCGTTTGCAGGTTTGCAGTTGCTTCTGGGGAAGCTCAGGACCCGTCAAATCAAGAATTGTTGTCCAATAAAGCTTTCTTCGTGGCGTGGTATATGGCAGAGTCTATTGTATATAGAGTTACGCAAAGAGTGAAGCCAAATCTACCTATTGAACTGTCAAACCGTCTACCTATCGAGCAAAGTAAACAAATGATTGTTGGTAAGGCGGAAGTATTGTTATCGCCTGATGATTATTATGGCGAATTAAAACTCATGAATTGAAATGTATTAGATTTGTTCTAGAAAAAGCTTCAAAAAACTTCAATACACCCCTCAATAAAGTTGCAACAAGAAATTCACGTGTTTGCACTCTGTAGGTGACTTTGGTTATCGAATTAAAAAGCTTTAGAAGTGATCACTCCCGTGAAGTCACTTGAAGGGTTGAACAAAAATGAAAGTTTTCAACATAATAACAAGAGCATCATTCAGAATAAGAGTAAGAAGATCCTCTTTGCGCAACTCTATATAATAGACTCTGGTATATGGTAGCTACTGATCAGCTTGGTGGAGCAAACGGTTTTCCGCAGCATGCTTATTGTTCTAAAAAATATGGTTAGGGGCAGTAGGGGCAATATGAACATACGGGGCAATATGAGCCACCCTAATTTTGAGCTTATTGACAAGTTTTATCATGTAAAAGTTATATGATCTTTAAGAGGATGCTACACACATGCATCAACGTGAAAACCGCATTAAAATTTAATTCAAACATGAAAATACACTTGAAAATGTAAATTTTCGCTGCATAGGCAAAATTATTATAAGATTTGAAGTTTATAAATAAGGTTTTGACACAAAACTGATTAAAATACAGGTCAAAAATACACCACAATCAACAGATATATTAAAATTGAATATTGTACACACATGTTTGTATTGATACAAATCTGAATTTATCATAAAACTTTTTTTTTCCCAAAACCAGTCTCTGTGGGGTAATATGGGCATACCTGCACAGAGCAAGATATCAGGCCTTAAAATACGAACAAGTTCAAATTTCAGTAGTCAAATACAAGAATATTATCATATATGTAAGATTCATTACGGAAAAATTACAACAGCGCATTACTGCGATTGAAACAGAAAAAATGACCATTGGCCAATTCAAATGTGGCTGTTCAAACGGTGAAGAGTGGCAAATCGGTTCAGTCCGCTGTTGTGCGGTTTTTTAATTCTATTTGGTATGGAATACTCACAACTGTTGTCATATTCATATTCTTCCATATTACGATACTTTTTTTTGCCTAAATAAACGTTTTGGATGGGTGGCCCATACTGCCCCAAATGGTGGCTCATATTGCCCCGTATAGTCGGAAACACACATTGAAATCAATACATTTTTAAAAGTGCATTCCAACAATTTCCAAACGCATTTTTCGTCATTCATCGACGTTATATGAAAGGGGACATTCTCTAGTATAAGTCAACTACATTTGAACGATGTTTTTTGAGCTTTTCAGCGCTTTTCGGAACGATTTCCTTAGGTGGCCCATATTGCCCCGATCACCCCTAATTATAATAAAGTTACTAAAATTCTATTGAACTAAATCAATTACCAGTTGAATAAAAATGTTTGGTCTGGATGTTACAGCGGCAGGATCGAAAAACAGTGAATGAATGGATTTCACTACGAGCAGGAATCGTATAGCACCTAGACCTGTGCGCCGCCGCGCCACGCCGCCGCCGCCGGTGGTTTTACTCACGCCGCCGCCGCCGACGATTTTGGGTCGGCGCGCCGCCGATCATAATTTTGCCACGCCGATGACTAATCACAATAAAAAAAATCAATTAACTTGAGTCGAGTCGAGTAAAATAAAAAACACTGAAGGTGGAATTGAATGGAATAGTCCCAAATATAGATAGTAGAATCTATAGATGAGCGAAAGCATGGCTGAGTCGATTTTTTTTACCGTGCCCGCGCGCATATGACGTCACAGCCCTTAACATTTTCATTGAAATCGTGACGTCATGCTCGTTTGGAGACACGTTTGACAGTTCGTTTGGAGACAGAGGATTTATCTTCGCTCATCTATATATTCCACTATCTATAGTACCAAACTCGTGTTATGATTGTTGGTGTTAGTAAGTTGTTAGAATATTATTGAGGTGGAACTCGTCAAAATTCTATTGTAAATCTACCTCAAGTGATGGTATCTCTAAGACAGTGTGGTGACAAACATTGGTCAATGAATAGGTTGGTTGATTTGTTGTGAATTTGAATTAGGCTGTATCTAGTAGATTTAATCTACTAAGGGCCGATTACTTCACCACCGCTTAGGCCTTAAACTATGTTTAAGTGTATGGGTAAGTACCGCTTAAGCGTTAAGCGGAGGTGAAGAAATTGGCGCAAAGTACCCGCATAATCGCAGACCATAAGTGTGCCATTCGCCATATCATTGTCTACTATAAATAACTTTAGTTCTATGATTTCCATTATCAACCAGAAGAATGATAAACCTACCGTCTCATAAATAATGCTGACCATACGATTTGTTGTTATCTGACTTTTAACCACGTGGGGAATGGGCGGTTAAGTATAATTACCATTTAAAAACTAACATTTTCTCGAACAAAATTGTCAACGTATTACATACCAGATGGTACATGTACAGTCTATTTTATCCAGAAAAACCTTATGACATGTGGATGATTTATGGTTGGATGATAAAATTATTATTTTTTGGTACTACAACCCTTATTGTTCAGTTTTTTATTGAATTATACAATAAATCAATGGAAATTCAAAGAACATGCAAATGCTGCATTGAGCATACAAAGAATATAATATATTTATTTATCGAAGAAAATAATATTTTTTACATATTGAAGGTATTATCTATTATGTAGTCATTATAAATGCACTTCTAAACCGAAGCCAGCTCATGCAAAAAGATCGAGTTCTTTTCCATTCCCAAGTGTCGAAAATCTATCGTGAGTAGTGCGCATGATAGCGAATGAATGTATTGCAGATACGTTCAATTCACGAGTAATTACGACATGAAGAAACTGGAGAAATCTCAATTGCTGGCCTTACCTTCCTCGGTTGCCAAATGCATATACGACTTATTGAATTATGAACCATCACGGAATAGGAACTAATCTATGGAAGGAAATCCCGGGGGAAATCTAAAGCATCTGGTGAGTTAATCAGCTTAGGTTCCTCCTGTTGACCATGTTGAGCTCCTCAGGAACCATTTAATTAGACCCGCAACTTGGATATCTAAAACAAAAGGAGACACTATTTGACCGGATGTCCAATTCCAAAGACAACATGAACCTACCTTTTGTTTATACTGTGGTGGTAATGCACGACGCTCTCTTGTATTTCATTCCTTATTTTCCCTGTAATGATGTAGGAAACTCTTGAGTATAGATATATTCTAATGTTAATTTTACAAAAACATACCTGATGATATTCAAGAAAAACTGTCTGGTGGCTGCCAGTTTCACAAAAGACTCCAGATGTCAGCAAAGAATAACGAGTTGTTACACACATCAACTGAATCCTATTCAGGTTATTGTGCAAATATTTTGAAATAATAAAGTTCGCAATGTGTGCGTGAGATATTCAACCATATACAACGATATGAGAGGCACATGCTACGAAAGCACCATGCGGGTGATGGTCAGAAAACAATTGTCTATGGTTTGGAATACCAAGAAGGAAATTAAATAATTATTTTCTAACATCATATTGTAACGTAATTATAATTACGACCCAGTGTTGTACAGTTTTTTATCGTAATGTTTACAAAGTAGTATACGATACTAGTGTAAGAGTACTGTACCACATTTGTTACCGATACACCATGTGTCATACTTATGGTTGGTACAATACCATGGTTGGTTTTGAATTATGCGGGTATACTTATAAGTATACTTCTATACAAAGTATAGAATAATACAAAAAATGTTTAACTGGTCTTTGGAGTTCGTCTAAGCCAAAGCCTCATTCTGTCGGCCACCTAAATCGGTAGGCAGTGTTGTCCTACACTCTGTGCAAAAAATTCTGCTCTTTGATTTTACTCCATCCAAACGATTTTACAATCTTAACTAAGTAAGTGCAACTAATAGAAGGCTATTTAAATTTTATAATTGTCCATCGTTTAGATGGAGTAAAATCAAAAAGCAGAATTTTTTGCACTGAGTGTAAGACAACACTGCCTCTAGGTGACTCGCAAATTATGTTTGTTGTGGTACTTTTGTGAAGGCTTGAATACGTGCCCAAAGCGCCAAAACCACTTGTTATATTTCCTAGTAAATTCCTTCAGATATTCCTCCGAAAAGTTTCAATATAAAACCATAGAAAATTATATTATGTATTATTCCGGAAATGTCTTACGAAATTTCTCTGAAAATTCCTTCAGAAATTTCATTGAGGATTTCTTCAGAAAATCCTCCACGAATGTCTTCATGAAACTCCTCATGGAATGCATACAAAAAAAAATGTTTCAGTCTTTTCTACGAAAATGTTGTTAGGAGAATCGTTAAGGAATTCCTTCGAAAGTTTCTTGAGCGATTCCTCCGGATATTTCTGAAGAAATTTCTCAAGAAATTCCATTTGGAGTATCTTCAAAATCTGTTCAGCAACTCTTTAATTTTTTAAAGCAATATTTTATTATACATTTCTTCGGCAATTATTCTATGAATTCCTTAAATAAATTCTTCTAGAGATTGCATAAGGGGGGATTTCTTCCAGCAATTCCTTTAAAACATTATCCGGGAATTCTTCCAGGGCTTCCTGCAGGAATTCCATCGAAAAGGCCTTTATGGGTTCTTTACGAAATTCTTTCAGTAATACCTTCGGATTTTTTTAGTGTTAGTTGTTTAATTTGTTTGTTTTATTTTTTCGAAAATTCAATTTTCAATTTCTTCCAAGAAATCCCGGAGGCTTTCGAAGACACTTTTAAAGAAATCCCTGGTGAAATACCCAAAGGAATTCTTGGTGGATTTTTTTAGATTATTCAAGTAATTTTTTTTTTGAGAAGCTCTTAAATGAATTTTTAAAAAGGTTGTTGAAGAAATTCCTGGAGGGTTTTGTGCAGGAATTTCTAAATGTATTTCCGAAGGCGTTTTCAAAAGAGAGCCTGAATGGATTTTCGAAAATAATTCCAGTTTGAACTACTTTAAGAGATTTCGAAGGTATTTCTTAACAATTTCGAAGAAGAATTCCTAAAAAAAATTCCATAGGAATCCATAAAGGAATTTCTGAAGGATTTTTTGAAGGAATACCCAGAGGAATTCTCAAAGGAATTTATGAAAAGATTGCTAATAAAATTCTCTCAGCTATATTTTGGAATTTCTCTCAGGAATTAGTTCAAAAAAGCTCCTTCAGAAATTTGTTCAAGAAAACCTTGAAAAAATCGTTGAAGTATTTTCCCGCAAATTCCTTGAAAAATTCTTCTTAGAACTCTTGTAGAATTCCTTGCAAAGTTCTAGGACGAAATTTCCTTAAGAACTCCTGAACAAGTTCCTGAAGGATATATCCGAAGAAGTCCCTGAAGGTTTTGTTCAAAGTAACTCCTGAAGAAACTTCTGACAGCCTTAGTTATCTCCGAAAATTCATTTGGACATTCCGTCAAGGCTTCGTTCAGAAATTCAGATATACCTTCTGAAAATCCTTCGCAAATTCTTTTTGAAATATCTACCTAAAGAGAATGTTTTAGGAGTTCCTTAGGAAATTGCCTCAGAATTTCAAATAAAATCTAAAAACTCCTTCAGAAATTTCTTTCAGCTTTGGAATTTTGCTTTGGAATTTATTTGAAAATTAATTTGTTGTTCCTTCGGATTATTTTAGGAAATCCTTCGGATTTTTTTAGTTATTCCTCTAGGAGTTCCTTAGCAAGTTCCTTGACAATTTTTCCTGAAATTCACATAGGAATTCTTCCTAAACTATGTTAAGCAATCTATAGAAAATTTCTCCTCCGGTCAATTATTTTGTAACTTTACGAAGCTACCTACAGGCACTGACAAAACTAGCTCTGTACACATCGTTGATTCGTCCAGTCGTCCTGTACGGCCATGAATCATTGACGTTTAAAGATGCAGATTATCGAATTCTCGAAGTGTTTGATTTGAAAATACTGCGCTCAATACTTGGCAGCGAGGTGGAAAATGGTAAATGGCGCAGACGAATGAATGAATCACGAGTTAAACCAAGTATACGAAAATGCAGACATAGGCAGGTTGATTAAATAAGGCAGATTACAGCGGGTTGGACATGTAGTGCGCATGCAAGAAGGGAGACCATCAAAAGAACTTGCAGAGAACCTGGAAGAGGACGTTTGCTCTGGGGTGTGCAATCGAGGAAGATGCGGAAGCAGCCGCTGATGCATTTTGGAAATACTGTTAGGAATTCCTTTGAAAACGTCTGTGGGTATTTCCTCAAAACTTTCTTAAAAGGTCCCTAATACACTTTCCAGCACTACTTCAGGAATTCTCTCGGAAAGTCCTTTAGAAAGTTCTTTTATACTAATGACACACTGATGGTATTCGTACCATGGTACAAGTTGTACCACAGGTGTGTCGCCTTGTACCATGCTGGTACAACGTGGAAAACCATGGTACAATATGTACTAGGGTATATAACCGTGGTATACCACGGTCCTTGTACCACCAGTGTGTCTTTAGTATTAGGAATTCCTTCGAAAAATAGTTCATTCTTTAATAAATTTCCGAATGAGTTCCTGTAGGAATATTGAATGTTTTACTAAAGGAATTTCATAAAGAGAACCTGAATAGCGAGATGGATCAACTAGGTCCGAGCTCGATATGACAGACAAAGAAAAAAAAAAAAAAGAGAACCTGAATGTATTATGCAGAAATTGTCATAGGATTTTACGAAGGAATTCAAAATGAAATTTCCTGAGAAATGCCTGTAGGAATTAAAAAAAAAGTTTCCTCCAGAAATTCTTGAAGAAACTCCACCAAGAACTTCGTTTTTTTTTTAATTTCTTTATTATAGTGATTTTTTCGAAGGAATGAGAAGCTCATCACTTAAAGAACTTTGTTGGCATATTTAACCAAATATCAGGAAAAACATTAAAAAATATTTTCTAAAATTTGGATATTTTGAGATCAAAACAACTGAAGCGTATCAAAATCCTGAATTGGAAATAACTTTTGAAAAAAGTTATTAACAAATTAGTTCTATGACACTGAAATCTAATTCTTTACACTTAGGGGTCACGAAAAAGAGAAGCAGGATTTATTGTTAAAATTTGATTAATCAAAATCAATGAATAATTCAATGAGTAATTCAAATAACATTTTGAAATCAGGTATTGATTAGCATCGCCGGCAATTGACTATTTTGAATGTGCTGTTTGATGATCGGCAAACGCAGAATATTGCAATTTTAATCTAATCTACTGAAGTCGGTTTTCATACGGGCAATTGGTACCGTGTGAATCAAAACCGCGTGAATCCAAAAATCCGCGGAAAAATTGATTTTTCCGGCCATTGATTTTTTCATCCACGCCGGTTCACGCCGCCGCCGCCGCCGCCGATGAAAGTCAACGGCGCGCCGCCGTGACGCCGCCGCCGCCGGGGCAAAAGTGACCACCACGCCGCCGCCGCCGATGATATGACCGGCGCACAGGTCTAAGCACCGGGACAGACAGCGAATTAGGGGAATAACATGTAGCACCGGCCAGACAAAAAAATTAACAACAGCAGCATCGGAGGCAAAGGGTGGATCTGAAATTAATAGTTTAAAAAATTAGAATAAATAATTAGAATTTTTAAATTATTTATCTCACTCACAAGAAATTATTTCTTACAATATCGAATTCAAAACAAATTTGTACTTACTTGGTTTAAAAAGAAATCAGCATCCCTTTAGCGCCCACATGCTATTTCTCCCTTGCGTTTCCTGTATTTTCAACGGATTCGTGGTCTGGACTTTCCTCTCTCATTTACCAGTTAATTTGGTCTGTTTTCCTGGTCACCATCGCGGCCACCATCATAAGCTGGCGATCGGAAACAAGACGAGGCAACACGCAAAATGGAACGAGCACCGTACACGCAAAAAAATGTTGCGGTAGAAACTACCATTCCGAGGGTTAATTTAAGAATACGCACCGACGATTTTCAGCAGACAACAAACCCGTTCGATTTTACCATGCGCGCAGTAAAAATCAACTGTGGTCCTGGTGGAATGTTGTTGCATGAACTGAATCAGTGGTGAATTTGTCCGAATGCGTGGTTAATTTAATTGAAAATTTGTGGTTATTTTAAAAACATGGCGTAGTCTACAAAATAGTAACCGTTACCATGGAATTTTTTTCTGTGTAGCTTTCCTCATTAGAATAGACTAACGCAAAATGAACTCCCCCAAGAAATTATGACGTTTGAGCGGGTCGCATAATGAACGCAAAATGAACTTTTGTTCGAGAAGACGACCCGCTCAAATGTCAAAATCCATCGAGTGAGTGAATTTGATGAACTCCTGCACAGGTCTATTGTCTGGAAATGTAATCCATTCTCGGGTACTTATTCAAAAGGACGTATGTGATTTTGTAAACAAAGATTCAAACGTCGATTTGTCCGATCTGATGGCACTCCCACGCAAACCAACACCACTAACAGGTAGCCGAAGCCTCCCCCTATCTGTCTATGGTGATGGTTTGCGTGGGAGGGCAATCAGATCGGACCAATCGACGTTTGAATCTTTGTTTACAAAATCACATACGTCCTTTTGAATAAGTACCCGAGCATTGGAGCTTTTAGTAACAGTCGGCCTTGCGATCCATTGATGTGTTGAGGACCCAATGACAAAATCAAAGCGCTTGCTGTAGGGTTGATCGATACCGAAGCAACGTATTGTGCCGTATCATATGGTCATATATAGACGAATCCAAGTAAAAATAAGAAGAAGACACACGACGGTGTTAACTTTGACAGATCCTACAGCACAGCATAGGAAGATCATTTTAAAATGCTTATAATAAATTCTAGACAAATTGTAATTTAAAACTGATTAATGTAGGGTACGGAAAAAGTTCTGAATTACATATTCGGAAGCTTATCTCAATTTTTTGAATATTTTCCAAAAATGTATCTATCATACAGTTCGGAACTTTTTCCGTATCATACTTCAATCAGATTTTAATTACATTTTGTCTAGAATTTATTATAAGCATTTTAAAATGATCTTCCTATGCTGTGCTGTAGGATCTGTCAAAGTTAACACCGTCGTGTGTCTTCTTCTTATTTTTACTTGGATTCGTCTATAGACCAGTGCATGATGACGTAGGTTGACAGTTCACAGAGCTTTTTCTCCGGGACTTAGCCTCGGGCGCAGCTCCCGATAAAATTGTTTCGTCATATTATTCGCATGTAGATGTCCTTTGAGATTGATTTCATGCTGAATGCAAAGAATAATACTTGAATATTCGGATCACAGCAAATTCGAACTAAAAATATGAATTTTAATTTTCCCTTCATCAATTTTTCTTCTAACACCTTGTAAACAAGCTCTGCGAACTGTCAAAATAAGTGAGGTTAAGTTAGAGTTTGCATTGATCTATTATTTGAATCAAAAGATATTTTAGTTATTGCGCTTTTTGCACTTTATAAGAGTTCTGCGAGATTTTTTTTCTCACAGTCATCTTTTTCTCACACTCAATACACTCAAAAAAGTTTGATTTTCCGTGTATAATATTTGTGAGTGCTCAATCTAAAACAAATAGACGTCAAATCATGTCGGGAATCGATTTACTGTACACGCTTACATATGACTAACGAGTAATGGGTTATAATTGGGTAAATTTCAGTAACAAAAATCGATCAACTCGAAATGAGAGTGGGTGCGAGGAAAAGAAGCGGGCAAATCACAATGTTCACATAACTCTTCAAATTGGTGAAATCGGCAATATAAGATTAGTTATTTATAAGTTTAGGCTTTTTCATGCCCTGTGTCGCATCGGACCGAGTCAGACGCATTTAGGCTGTGAACCATTCCACCGCTTCGTTTAACTTTTAGTTAAAATTTGACAGTTCGATGGTTATTTCGCCGTGGTTAAAAATAACCCTGCTCCAGAGCATGGTTAGATTTGACAGTTCGATAGTTAAACTTTGTTCGCGAGAAAATTGGCGCCAAATCCATTTCGCTTCAAATAACCATCAATCTGTCAAAACACAAATGGGTCGGCTTCAGAGTAAAATTTTAACCACGATGAGAAAATAACCATCAAAATGTCAAATTTTAACTAAAAGTTAAACGAATCGGTGGAATGGTTCGCAGCCTTAGTTTGGATCTCTTCACGCAAAATCGATCAAGTGCTTTTTTAAGTTTACTTTGCCAAATAAACGGCACCGAAGTTTCGCAAGGTGAATTCCTGGCGACCAGGAGGAAGCGGGCTGTAATTGGTAAATTACCAACCGGTAAATTGCTTAATGAACACTAAGCTGCGAGGCGGCTCTGTCCCAGTGTGGGGATGTAATGCCAATAAGAAGAAGAAGAAGACCAACCGGTAATCACTACAGCGCCGTGAATATCAGCATTCGGACAGAGCATCATCCATCCCCGTACGACGACGTACCAAATTTTTGACACCAAATTTTCGATTCATGATTTAGCGATTCGATTTGCTGGTTGAAATCAGCTGGTTGAAACATATTGTTCTGCTGGAATTCAGCATTTCTGCCATTTCTGCTCGATGTGTACTGAAATTCAGCATACACATCTACTGAAAACCAGTAAGCAAAATAATATCAACTGTTAAGCCCCAAACGCAATACAACGGAACGGCGACGGAAACGGAAAATTTAACAGTTGCCCATATATTTTCTGTCAAATTTGCCGTTTCCGTCGCCGTTCCGTTGTATTTCGTTTGAGGCTTTAATCAGTATTTTGTGCCACATTTTACTGAATACCAGCAAACAATTCCAAAAAACCCCTGAAACAGTAAATTTTAATTGCTGAACGCATAACAGCATTTTTTTCTTTTGCTGAGAACCAGCAAATCATAACTAACAAATAGATATTTAGGCAAGTATTTGTTTCACTTGGACTGCCATTTTTCTTCTTTCCGAATGGAAGTCAGCGACAAAGTGCTTTTCCTGTTGTGCAAAAATCTCTGTAAGTAAAATCAAATTTGTTGCTTTAAGCTATTCGATTTCAATTTCAAACAAATATATTTTGTTTCAGTCGAACAATGCCGCTGACAACCAAAAATTCGATGTAGTCCATGGCTACATGAGCTGGATATTTATCTCCAACAAATAGAGATTAAAAACATTCGTCGATGAATAAATGTTTGAAAAATAAAGAAAAGAAACATAACATGTGCAAAAAAAAATGTAAAAATAATGTGTACGTTTTGATATTGAATCTCAGTCCCTTTACTTAATCTATACTTTAATAACATAAAATCGCAATATTTATGAATTTAAAATATACTGGAAATACAGCAAAACGCATCCATTAGCCAATAGACTAACGCAAAATGAACTCCCCCAAGAAATTATGACGTTTGAGCGGGTCGCATAATGAACGCAAAATGAACTTTTGTTCAAGAAGACGACCCGCTCAAATGTCAATCAAAATCCATCGGGTGAGTGAATTTGATGAACTCCTGCACAGGTCTATTGCTGATAACCAGCAAACAATATTTTGATTTTGCTGAAGGTTCAGTAAATTAACTGTCACTTTGCCCAGATCGGATTTTGCTGGATTATACTAAAGACACACTGATGGTACAAGTACCACGGTTATATACCCTAGTACATATTGTACCATGGTTTTCCACGTTGTACCAGCATGGTACAAGGTGACACACTAGTGGTACAACTTGTACCATGGTACGAATACCACCAGTGTGTCATTAGTATTATCAGTATCTATTTTTGCTGAAAAGCACAAAAAAAAATCAGCAAAATTTTGCTGGTTTTCAGCGAAAGAAATTTGGTGTGTACATGAGGCACAACAACTATATACAACTATAGATAGTAGAATCTATAGATGAGCGAAAGCATGGCTGAGTCGATTTTTTTGCCCGTGCACACGCGCATATGACGTCACAGCCCTTAACGTTTCCATTGAAATCGTGACGTCATGCTCATTTGGAGACACGTTTGACAGTTCGTTTGGAGACAGAGGATTTATCTTCGCTCATCTATATATTCCACTATCTATAATTTGAACAACATTTTCGATAAAGCTATTTTAATTGTTTTTAGATTCTTTACACAGAAAGAAAAAACATTAATAAAATTTAAAAAAAAACCATTGGTAATTTTAAAAAGTTGCGTTGGTTCTTTTTCGTAGAGAGTTGCATAAGTTCAAAATAAAAGTACGCCAACTTTTGCAACGATCATTGTTCAAAAGTGGTATGTCGCTCTAAAATTAAAAGTTTGAACATTCAAATCTAAATTGTAAAACTGTCAAATGAAAATGTTCACACCTTGAAAAATATAGTGAATTATTTTCATTCAGAAGCCTCATTTTTTAATTGAAGGAACCTCCCCGCTCCCCTCGTACCCTTTATCTTCCCATTTTAATTAATTGCATATTATTCGGCAACTCGGCCGTACGAAAACCATTTTTTTGTTAAATATCTTGGCTGTGCATATGCACAGCATATGTTTCGAAATGGACAAATTGATATGAAATTTGCGAAAAAGAATCCACGTGTCTTGGAGGGACTCGAACCCTCAACCTCCTACTCTCTAGATAGGCGTGATAACCCCTACACAAAAGACCACTTAAAGGTCACGTTTGCGGAAAAGCCATCAGAATCCGAGTACCAACCTCCACCGCGGTTAGCTCTCTTTTTTGCAAATTGAATATCTTTCGGATGCTTGATTTGCCCAATCTCCACATGTGCTTTACTGTTGTATATCCACAGTCAAGCGAGTGCACATTGTTTATTAAACGAGAGGATCGCACTCCATGCTCCCCAGTAACGGACTGGGCGGGACGGTATAGAATGCGAATTCAATCGCACTCTGCTGTGCCAAAAGCTTGCTTGGCTAAAGCATTTGATGAGTTTGATTGCCTTTACGTAAGCGGTCGCGTGTACTCAGACGACTAATGACGGTGATGAATTTTGCGCCGTGTTCGACTCCCATGCAAAAAATATTGTCCCACCAAAATATGTTCCAACCAGTTTCTCCATATATGAATGACGTCTCCACTGCAAGAAAGAGCTGTTTGGGGTGTGAGATAAGGTGCAAGAATGATGTTTTGGATTGTGCTTTCGCTAATTTCTATATAGAATTGGACGTGTGAGCATTTGTTTTGGTACTTTGAAAAATTTGCACGGTAGTCTATTCTTCGGTGAGAAAAGCAATATGAACAGTATATCTACATTCCTCCAGTTGCGCAAAGAGGATCTTCTTACACTTATTCTGAATAATCTTCTTGTTATTGTGTTTGCAACTTTCATTTTCGTTCAACCCTTAAAGTGACTTCATGGGAGTGTTCACTGCAAAAGCTTTTTAATTCGATAACCAAGTCACCCACAGAGTGCAAACACGTGAGTTTCTTGTTGCTACTTTATTGGGGGGGTGTATTGAAGTTTTTGAAGCTGTTCCTAGAACAAATCTAATACATTTCAATTCGTGCGTTTTAATTCGCCATAAAAATCATTAGGCGATAACAACACTTCCGCCTTACCAACAAGCATTTGTTTACTTTGCTCGATAGGTAGACGGTTTGACAGTTCAATAGGTAGATTTGGCTTCACTCTTTGCGTAACTCTATATATAATAGACTCTCGGGGAAACGACCCCGATGCACGATGGTCAGTCAGCTGAAACGTTTTTATGTAGAGTAACGGAGCTATCGGGGCCCTCTTTAGCCGTGCGGTAATACGCGCGGCTACAAAGCAAGACCATGCTGAGAGTGGCTGGGTTCGATCCCAGGTGCCAGTGTAGGCAATTTTTGGATTCGGATTGGGCATAAAAGTATCATCGTGTTAGTCTCATGATATACGAATGCAAAAATGGTAACTTAAGTTAAGACAATTGTCTTAGAAACCTCGCAGTTAATAACTGTAGACGTGCTTAATGCACACTAAGCTGCGGGGCGGCTCTGTCCCAGTGTGGAGATGTAATGCCAATAAGAAGAAGAAGAACGGAGCTATCAGTTGGAACTCGAAGCGGCAATCTACCGTGGCGCTTTCAACAACTGAGACAGAGTACATGGCTCTGTCAACCGCAAGTCAGGAGGCCATGTGGTGGAGAGGATTATACATGAGCTTCACGGGACAAACGATGCTCTGGTGATCCACTGTGACAACAAAAGCGCTATCAACTTGGCGGAGCGTGAAGTTGGCTACTCGACACGTAGCAAACATATTGACATCAGGCACCACTATGTCCGTGAACAAGTTGAAGCTAAAACCATCAAGCTGAAATACGCGTAGCATCCAATCTTCAAGCGGCGGACATCTTGACGAAATCCTTACTTGGTCCGAAGTATAATGAAGATAGGAACAAACTTGGGGTTCATAACAAATGTGCGCTTAAGGAAAGATGTTAGCATAGTAAGTGTTTGCAAATATACTCTATTACCAATATAGTCCACTCTGGCTGATTTGAAGAGACAACGCAGTAGCGCCGCGGTGCCACAAAAGGCAAGCAATGTAGTGAAGAGACATTCCGAAGGGGTGCTTAAACGTATTATTCAATACGCAACCTAACATTTCGAAATAATGTGCTAGAAATCATCCCATGACCCCATTTTGATATCCGAGTTTAAAAATAAAATTTAAAAAAATGTAACTCAAATTTCCAAAAATTGTGAGATTAGTGTAATTTTTACAGTTAACGCACCCCTTGGCTATCGTTTTCAGGCATTTAATGTAACTAATTTAGTTACCTTTTGTGACGCAAGATGGTGTGAATGTGTTGTCTCTTGCCTGATATATGGGGATTTACGAAGTGGACTATATTGTTAATATACTATATTTGGTGTTTGTTAGTATAGTAGGCATTGAATATTTTAAGTTAATAAAATCACTTTCTGTTTGCTCCACTAACAATAGAGGTAATAAACTACGATTGTCGCTGCGGTTCCCTTTGTTATCGTTCGCAAACATGTCGGATATCTATCTGTCAAAACGTAGAGGAGGATCGTCGCTGACGACAGCGACAATCTTCCTCTATAGTTTATTACCTCTATTCCACTAACTGACCAGTGACCAGTCGAGTTTTCATTTGCTCTGCTTATCAATTCTGCGACTTCCGAGGCGATTTCAATATGCAGATTATATAAATATTACAAAAGATAGAAAAGTTTTTGCTTCGGGCAAAAAGTAAAAATATATTTACACTAGCCGGTTGATCTGCAACGCATTTTGGACGTCAAATGATACTTTATTTTCAGTTATGCGCAGGTAAAAAAAAATTCAATGGCATCATTCGTTTAAATTTTTCTTGCCGGCGCACAGTAGGACCAATCTTCCAAAAGACGGTCAAAAGCCACTTTTTCAAAGTGATCCAAATTATGAACTAGATTCCCGGATTATTAGTAGAATACTTGACGATGATGAAAACACAGATTTGTGTCGGATGGATCTCATGTTTACAGTCAATACAAGTTGAGCATGTTGTTGATTTTCAGTTCTGTTGAATCTTGTATAAAACATGAAAACATGAAACACTTTGAACACATGACCATATGACCTGTCTTCTCTCTCTTTTTTTATAATTTTATAATTTGATGGTGGATTGTTTAACCATGTTTTGCAGAAAAAAAGGCACAACCACCGCTAGGTTTATTGATCTGGGTGATGGATTTTCGGAACGTTGAAGTGGAAAACTGTAGTGAACAATATTTTACTTGATATTTATTCCATCTGTCTTCAGTATTTTTCTGCTTTCACAAGCTCAGAACAAGCCTTGCTCTGGTTTCCTGTATACTATCGTGACTGCATATGCAATGATCCCAACATTAGTCCCTTCAAAGCTTTTTTAAAACTTCTATGTCAAACATTCCATGTTACTATTGCCAGCAAATTAAAACCACTCAAAACCTGCTTCTCTTTAATAGTTTCCGATTAGTTTTTTTTCTCCAATTAGTATCTTTCGCTTACCTCTCATCATTTTTAATGATATCTGCTTTTAACCTAAACTAGATTGCACGCTTATTTATCTAAAGGTAGGTATATCACCCTTCGCAATGAACTAATATGATTGAAACGGGAGAATAAGTTACTTAATTTTATTTCCCGCATTATTTATATGCAATTTTTGCCAATTCTACTACACGAACAATGTAAATATCTCACTAGTGAAAGTATCGCTAGAATTTTGCCGAGTTATGGACTAAGGATTTGTACAATGCGATGAAGTGCGCCATAGCTTACTTCATGAAATAAAACTGTGATTTTCATCAGCATCGCACATTGTTCTACCACCGAAGAAAAGAAAAACACCACATGTGAGCATTCACGGCTAATTAAAACTTTCGAGAATTATAATTAAGAGTTTTGAAACGTGTCTTCGGATGATTTTGATCTACACTGCGCTATAGTCGTTTACTATTTATGTTTTAATATATTCGAATTCGATATAACACCAACCCAAGTCGTGTCACACATTTTCAAAATACTGCATGGGATTTAAATAATACGACGTTTATATTACGGATTCAATAACATAAGATAACTACTAAGATAACCGAATGTTAATAATAAGAGACAGAATATTTGTTTTGACGATGAATGTAGCTCACGACGTTTGCGTGGAGAAAGCATGAGTCCAGAGATGCCAGTGAAAGATGCGACTAATTAGTTAATTACCGAGCCAACTGATTAGCTGAAACGATGGTTCGAGCACTTCGAGCAACTTTTCAAGTTTCGATTCCCGACTAAACACCAACATCTCGGCAAGAGCCGCCAATGATGCGACGTAGTTCCGAAACCCCATAACCAGGGTTCTTATATCAGGGTTCACTCACTTCGACAGTAGATGGGAGAGACTAGCGCGGGGGTGAAAAATTCATTTTCGGTGCAAAACATAAACAAACTCGGTGGCTGCCCCATATATAAATCCAAGATGGCTGAATCATGAAATTGGCATACTGCTACACCTGTTTGTATTCACCTTGCCCATAACTGGAGGAGATTGAAGCAGCCATTCGAAGCATGGAATCCAAAAAGGTCTTTGCAAGGTTGCTGTCCGGAATTCTTGCTACATGCCCTGCCCATTGTACCCTTCCGGCTTTAGCTACCTTCTGGATGCTGTGTTCGCCATTGAGCTGGGCGAGTTCGTGGGTTATCCTTGGGCCGCCACACACCGCCAAATATGGTCCTAAGCACCCGTCTTCCGAATACTCCGAGAGATTGCAATTCCTCCTCGAGTATGTCCGTAGAGGACTACCGGTCGTATGTCCGTCACATTTGGTGCGAGTGTGAATATTTTTCGACCGCAGTATCTTCTAGAGCCCGTAGTACCACCTCTAAAGTCGATTCCACCTACAAGCATGTACCGATGCCTATATGTTTTATAATTCGAGCCTGATGGCTTCACTACTGGATTTAACATGCTGAGTTCTATTAACGATGCCATTAAAAACCGATATCAATAGAAATTCAAAGGCATAAATGGAGGTGAATCGGCCACACATTACGAAAGACAGAAGGCGAAGTCTGTAAGCATGTGTTGGACTGGAATCCGGCGGAACATGACACCGCCTCTGCTGCCGAAGCTACGAAGTCTCTACAAATGAATAAAGGAAGTCGGTAGGAACGTGACCTGGGCCCAGATGAATGCTAAAGCAGCCTATAAATAATGTGCTCGGGGCACATGAGTGAGTGTCGCCGCACTCTAGGACGAACCCGGTATTAACACGCCGAATACCGAGTTCGGTCAGATTTGGAAGAAACTTGAAATTTAAATAGCTATTTATGTCTCAGCAGCCCGTTGACCGATTTTCAAAATTCTTTCATGTAGTTTCATAGTACTGACGTTTTGTGTTTCTAGGGGTGCTCAATCCCTACATGCCTTTGGAAGGGTTTACTACAGTCGCCTCTCCACATCTTGATATTGAAGGGACCATCGAGATAGGGAGAGATCGAGGCATGGAAGGAAAATTTAAATGGGTACTAGATCCAAAAAAGCTAGTTGCTATGAAAAACGACAACAAAACAAATGTCGTTTCCTGTTGTTGATGTGTTTGTTATTGTTCAAAGATGGTCTAGTAGCCTGAAAATCTGACTATATTCGACATAAGGAGAGTATATCCTGAACAAAATATGATCAGAACCCATCGAGATAGAGGGATATCGAGATAGGGAGGTTATCGAGATGTAGAAAGCCCAATGTATGTAAATTGAAGGGACTGAGAAAACCATCGACATATGGAGAGATATCGAGATATAGAACATCGAGATGTAGAGAGTCGACTGTATGTTGGAAAACAATCTTGAATCGGATTTTTCATAAATGTGTCCAAAAAATAATCCTGAGGACATAGATAACGTAATATGAACAATATTCCTACAGAAATTCCAGGTTCTCCAAATCGTTCTGGAGCTCAGATCAGTTGACCTACCAGGTCAACTACGTTCTGTATCACAACGACGTTAATCCGTCAAGCCCACACATGTCCATAGAGCCTTTGTGTACCAGGTGTTTCAAGTTCTCCAAACTATTCCGGAGTTCAGATCAATTGGTCACCAGGTCAACTACGTTCTGTATCACAACGACGTCAACCCATCAAGCCCACACATGTCCATAGGGCCTTTGTGTATAACTTGCAATTCAATCATGCCTCTACCAGGTGTTCTAAGTCCTTCAAAATGTTTCGGAGCTCAGATCAATTAGTCTACCAGGTCAACTAAGTTCTGTAACACACCGACGTTCGTTTCGGAGTTGAGATCAATTGGTCTACCAGATCAACTACGATCTGTACAAAAACGACGTCGATGTATCAAGTCCACACATGTCCATAGAGCTTTTGGGTATAGCTCACAATTCAATCAAGCCTGTACCAGGTTTTTAAGTTCTCCAAACTCTTCCGGAGTTCAGATAATTGGTTTACCAGGTCAACTACGTTCTGTATCACCACGACGTAAACCCATCGAGCCCACAAATGTTTTTAGAGCCTATACCTGTACCAGGTGTTCTAAGTCTTTCAAACTGTTCCGCAGTTCAGATCAATTGGTCTACCAGGTCAACTACGTTCTGTATCACACCGACGTCAACCCATCAAGCCCAGACATGTCCATAGAGCCTATGGGTATAACTTGCAATTCAGTCATGCCTAAACCAGGTGTTCTAAGTTCTTCAAACTGTTTCGGAGTTCATATCCATTAGTCTACCAGGTCAACTACGTTCGAGATCATACCGATGTCCGTTTCGGAGTTCAGATCAATTGGTCTACCAGATCAACTGCGCTCTGTACAAAATGACGTCAACCTATCAAGTCCACACATGTCCAAATAACCTATAGGTATAACTTGCAATTCATTCATGCTTGTAGCAAGTATTTCAAGTTCTCCCAAGTCTTCCGGAGTTCAGATCAATTGATCTATCAGGTCAACTACCTTCCGATATAGCGATTTAAATTTTAAGTTTCCTCCAATCTGAGTGATCAGCTGCATCAATCAATCCACCACATTATCCAGCAAATATGGGAGGATGAAGAACTGCCTGCCGTCTGGTTGGATGGCCTCATATGCCCAATCTATAAGAAAGGGTCCAGACTAGAGTGTGCCAATTACAGAGGGATCACCCTTCTGAACTCAGAGTACAAAATCCTGTTTAACATACTGAGATCGCTTGAGGAGTCCTTCGTCGGCGAATACCAGGCAAGTTTTCGTGAGGGCCAATCAACAATGGATCAGATGTTTAGCCAACCGATGATCCCTAATAAATTCCGGGAGTACAACTTGCAGACTCACCATCTGTTAATTGATATCAAAGCAGCGTACGATTCGGTGAAAAGAAATGAGCTGTGGCAGATACTGTCCGAACATGGTTTTCCGGCAAAACTGATAAGACTGATACGTGCAACGCTGGAATGCTCGAAATTAAGTATCCGGATTGCAGACGAAGTGTCAACCTCGTTTGCGACTTTAGACTAGTTGAAGCAGGTTGATGCACTTTCGAATTTATTGTTCAACATTGAACTCGAGAACGCTATTAGAATATCTGGCGTGCAGAGGAACGGCACTATCATCACACGGTCGCATATGCTCCCGGGCTTTGCGGAAGACATCGACCTTATTGGAAACGATCGCAGAGCAGTAGTGGAGGCTTCTGTCCCACTGAAGAGGGAGACGGCGATGATAGGCTTAACCATTAACTTTGCCATGTCACGCTTGTGACATGTGACAATGACGTTTCCCGTGAAGTGAAAAATTGCTGCTGCAAATAGGGCCTTTTACGTATTACGTAACCAGATTAGGTCCCGCAACATGCAGACGGAATCGAAATTTGCTCTATACAAAACTCTAATTATACCAGTGGCCCTTTAGCGAATAGCGGAAACAATATTCAACAGATAATCAGATAGGGGCCGGCGACTTCGTGGAACTGCACGCTGGCTGTACGCGGTGGAATCGGGCCTGAGCGTTCGGAGAAACTGGAGGAACATCGCTCAAGACCTACGATTATGGAGCTCTACAATACGCCAGGCATAGGTGTATCGACGCTGTAGCCAACCAGGTATCCAGGTATCCAAATATTATCTCGGTATTTGTAGTGTTAAGAAAGTGGAAAAAGCTAGAAGTGTTCGATATAGCTCCGGATGATACAAAAAGGCATGTAGCGCAGCGAGCTAAACATAAAACCGTTTTTCAATAAAAATAAAGGTTAGAAATATCATTGCAGTTGTCATGACTTCAATCACAATTAATTCACATGCAGAATTTAAAGAATATCTGGCACTAACTTGATGAATGTAGTTAGTAATATTTTACAAAAATCTTTTTTTTTTCTCAATGGGAATTCTATCAGTCTTTGTAAACGTTATTAGGTTCAATAGTCGAAATATGACAATTTCTTGTATAAATAACAACATTTACACTCTCTCTGTTTTCTGTTTTATATGATATCGTTTAGGTATTCTTACGAAAAGGTTATTTCTTTGGTTACAAATATAGGAAGTTTCTGTTTAAAAGTTCAATATCTTGAATTCAATGAGAAGAGCTCGAATTCTGTCTCGGGGAACAAACGCCAACAATGATTAATTTTCCTAAATGATTTACATATTTATTGACAATTTGTCTGATGATAAATATGTCCACTTAACGCTTACCCTTATTTATTATATCGATAGCAACACAAACTATCAAAATGTGCCTTCATGATTAGTCGTGGCTACAGATAGTGGAAAAAAGAGCGGACGTATGGCTAACTAGGAAAAATGACGGTTTCAGCAGGTTTTGTTCTAGTCTACCAATGTTACGTGAATATAAAACTGAAATATGTATTCTGAAGCGTAGCTGCAGCATTCTTTGATATACAGAGAATCTCCTGACAAAATTTGAAAACAGTAAGTTTTAGAAACCGCTGCTAACAATATGTAATAGAATAAAACCTGAAAAGCCCTTATTATTCTGAATAAGAGTGAATGTGTGGTTGATCGGTGATGAGTTTCATAAAAAGCAGTTGTCTTCGGTAATCTATGAATTCCACCCTCTATAGCCGTATCCACTTATTTTTTATACGTATAAAAAGGAACACAAACTGTTGCGATGAATATTCATGACGTTAACGCTAAAGGGTTTAACAGTCCCTTAATTTTTTAAATCGATTAACCGTTTCTTCTCTTGCTAAAAAGCTGTAGATGATGCATATTCATAAGAAAGGAAAAATCTTCTCGCATATTCAAAATGTGAATTTCATATTCCGTCAGTTAAGTTTTTTTTTCAAAAGCCATATGACTAGAATCGATTGATTACCTAGAAATCGTATTTGTTTATTTCATCACGTTTGGAGTCCTAACGGGACCCCTGCTTGATTGGAACGCGATTCTTTATGAAACAGACAGATGATCTCCGTTCTAATTTTAAGATTCGTCGTCACTGTCCTTCCGGGCATCGTAATCACGTTTATAGAGCCGTCCGTTCATCGTACACTACGACCGCATCCTGATCGGACAGAGGAAGTGCCGAAAGGTTTTGCGATCGCGATCGGCACAAGGCAATGATAGCCGCTTCATCGTTGCGCATTCGATTGCGGCGCTTTTTGCTGAAATTCACCTGCAAAAAAGACAATGTGAAATAGAAATTCTATAATAAAAAAAAACCCTCCAGGTTTAGAAATGAGCTTGGTTTTATTTTTTCCGAAAGACTTCTAACAATCTCTCTTTTTAAACGCTTTTCCGTTTATAGGGTACAAATGAAATTATTGCGAATATGTAGGTAACTGCATTTTAATCTGCAATATCCTTTTCTACTTTTCAAAAATATTGGGCCTTTTTATACGAGTAGAGTAACGTTCGGTCAGTCGATTTCGGTTATTCTCAGATGCATTAACCATGTCACTACTCGTAGAATATGCCAATTTGTATCAAAATCATAAGTTTATACAAAAAAGTTACGGAAAAGGTTTTTTTAAATTGCTTGTCTATCCTTCGACAAAGGAGGTCCCCTTACCTTAGCATACAGTTCGTCCAGGTCATCCGCGTTGGATAACGGCCTCTGCTTGTTTTTGCCCCACGACGGTAGGGATCGTGTTCTGTAGGATGTGCTGCCACAGTCCTCGTCGGTTCCATCACCGCTAGCATCATTTATTCCTAGATCAAAAGTGGCATGCGAAAAAAAGAAGCAGACAGAATTAGGTACAAACTCGAAAAATTAACTTGCTTTCAATTAAATATTAGTTTTCAAACATTAATAAACCTGGTGCAGCCGTAGATTGATGAGCACCGTGTTTGAGATTCTGATGAAATAACAGGACGAGTCAGTAAATAGTTTATCATTACTTACCCCCACTGGAGGCATACAGTGGATTAATGGCCCACATGGATTTGTGATGCACCAATTGTCCCTGCTGGTGTTGTTGTTGCTGTTGGTGATGGTGCGGCTGATGATGATAGTGGTGTTGTTGGGTTTGATGCTCTCTGCAAAAATAACGAACGAACAATGCACTTCATTAAAATGCGGATGGACAATTAATATTTAATGGGAACACATATGACACAATGTAAAATAAATCTTGCATGGATCTCTCTTTACTAGCCACGCAAAAATGCTGCTTAAATTGCCTATGCAACCATTATTTAATATACCACAGGAACAGACCGTGAGATGAGGAGGAAAACCATCGACGAAAAATCTCTGACACCATGCTGTCGTTGCATAAAACTTGAATGAATCATCTATGAATTGACATGTGAAGCATTGAAAAATTTTTGTTCGCCTAAAAGACAAATTTTGAAACGGAGGCATTCCACGGGGGCATGTCAGTCGATCCTGAGCGACCATTTCGAAAATATTTGAAACTCTGCACAGTTTTTCAATTTCATCTAAATCGTCATTTTTCGATATCAAATCTTCATATTGAGTCACGACTAACTTTTCAAAAGGGTGTATGTGAAAATGGTTCAAAAATATTTAAAAAGCTGCACAGCAAAAACGGAATGTTCGATTGTTATGATTTTTTCAGCAAAGTTAGACAACTAAATGGTGATTCTTAAGAAAATGTGCACAGTAAAAAAAATTTTTTTGCCTTTAAAAATATCATTTTTGTCACAAAAACTCAAATATCTCAAAACCCTATCTTTTTCGAACTTAATTTTTTAGGGAAAACGGTCCATTATATTAGCTATCTACCATAAAAATTTGGTGATGGTAAACTAATAAACAAAAAGTTATGACATTTCAAACATTTCACAATTTTCACATTTAGTAAAAAAAATTTTTCTGTGTAAGTTATTTCGAGAATTGCAGTTTGATGCAGATTTTATTGTTAAGGGACGTGATTTAAACAAGTTGTTTTCATGATATTTTGATTTAATTATTCATAGCATCTATAAGAAACTTAGACACGATCCAGTGTTGTGATCAAAAGTATTGATAGTGTCATAATTTTCATTGCACGTGACTGGCGAAAAATTCTTTTAATAGTGTTGAAACCTGTTGATAATAACGTTGATAGAAACATATCAGAAATGTTATTTTTAAGACAAAAGCTGCAAAATCAAAGATTTATATACACGTGTACGTCTATAGTTTACCTGCAAAAAATATACCTCTTAGAGAATAGACTTTATGATCGGGAGGAAACGGGTATCTTCAACAACAACAAATGCATGATAGGTACATACCATGACAATGCTCACGAAAAGCAAAAACATTACTACTACTAAGGTTGTTAAAGATCTTATAGTAATTTTTTCTTCAGTCAAGCAAATGACACCAAACTAGTCAGTAAAAACTTAAAAGTGATTTTGTTTATTGAAATATTACGAACAACATGAGTAGCCGCTTTCTCAACTGTTGTAGGCCGTTTGATGGAAAAAAGTGTTCAAAAGAGTTACGAAATCTCACCGAAAGCACCATAGATAAACTGAAAGCGACTGGTTATGCTCCAATGTCCACATTGAATACAAATTTACGCATTTGCACGTCCTGCCGTCTAAACGTTGACAAAAGAGCAATCTGTATATCATCGGTTGAGCAGAGCGCAGGAAGTTCGAAAACGACAGCAACTGAGGAATTGCCAGATGTATCGACAACAACTGAGGAATTACCAGAAGTATTAAGTGCTGAGAGCCTTGCCACCGTACCATCAGCGAAATCTGTTTCAACAAATCAATCGGAAGATGAGTGTATCCAAAAGGTCAACATCGAACGCTTTAACAAGGGCATAGCTGGGATAAAAGTGACTCCGATTAAATGGAGTAAGATGGACTACGTTTATTACCCGGAGAAAAATACCGTGAAATAAACGAAGCTGTACGAAGAAACCTCTTCAAATTAGGACCTGATGATGTGGAAAATACAGACTACGATGAGGTAATTATAAATATGAAGGAAAGGTTCTCGAATGCAGCCACGACAAGGAAAGAAAAATTATTGATTTTGTCGATGCTGCCAAGTTCGTGGTCTATTCAGGATGCCATTGATGAGTTCAAAACCAATAGAAATACAGTAAAAGAGGCAAAACAATTGAAGAATAACTGTCTTTCAACCAAAAATACTAGGTCTAGTACTGCATTAACAGATGAGACAAAAGAAATAGTAGTTCAATATTTTGAAGATGATGAAGTAAGTCGAGCTATGCCTGGTCAAAAAGATTATGTATCAGTAAAAAAAGATGGAAAGCGTCAAGCAATCCAAAAACGATTAATGATGACGACTTTGAAAGAAGCGTACACACGCTTCAAGGAAATTCACGATAATATTAAAATAGGTTTTTCCTCATTTGCAAGCCTTCAGCCAAGGCAATGTAAGCTTCTTTCCAATTCAGGAACACATAATGTGTGTGTGTGCACAACCCATGAGAATATTAATCTTATTTTACATAGTTTGAAAAGAATCAATTTAACAAAGGATATTAAAATGTTAACTGGTAGTCTTTTGTGTGAAAATACAACATCAAATTGCTATCTACGATCTTGTTCGGATTGTCCAGATTCTTCATCATTGGAAAATACTTTATTCGCTGAGTTTGAAGAAATATATTGATCAGTTATCATTTGAGCAATGGGTGACCACGGATAGGTGTGACATAGAAACTATTGTAAAACCTGTAGATGAGTTTGTGTCATATTTTTGCTTGAAATTAGAAAGTTTAATCCCTCACGATTTCATTAAAACAGAACAATCCAGCTTTTTAAAAAATACGAAAAATACATTACAAAATGGTGAACTAAATTAATGATTTCGTGTGTGTTACTTCTACGTGAAGTTAAACGATTTACAATGATATGGAAATGCTAATATCATCTTCCAAACTTGGACGTACATGTTCATTAGACCTGTTCACCATTTTCAAAAGTATTCCAGATTCAAAGTGCCACCCCTCTATTTCAATTAGTATCTTAAATGGAGTCCCCTGACCAATTTTCAGCCAAATCCATGAAGATTTGGAGGTGCATCAAACGAGATTTGTGATTTTTTAGACTTTTTCGTAGAAATGTCGTCTCAATGCATCAATTTAACTCCACATAATAAAAGGATTAATCGTTGATAGCTTCTTTAGACTATTATCTACCACTTTGTCATTGATACTAGGATGTTTAAATGGCTTATTCTATGACTTTTTATTAGATTTAGCTGAAAAAAATGCCTGAAAACCAGAAAAATAATTTTAGGTGCTTCTGGGGGTAGTATAAATTTTTAATATGTGCCCAATTCAATTTTTCCTTTCATTTCCTTCGAGTGTTGCGGAAGTTTCGTCCATACATCACTTTATTCTGAAAAATAAACTTCGCCATGTAATAATGCAGTTTTCATGAAATACTCAACATTTGAATAGGGTAGTCAAGCAAGACCATTCCCCCCATGCTAAAACAAAGTTGACCATGATTTATGAGCAATGTCATCCAGTATTTTCGACCCATTGGTATGGATCTAGAGTGGGCTATGTGGTAGTGTCAGGGCCTGCAGATCAACAGGTCCACGGTTCGAGGCGCCGAGTAGATAAAGATTTTTTCTTGTCAAGTCTTATGGAAATGCCATGTTTTCAATGACCTTTTGGGGTCGTTAACTACATTTGAATGTTATTGATCCTATACCCTCCTCCTAGTTATTGCATCACTCATGCCACTGACTAATTTCAAACAACTTTCACTGATTGAGATTATAATAAGTATATGTCCATCATTGCAGTCATCAATTGTGAAGTAATGGTTTGTTAATGGGAGGGATCGATCAGGTTTTGTTCGATGTTCGTTGTGCCATGAGTGTGGTACAATAACTAAGGAGAGGATAACTAGTAAATCAAGATGTTTTTTAAACTTGATAAGATTTTTTTATCACGTTCAATTTAAAGTATGTTTCCGACCGCGACAACAGATTATCGACAAAATGGAATTGAATACATGGCTTGATAAATAAAATATTTTCAACTGCTAGGCGCCTCGAACCGTGGACCTCTTGATCTGCAGGCCCTGACACTACCACATAGCCCACTCTAGATCCATATCAGTGGGTCGAAAATACTGGATGACATTGCTCATAAATCATGGTCAACTTTGTTTTAGCATGGGGGAATGGTCTTGCTTGACTACCCTATTCAAATGTTGAGTATTTCATGAAAACTGCATTATTACATGGCGAAGTTTATTTTTCAGAATAAAGTGATGTATGGACGAAACTTCCGCAACACTCGAAGGAAATGAAAGGAAAAATTGAATTGGGCACATATTGAAAATTTATACTACCCCCAGAAGCACCTAAAATTATTTTTCTGGTTTTCAGGCATTTTTTCAGCTAAATCTAATAAAAAGTCATAGAATAAGCCATTTAAACATCCTAGTATCAATGACAAAGTGGTAGATAATAGTCTAAAGAAGCTATCAACGACTAATCCTTTTATTATGTGGAGTTAAATTGATGCATTAAGACGACATTTCTACGAAAAAGTCTAAAAAATCACAAATCTCGTTTGATGCACCTCCAAATTTACATGGATTTGGCTGAAAATTGGTCAGGAGACTCCATTTAAGATACTCATTGAAATAGAGGGGTGGCACTTTGAATCTGGAATACTTTTGAAAATGGTGAACAGGTCTAATGTTCATGATAGCATTAGAGGCGAAAGTATAGAATTGATAGTTCCGTTAGGATACGGCAGGCATGAAGAATGTTTTTATAGAAGTCGATTTGAAAGCGAGCGGAGGGCAATATTTGTGATGGCATATATCACACGACCTTCCTTCTGCCAAGCTCCCGTATGAAGGGGAGGAGGAAGAATATCAGTGTGGAAGCTGATATATCTCCACTGGCAAAAGGAAGGTGGTTTGACTTGCTCATATGCCATCGCGTGCGGAAGGATTTGCTATCGACGAGTACTGTCTCCAAATTTCTAATATGACATCAGCATTTAGTCGAATAGGATTTTTATTGCACAGTTCTGTTTTCTCATTGCGTCCGTCTCGTCGCAACCAACTTGGCTGCCTCGGAGAGAACAAAGCAGAGAAAGGCACTGCTGCTGTACCGTCGACCAATAACAGCTGAATTGATAAATTGTGCATGGTTTTACTAAAAGAAAAAGTTCCGAATGAATTTCTGGATGAATTAACGAAACCTTTCCAGAAGGTTTTCCGAAGGAGTTCCTGGAGGAAACTTAAAAAGTAATAAATGAAGAAATTTTCTAAATCATTCCTGGAGTGGAAAACAATTCTGAAGAATATTTAGAAGAACGAGACGAGCAAGCCTTGGGCTGAAAGTCTCCCTAATAAATATATAAAAAAAAAATATTTAGAAGAAATTTTCTAATAAATTGCTGGTGAAATTTTAGAAATTCTCGAAGAAAAATCTACATGGAAAAACCTGAAAATTTTTCAGATAGATTAGACAAACGAATTTATACAGGAATTTACGACGGAATTCTCAATAGAATTCCCGGAGAAATACCAATAGGATTTTGTAAAGAAATTCCTAGAATTTCTTCTAAAATGCTCTCGAAAATAACTTCAAAAATTCCTTCGGAAATTTCTACAGGATTAATAAAAATTCTAAGAAAATTAGTTATTTTTCTCAAGATCAAAATTATCAAAATTAAGCGCATAGAATTAAATTTCAGAGAAAAAATTTCGATTTGATGGGTCACGTGGTCCATTGTGCCCCAGCTCAACTCCGCCAGTGGTGATGGTATTTGAGAGACGCGGGACGCTAAATCGGGCAAAATCAAAGTATGAATAAAATCCGTAACCAGTATCAGAAATGAAAATGAGTTGTTGGAGAAGCCAATCCGGAGCGGAGATGGCGAGGTTCGACTCGATCTGGTCTATTAGGTTTTTGGGTGGGAAAACCTGTGTAGCTTTCAATTAATAATTAAGGAAATAAAATAATACTTAATTGAAGAGCATGCCAAAGTTGGATGTATATCAATTGAAGAAGAAGCAGAATGAGTTGCTGGCAAATTAGACAAACTATTCATGACTAAATGGTGTAATCTGAATAGGCCATCTGATTTTGATTTCATTGAGAATAGGCAAGTGTGGTTTCAAACTTATCACCTGCAGGCTTACATCGTGAAATTTACATGATTTACCTCTGTTGCTGTTGTTGAAGGGCTTGCTGTTGTGATGGATGAATGTATTGCGTTATTTGCTGATGCTGTTGTTGTTGTTGCTGCTGATGTTGTTGCTGCTGTTGATTGTAATACTGCTGTAAAGTCTGCTGTTGATGAGGGTACTGACCACTTTGTTGATGCTGCTGATGTTGCAGTTGAGCATAATGAGAATGATACTGTTGTTGTTGCTGCTGCTGCTGTTGTTGTTGATGATGAATGCATTGATGGTGATGTTGAAACTGTGGTTGCTGTTGAGGATGATATGCATGCGAATACTGCTGCGGTGAACTGCCGTATTTGCCGTGGTGTCCGGCGCTGTTACCGACACTGCCTCCAGCAGGATGACATGGTATCCCGGTTGATGTTACTGCCGCGCAGTTTTGCTGGTGAAGATTGCTGCTGTTGCTACCGCTGTTGTTGCTTGTCGGGGGAGGTGGTGCGCTATACTGTGGTGGGCATATCCCGATGGACAATGGCATCACTAGCTGGTTCGAATCACTGGTGTGCGACTTGGGCACGACCGAGTTGTGAGATACTGCAGAACAAAGACAAGACGATAAAGATTAGGAACTGCTTCACCTATTGTTTCATTTGCTTACCGTTGCTTCCCGTGTAATAGCTGGAGCTGAGCAATTTTCGAGATCGTGGTTGTAGCCAGCAACAGAAGAAAAGTGTCGCGAGGATAACGATCAGTATGACAATGGTCCCGATCAGGATACCCCAGATCAGCGTCGGTAGGCCCCAGATTGACTTTGCCGCGGTGGCCTCAATCGGATACATCCGGGCGGTTAGCGTCACCGACTGCTGGTACAGACCATTGGAACTGTTGAACAACAGGACGTCCTCTGGCCCTGTTTAAGTTATAATAAGCGAAAATCAAAGTCAATTAGAATCAAACTGGCTCGGAAGGAAATGAAATATTATTTTAAAGCAATTGCATATTTCGAAGTTGTTGGAAGATCAATGACTTTCCTTTGCCAATGCGGCAATCGATTTACCTGGAAGCACAACGAAATCTTCGGTACTAACAGAGGGCCCGACGGTGCTAGTGGTAACCAATGTGGGTGTCTGGCTTGGTGACGCAATGGAAACGAAGGACGAAGTCACATTGAGTACGTCAAAGGGCGGATAAAACATAGACGAAACTGATGGTGGTTGTGCCGGCACAGGAAGGGACAATTCTGCAGTCACTGTAAACGGAGACGTGTGCATCTTGTCGAACATGTTCAATGCATTTACGCTGGCTACGTGGCCAGACGCTGGCATCACGGAGGGATTCTCCATTTGATTTGTGAATGGAGGGTGGTTCACATCAGTGGGTGGTGCGTCGTCACGCCGAGCCGAGAGCTATTGGCGGAAATGGATTCGATTGCGATAGGCGACACTTGTTGCTGCGCTTAACAGCTATGTGTAACATTCGTTGAATCACCGAGAATTTACGTAATTAGTAAAACAAAGTAGGGGATACCTGGTAAATACAGTAGTTGCGTGACTAAAGTATGGATTTGCAAACTATTATTAAATCATTACACTTGTGGGGTAGTCGATGTTAATTTAAAACTGTGTGTCGTGGTGTGGTAATAAAGCAGATTCAAGTGCTATTTATATTTTATTCGTGATTCAAACTTGATACAATTCACACGCATGTTATTTTGTATGCATTGCCGACTAATGCCTAATGTATGTGGTATAAAGAATGTGAAAATACTAGCATTCACAGAAGATGGACTTACTGGACGCTGTTTTAGATGATATTGAAATAAAAACAGATTAATCCACCTAACGGTTATGTTGCGTTTATTGTGCGTTTTAAAAATAAGTTTTGCGTTTTAAAGTATATAACATCTGGACATATACAGATTCTGCCAGATTTTAATTAAAAAACTGTAAGCTATTTATACATATACTGTAAGATTTTAATATAATGATTGTATGGACATTTTAATTATTTTTTTATTCTTTACTATAGTGATTTTTTGAGTGTGAGAAGTTCATAACCTACTTTTTAAAATTTTGCCGAAGTTACAAGGTTTACATGCAGAACTGTATTGAAATGTACCCTTCCTTCGCTGGTTGGGTGTAGTTTGATCAGGTCAATTTTCAATAGGAAACTATGGGACAGGATTCCTCGTCGAATACAATCTGTTGCAAGCAAATCGGTCAAGGATAAGTGCCTAAAAACTAAATGAGATTTGTTTGCGCACACACACGCACACGAGCCTTCTATAAAAAGTGTATTTTTAGAGCGAACATTTAGCCTTTCGGTACTTGCAGTGTACGAGAAAGGCAAACATCTAATTATTTAGGGATAATAGAGTTAATCACCCTACATAAAGACGTGCATCATCTACAGGGCTAGACAGAAAGGTTGAGATAGGTAAAATTTTGTCGAATTTCATATGAGCATAACTTTGCATAGACTAATACGATTTTGTTAAAAACGGATCTAATGGACGCAGAAACTCATCTAGTTTCTTTTTGTTCTCATTCTAAATCTCAGATCGGTTCACGACCACCGGAGATATTTAGGGTTTTCCGAAGGTATTTTTCATATAAATCATATAAATTTCAGCCATCTTTGGATCTCTTCATAGATACTGACTTTACCTCTAACCAATGTGATTCTTTCGATGCTTCTGTTTATAATTTTAATAAAGTCAATTAGGAAGTTTTTGCGCAACGTTTTTCCGAAATAAATTGGAGTAACACTATTGAATCAAATAATATTACTGAATCAGTAGCCATGTTTGAGGATAAGTTGAAGGCCATAATTCGTGAATTAGTTCCTGAATGCAAACCCCAGAGGTCTCCTCTCTGGTCAACCCCTAAATTGAATTCTTTTAATAATTGTGCCACTCGCAAACGCTTCTTCGCTGCAAGTGATAAATAATATAGACAAGAAAACAATCGTCTTTTTAAAGCCTATGTACTGCGTTCTGAAGAAAATCTACGACGAAACCCCAAAGGCTTTTGGAACTATGTGAACAGTAAACGTAAGGAGCGTGGTCTTCCGTCCCAAATGTTTCTTGAAGAACAATCATCTAGCAATTCACTTAAGGCTTGTAATCTCTTCGCTATTCGATTTGCAAGTGTCTTCAACTGTGATCAGCTCACCCCATTGGAAATCAATGAAGCAACTCGTGATGTTCCCATTGATATTACCTGCTTAAATTCACTATCAATACTGATGACATCGAAAAAAAAATGAAAACTAGCACTTCTCCTGGCCCTGGCGGCATTCCAACATGTATTCACAAAAGATGCATTAACCAATTGATTGTTCCCTTGCAACACATTTTCAATCTGTCATTGTCTTCCGGTAAATTCCCAGACCAATGGAAAGGATCCCTCATGTTTCTCGTTCATAAAAAAGGCGACAAACGTGACGTTTCCAATTATCGAGGAATAACGTCGCTGTGTTCTACTTCAAAATTGCTTGAACTGATTGTAAGTAAATTAATCCTGCAAAACTTCAAATCCTACATTAGCACTGATCAGCATGGTTTTTTTCCCTGGTAGATCCGTCTCCACTAACCTCGTAGATTTTACCTCATATGTCCTACGGAATATGGAAAAAGGTATTCAAATCGATACTATGTACATTGATCTAAAAGCCGCTTTTTATAGCCTAAAAAATGACATAATTATGGCAAAACTAGAAAAGCTTGGAATTCACGGTCATCTCTTAAGCTGGTTTAATTCTTATTTACGTGAAGAACACTAAAAGTCAAGATCGGATCTACTACATCCTCCTCTTTTGGTAGTACCTCCAGTGTTCCTCAAGGCAGTAATCGTGGGCCTCTGCTTTTTTAATATTCTTCAATGATGCAGTCAAGGAATTACCTCATCGATGTAGGCTTTTGTACGCAGACGATTTGAAGATATTTTTCCCAATAAATAAACCTCAAGATGCTGCAAAATTCCAATGTTTAATTGATTGTTTTCATAACTGGTGTGAGAGAAACAGGATGCGTTTAAGCTTAAATAAATGCATAGTGATTTCATTTTCTCGTAAAAAATTAACCGTCTTACATGATTACTCGTTATCTGATCTCGGAGTTATATTAGATTATAAATTGAACTTTAATGAACATATGACTTCTATTATCAGCAAGGCAAATCGACAATTCGGATTCATTTCCAGAGTTTGTCAATCTTTTTGGAACCCTTACTGTCTGCGTTCTTTGTACTGTTATTTAGTCCATTCTATTCTTGAATTTTCGTCTGTTGTTTGATCCCCGTTCTTGGGCAAGGGCTTGACGATCCCTCCCCAGACCATCCGCGAGTTGCGGCGCCTGCCTAGGTTGTGGTGGGGTTCGACAGTGGGCTCTGCTGAACTTCTATGTATACGCAAGCAGGCTCCGCCAAAGCGAGCGTGTGCCGCTCAAAGCGCTCAAGCCCAAGTCCTGGTGTTAGGTGGGATGCTAAACAGACCTGACACGACGGCCCTCCGACGAGACAGGAGGTTTACGCAGGCCCAATAAGCCGCCTTTAAAAACAATCATTACGAACGACATAGAAGGCGACGAATAAAGGATCACGATTGGAAGCTTGGAACATGGAACTGCAAGTCGCTAGGTTTCGCAGGTTGCGACAGGATAATCTACGATGAATTACTTCCCCGCAACTTCAACGTCGTAGCGCTACAGGAAATCTGCTGGACAGGACAGAATGTGTGGAAAAGCGGGCATCAAGCGGCAACCTTCTACCAAAGCTATTGCACCACCAACGAGCTGGGAACCAGCTTCATAGTGCTGGGATAGATGCGCCAACGCGTGATTGGGTGGCAGACAATCAACGCAAGGATGGGCAAGCTGAGGATAAAAGGCCGTTTCATCAACTATAGCATCATCAACGCGCATTGCCCACACGAAGGGAGATCCGACGACGAGAAAGAAGCGTTCTATGCACAGCTGGAGCAGACATACGATGAATGCCCACTGCGGGACGTCAAAATCGTCATCGGTGACATGAACGCTCAGGTAGGAAGGGAGGGAATGTATAGACCGGTCATCTAACCGGATAGTCTGCACACCGTATCGAATGACAACGGCCAACGATGCATAAACTTTGCAGCCTCCCGCGGAATGGTAGTCCGAAGAACTTTCTTCCCCCGCAAGAATATCCACAAGGCCACATGGAAATCACTTAATCAAGTAAAGGAAAATCAAATCGACCACGTTCTAATCGACGGTAAATTCTTCTCCGACATCACGAACGTACGCACTTACCGCAGTGCGAATATTGAATCCGACCACTACCTCGTTGCAGTATGTCTGCGCTCAAAACTCTCGACGGTGATCAACACGCGTCGGAGTCGTCCACCGCGGCTAAACATTGGGCGGCTGCAAGACGGTAGACTAGCCCAAGACTACGCGCAGCAGCTGGAAGTGGCACTCCCAACGGAAGAGCAGCTAGGCGCAGCATCTCTTGAAGATGGCTGGAGAGATATTCGATCCGCCATTGGAAGCACCGCAACCGCTGCACTAGGCACGGTGGCTCCGGATCAGAGAAACGACTGGTATGACGGCGAATGTGAGCAGTTAGTTGAGGAGAAGAATGCAGCATGGGCGAGATTGCTGCGAACGAGGCACGATACAAACGGGCGCGGAACAGACAAAATTCGATTTTCCGGAGGAAAAAGCGCCAGCAAGAAGATCGAGACCGTGAAGAGACGGAGGAACTGTACCGCGCTAATAACGCACGAAAGTTCTATGAGAAGTTGAACCGTTCACGTAAGGGCCACGTGCCACAGCCCGATATGTGTAAGGACATAAACGGGAACTTTCTTACTAACGAGCGTGAGGTGATCCAAAGGTGGCGGCAGTACTACGAAGAGCACTTGAATGGCAGGCAACGGTGGCGGTATGGCAATGAACCTAGGAGCACGCACGCAGGACATGCGACTTCCGGCTCCGAATCTCCAGGAAATCCAGAAGGAGATCGGCCAGCTGAAAAACAACAAAGCCCCTGGAGTTGACCAACTACCAGGAGAGCTGTTTAAACACGGTGGTGAGGCACTGGCTAGAGCGCTGCACTGGGTAATCACCACTGGGAGGATGAGGTTGTGCCATAGGAGTGGATGGAAGGTGTCGTGTGTCCTATCTACAAAAAGGACGATAAGCTGGATTGTAGCAACTACCGCGCAATCACATTGCTGAACGCCGCCTGCAAGGTACTCTCCCAAATTTTATTCCGCCGACTAACGCCAATTGCAAGAGAGTTCGTGGGGCAATACCAGGCGGGATTTATGGGTGAACGCTCTACCACAGATCAGGTGTTCGCCGTACGCCAGGTATTGCAGATATGCCGCGAATACAACGTGTCCACAATCGATCGGGACCAGCTATGGCAGCTAATGCACGAAAAAGTATTTCCTGATAAACTGATTCGGTTGATCAAGGCGACGATGGATCGGGTGATATGCGTAGTTAGAGTTTCAGGGGAATTTTCGAGTCCCTTCGGAACGCGCAGAGGGTTACGGCAAGGTAATGGTCTTTCGTGTCTGCTATTCAACATCGCTTTGGAAGGGGTAATACGAAAGGCAGGGATCGACACGAGTGGTACGTCCGTCCAGTTATTTGGTTTCACGATTTGGTCCATTAGGTCCAGTTATTTGGTTTGGGCACGTAACCTTGAGAAGATGGAGGAAGCCTACATCAGACTGAAAAGCGAAGCTGAACGGATTGGACTAGTCATCAACACGTTGAAGACGAAGTACATGATAGGAAGAGGCCGAAGAGAGGTCAATGTAAGCCACTCATCACGAGTTTCTATCGGTGGTGACAAAATCCAGGTGGTAGAAGAATTTGTGTACTTACGGTGACTGTCGAAAATTATACCAGCAGAGAGAAATTTGGAGACGCATGGTGGCTGGAAATCGTACGTACTTTGGACTCCGCAAGACGCTCCGATCGAATAGAGTTCGCCGCCGTACCAAACTGGCAATCTACCAAACGCTCATTAGACTGGTAGTCCTCTACGGACACGAGACCTGGACGATGCTCGTGGAGGACCAACGCGCACTTAGAGTTTTCGAAAGGAAAGTGCTGCGTACCATCTATGGTGGGGTGCAGATGGCGGACGGTACGTGGAGGAGGCGAATGAACCACGAGCAGCATGAGCTGCTGGGAGAACCATCCATCGTTCACACCGCGAAAATCAGACGACTGCGGTGGGCCGGGCACGTAGTCAGAATGTCGGACAGTAAACCGGTGAAAATGGTTCTTGACGTCGATCCGATAGGCACAAGAAGGCGCGGTGCGCAGCGGGCAAGATGAATCGATCAGGTGGAAGATGACTAGCGGACCCTCCGTAGACTGCGTGATTGGCGACGTGTTGTTGTTGTCGGCCTCAGGGTGAATTGCTACGATACGAGCCAAGAGCCATCGAGTTACCGACGATGATTACCATTAGATCTGGTAGCAAGTCTGAATTCTTCAAGAAGCCTTTAGTGTCTTGCTGTAGTTCTTGGAGATACTCCTTCTGCCAATGCTTCCAAAATTGGTCGATGTGGGCTTGAAGTTTCCAGTAGTGGTCTAGTTGGCTGGTCGGAATTGTTCGTAGGTCTGGGTCGGGCAAGGCTAGTAGAGAGGTACCGATGAGAAAGTATACCGTGAAGCTAGGTCATTTGGATCCTCGTTTGATGGAAGCAGCGGCCGTGAATTCATATTGGCCTCGATTTGCGCCAGGATGGTACTCATGTCCTCGTAAGATAGGCGCGACGCTACAATCTGGCGGTTAGCGACGTCAATCGTCTAGACGCATGTGCTGTGGAGTGTGGGTTCGATTCCCAAGCCAAGAAAGCCAAGTAGCCAAGAAAGCAGAGGTAGACGATTCACTGAGCAATTCCAAGTGGCGAAACGCACGAAGACACACAAATATGCTTTTGTGGGTGCCGCACGCTTATGGATCGCTTTTACTTTTAGGTAGAATGGAGCAGCGTAGTCAACTCCCACAATGCTGAACGGTCGACTGGGAATCACTCTGGCTGTGGGAAATTGATCTATTTGTTGCTGAACAGGTAGAGGGTTAATTCGACAGCATCGGAGCATGTTCGCACGACACTTCGAACTAATCTACGTCCATCGATCGGCCAAAAATCTTCACGTATCGCTCGTCCGCCGCCATGCAGTAGTTTACGGTGATAGTACTCGGCAACGAGTCGCGTGAAGGGATGCGATTTAGGTAGCAGAGCAGGATGTTTGCTTTGATAAGGTAGCAGAGATAGACTGAGCCGACCTCCCACTCTCAACACTCCTTCTGGGTCAATAAACGGACATAATTTACGAAGGGGAGAACGCTTTACGACTCCTTGACCATTCTGCAAAGCTATTTTACGTCGTTTGCGAATGAATCGTTTTGCGTCAGGTGGGTGAGTGTTTCTTTGGCCTTCTCTATATGTCTGGGACATAGACTGGTTGGAGTAGATTTGGCGGAGTACGACTTTTGGTGTGACAGTTTGCAACAAAATGTTGACAATATGCAACTACATTAAGAAGACAAGTATAGGACGACCAGCGCAGGAACGACGGATTGAATGATGATGCTGTTGATGTCACTGCTGCGGTAACGGATTGCAATTTTAGCTCCTCTTCGGGTACAGTTGATTGTACTGATACTGGCCAGTCTTGCGCTCGATGAGATAACCAATCGGGTCCGCTGCGCCAAAGCTTGCTCTCTATAAATTCCTTTACACTTGTACCACGTGATACCAAATCAGCGGGATTTTCGCAGCCAGCGACATGATTCCAATTACATCCAATTGAATCTCGGAGACGCGGTTTGCGATGTATGTTTTCCAGGTGTTTGGAGGAGAACGTATCCACTGCAGCGTTATATCCGAATCCGACCAAAATAACTCAGCGGAAACATTGATGTTTATTACCTTATTGATTCGTTCGTATAGATGTGCACCCAAAACAGCAGCCCAGAGTTCGAGCCGTGGAAGGCTGACTCGTTTCAAAGGTGCTACGCGCGACCCATACCTTCAGCGTATCGTCGTGCAGCATTGTACAGAGTAGATGCTCAAGAATGGTGCTCCACGAATCAGTTGGTTCTCCAAGCTGCCTCAAGAATTTCACGTGTATTTCAATCTGGTCAACCAAACCATGCAGGGTAGACGCAGACTCCTTCTTCATTCGCTGAACGTCGAATAGTGCCTTATGCTTCTTCATAAGATACTCATTGGAATACCGACCTTTGAGTGCATCCCACGCCAAGTTGTAGTTTGCCGAGCTTATCGCTATAGCTTCGATGGACTGAGCAGCTTCCCCCTTGACAGCCGCCCTCAAGTAGTGAAACTTTTGAATATCCGGTACATCAGCATTCGAATGGATCAAAGCGACGAAAGTATCGTGAAAGGTGAGCCATTGCTGGTAATCGCCGTCGAATTCCGGAAGCGAGGTAGTCGGAAGCTTGATCCCAGAGAGAGTGGAGTTGGTTGGAGCAGAACCGGAATTGCGCGCGTTAAGAGAAGTGGGAGGTATTTTTGATAGCAAATCTGCTTTTATTGCAAAAAGTCGAGTTTCATAATCGGCACGAACCGCGGCATGTGCTACTCTTGTACCGGTTCTATGCTGGCCCAGATGTTGACCACATGACTCAATCGAAGCGATACTTGCCCTTGGCCTCTTGCAGCGTCTTAGCTCTCGATGAATGCCTCTGCTCGACCTAGCGAAGTGAGCAGCGTGGTCTTTGTGGCGACGAGAATATCAGTTCAGCAATCATAGTCACAACAAACGGCTTTCGTAGATGGTAAATCTGTCCAAAAAATAGATCACGGTAGACCGGACCACTGGAAGTTTAGCAACTTGGAAAGGTACTCACCTTATCCAAGGCAAATCGTGCCTTGAATTATTTAAACAGCCAACAGGAACAGCCTCAAGCGTTGCAAATCTCGATTTTTGGCCGGAGAAACAGAACACGAATTTCATCGATGGTGGATCTTATCCAAGGCAAATTGTACCTTGAAATATTGAAACACCCAACAGGAACAGCATCAAATGATGATGATTGGGTTTTATTGCCGCAGGAATGCTTCACCACTATGAAGTGTTCCACTTAAGCCACACCCGATAGCAAAACTGCTTGACCGAATCCACCTAGGTGCTGCAGGAGTAGTAGCTGGCTACGAAAGGTTGCAAAAAAGCCAGTAAACTCTTCGTCTTTTGGCGAATCAAAACAGAACTGACCTAGGCAATAACTTTCGTTTTCTACTGGACTGCAGCTGATCTCCTAGAGGTCAGAGGTCTCCTAGAGATCATCGATCAGGTGCAGCGCCACCGAAGGATACATGTTTTTGTGAGCAGTAGCGCTATTTGAATCGGTAATATCCAGACCTGCAGTGAATTTCTAGCAATACATTTGCAATCATGATATGACTGATCATTGTGATAATCTTCTATTGCAACGATTAGCTCCTTGTACCCTTAGTATAAATTAGGTCAAGTTAGGTTAGTTAAGGTTTAGTTAATATCAAGATATGCTATGGATAAGAACAAACATGGCACATAACATTGATCACTTCTTACAAATAGCATAACTTGATCTCCATATTATATTTAGTGCAAAATATTGATATTGTCGTCTGATCGGTTTTGAGTAATACTATAACCTTTACAAACTTTGTAATTTGTATACTAGAAAGTCAAAATCAAAAATACAGTTGCTCGTGAACTGACACGTACGAAACCGATGCTCTCTACATATTATGAAATAGGCAGATCAAGAACAGCCCATTTTGATTGTCATCGTGATACGGTATTATCACTTCAAAAATGGAAAAAATGAAAATTTGTCATTTCTAAGGTATAGCCACAGACAAACAGACATAACAGCTACAAAATGTGGCTGAATAATTTACTACTCAGTTAATACTACTATCATCTGATATGCATGTATGCAATGAAAATCTGGGCGAACTTGTCACCAAAAGAACCTACTGTAAATATCAAACATGTAGGAATACGATGCGCGCTGCTCTAATTAAATTAATTAGCTATAAATTTTATTGAAAACAAACATTGAATTGGTGGTCGATAGGAAATATCTATGGAGTTACGTCTGTTTGGCTGTGGTATAGTGCGTATCTTATCAGCAAAAATAGTCACCCCACTGCCAGGGTATATAAACAAAACGAAGATTATATTATCCGAAACATACACCCAGCGTTGCAACTTCAGTTCAGTTGTTCTGTTCAACGGTCATCACTCACAATGGATCTGTACTATGCTGCACATTCACCTCCTTGTTGGTCGGTCATACTACTAGCCCGACAGTTGGACTTCAATCTCAACTTGAAACCAATCGATACTACTGCCGGGGAGCACAAAACAGAGCATTTTCTTAAGGTAATTAAGATCAAATCTAATAATACGAACCATAATCACGATTATTTGTCGCGCTTCTCAGATCAATCCGACCCATACGATTCCTACGCTGGCAGTAGACGATGAGTATGCCTTAAGCGAATCCCGAGCCATTTTAGTCTATCTGATTGAATCGCAAACCGATGGTAACCACCCGCTGTATCCGAAGGACGCCAAGACGCGTGGTCTCATCCACAACCGTTTAGATTTCGATTTGGGAACCTTCTACAAACGAGCCTTCGACTACTTCATGCCCCTGTTCAGGACTGGTTCGTTGGGTCCCGAAGAAAACAGCGCCAAGTTGGATGAAGCCTTTGGTTTCTTGGAAGCTTTCCTAGGTAAAACCCGGTATGTGGCCGCCGATCACCTTACGATTGCGGACATTTCGCTGGTAGCTACTGTGAGTACGTTGGACATATGCTATTTCGACCGTTCAAAGTTTGATAAGGTGGCCGCTTGGCATGACGCTTGCAAGAAAGAGCTCGTTGGATACGAAGATGTCGTCGGAAAAAGTTTCGCGGGGTGGAGGAAGATTTTGAAGAAACCAGAATAAAATGCGAAAAAAGATTAGGTACCTATTGTAGCAGATAAGTTTAAAGATTTTAAATATCGAAATTCAAGTCAATAAATTTCTAAATTTTAAACAAATATGTTTTATTGTACTTCCCTCATTGATGAGTCAAACCGTACCCAGTGATGCATTCGCCAAATAATTCCACAGCAGCTGAGCTATTATTATGTATTCCCAGGTATTTTCTATTTGAGACTTGATTTGAATCGATTCTGGCTTCTGCGATCACTGAGCTTGCGATTGATAATGAACATTTGAAATGGAGGATGAAATTAAAAAAAAAAGCACGGGAAAGCATACGGATTTTATTTTAAACTCTTCTCAAAAAAAATGTAGAAGTAATTTAAATAAAAACGGTTAGCAGTAAGGGGTTGGACTTTTCGGCTCTGCTGCGAGGGCATGAAAGTGATGCCTGCAAACAAGGACCATCATCAATCCGTCGTGGAGTTCCTCGAGGTCCACAAGTATGAGTACTACACTCATGACCACCCCGGCACAAAGCCGCTCAAGGCTTTTCTGCGAGGGCTCTACGACATGAAGGAAGTAGATTTAATTGCGGAACTCGAGAGCTGCGGCCGTGCACTAGATCGTTCGTCACGACAAGACGAGGAGATATCGTGACCAGCTTTACCTGGTCCACCTGGAGCATGGCTCCACCACGTGGAAGGACCTGAAGCTGGTCGGCGTTATAAATTACACCGTCGTTGATTCGGAGCGATATCGGCCAGTGCACCGCGACGTCATGCAGTGTACCAACAGCTTCAACTTCGGGCACGGCACCATAAGCTGCCGTATGAAGCTGCGCTACAACAAATATGGCGAACCTCATCCGACCGAAGAGTGCGACAAGATGGAGGTGGCTGATCCCAAAATCGCCAACTGTGGCGGCAAATATCGGACTACAACCAAGGACTGTCCAAAGTGGACGGCGTTTTTGGAAATTCGGAAGAAGGCCTCCACCAGGACCCTGCCGCAAAAGAACCGCGTTCCTGCTCTCAACGAGGCGAACTATCTGGCCATCCTGGCTCCCCGACGAGCGATACCAATAATTCCACCTTTGCAACCTCACAAACGGCTGGCGGCCGCTGCAGCATCGATTCAAGCTCCAACACCACACGCTCCATCTGCCAGCGAATGGGCCCCACTTCATCCCCCTGGATTCCGTCGTCAGGACAATCAGCCCCTCCCGGCCGAGGGCGACCCACCGCTCTACACATCGGAGCAGCTAGTTCCGATTTTTACCCAACTGGCAACGCGACTACGCGGGTGCAAAACACGCTTCGACCAGATCTTCACCCTGGGCATAGTCGTCATTGAAAATGGCTAGTAGGGTGGAACACTTACTCACTTAAGAGCAAAATCATTGTGCTGGCTGGTTTCCTCGGCGAGAGAGATATCGACGTGACCTTCATCACGGAAACGCACCTGAAGCCCGAGGTGAGTGTACATATTCCGGACTTCCGTATGGTGAGACTCGATCGGTCCAACTTCCGTCGGAGTAATAACCCTCGTCGTGGCCTACTGCCTAACTCAAGCCAACGAGATCGATGGTACTTCGGCTGCCCTTCGGAGGGACATTGTCAAACTTACGCGGCGGAAAGATCAGTACATCATTGCCGGTGACCTGAACGCGAAGTATCAAGCCTGGGGCAACAGTTGCGGCATTCGAAACGGTGCCATCTGGAGCAACGACATGGAGGAAGGTCACTTTACGATCCTGAGTCCGGATTCCCCCACTCGGTTGAGTTGGTCCGGGGTCCACGCAACGTTAGACTTGTACATAACCAACATAGACGATCACATCTTACAACCGATCGTGTACCAGAAGCTCAGCTCAGATCACTTTCCGGTAGTGGTCGAAATCGATGCGTCGATCAACCGTCATCAACTCTCTAGACTCTCACTACCATCGAGTGAACTGTTAGTGGTTCCAGCAATGCGTTGACATCGACCGCCACTGCGCCATCGAAGAGGCAATCTCCAACGGCTCGTCAGGTAAGCAACCAGTACTGGTAGTTTTCATGATCGTCATGTGAAAGTGAAAACAGTTGCATTTTCATTTTCAAAAGACCAAATGAAAATGTAGCGGGTTCCCGGTCACCTGTCACATTACAAGCAGTCATAATGGGAATGTTGCTTTGATTTGAAATCCAAATTTCTAAATAGTTTTGATAGATCTGTGCAAATGACGATGACTAGTCGATAAAATGATTTCGAGTTATAACTAACATTATTGAAGGAAAAACAGCTAGTTTACAATAGTTTGATGCGCTTTCATGAAATAAAAAGCCGTGAAAATTTAGCGAAATTCCGTTCATTGTTTTTATTTTCTTTGAAAGCAAGAGAGAATAGAATGTAAATATCGTGTGACCTCTCCCAATGAAAATGTAAATCTCAGTACTGTAAGCAACACCCTAACCATTGACCAAAGATCTCATCCGTCTTCGCAGACAGTACCAACGTACTGATGGGCTGCCTGTACTCAAAACCCGTTACAATTGCTTGACAAAAGAAATCCAGGCAAGTATGGTGGACCTCAGAAATAGTGTTTTTTTTTGTCAATAAGATCCGCGCTCTCTCAGACTGTGCTAATCCGTTCTGGAAGTTGACCAATATTCTAAAATCCAAGCCTCGACCCATTCCAGCTTTGATCCCATTAGACAGCAATGGCTCTAAGGATCGCTTGATAACTCTTGCAGAGAAGGTCGCCGAAATAGGTCGTCAATTTGTCAGCTCGCACAATCTTGGACTGAACATCACCAGTCCACACGAAGCAGCCGTTAACGAGTACCTATGCTAACAACATCCATCTTATTTCCAACGACTTCTCGGAGGAGTTGGAGATCTCAGCTGGCGAATTGGCGGCCTATATCAAATCACCGAAAAACATGAAGGCCCCAGGCTTCGACAGCATCCTGAATCTCGAGCTCAAACATATGAGTGCTCCCTTCTTCGAGCATCTTTCGCTGATCTTTAATCAGTGTCTCCGACTCAGCTACTTTCCATAGTCCTGGAAGTCAGTGAAAGTCATCCCCATCCATAAGCCTGGGAAGGATCCTTCCTCCCCCAAAAGTTATCGTCCCATCAGTCTTCTCTCAGGGTTATCCAAGCTATTCGAAAAAGCTATTCTTCACAGGTGACTTGAGTCTGCCGAAAATCGCAACATCTTCCTCGAGGAGTAGTTTGGTGCGGTCGAACAACCGTACACTAACTGAACCGAGTTAAAAACGTCCTCAGACGGAACAAGTTTGCCTCAAAAACATTGGCAAGGACATTCCGGGTCTCTATCAGCGGAGAGAGCTCCAATGCGCCCAACATCGTTGCAGGCGTCCCCCAGGGCAGTATCATCGGGCACCTGCTCTTCAATCTGTTCACCTCCGACATGCCAGAACCTCCAGAAGGTGGCATTCTGTCTCTGTTCGCAGATGACACCTCCACCGTCTACAATGGTAGAGTGATCAGAGCGCTAGTGGCAAAACTCCAACGAGGCCGCGATGCCCTGACCAGCTGAAAGGTCTGTATCAACGTGGCGAAGACCCAGGTCATCATTTTCCCCCACTCTAAATCATCTAAACTTGTTCCGCCTGGGGACTGTAAAATCATCCTCAATGGCACGACTGTGGAATGGGCTATTGTGGCCGATTATCTTGGCTTGACCCTAGATAGCAAGCTTATTTTCCGGCAACAGGTTGACAAGACAGCGACAAAGTGTAAATCTTAATATCTACAAGCGAATCATCCTCCCTGTGATCAATTACAGCATGCCGGTCTGGGAGAGAGAGTTCAAAATAAGTTCCTGAGGATGATCCTCAACACTCCTCCCAGGGCACGAACTTCTGAGGTCCACCGTCTGGCTGGCATCGAAACACTACACGAGCGCTTTGGTGAGGGTAAAGATCGGTTTGGGATCCGTTGCTTGCACTCGAATCAGGCAGCCATTAGGGCGTTTATACCCAATTAGAATATCAAATTGTAATGTAAATATGTAGATAGGCTATCATATTATTAGTTTTTAAGTTAAGTTAGAAGTCAAACCAATGCCTTTTCGGCTGATTTGTAGTATATTGCAATGCAATTGTTTAAACTAGAATATGAAATTTAATTTAAGAATTTAAGAATTTAAGAATATTAAAATTTTAAGAGCTACTAAGCTGAAGGACCCTAGGGTCAAACTGACTTGTCAAGTAACTTGTAAAATAATATGTTATAGGGTAAAACGACCTATTATGGAGGGTTTAAAAGCACCGTGTCAAAACAAAATTGATTTAATTTTTTTTCATAAATTACCTGTTGATCGTTTTCCACATTGTAGTAGTTGAATAGGATGCTCGTTAACTATAGTTTCGTAAATATAACGCCAATTGTGTTGAACTTATGTTTTTTGTTTTTATCACAATAAAAACAAACTACCGCTATCATAGGACGCAGTTGCCTAGCGTTGCGATATTTGTTGAAGGTCAGTCCTATTGTTGCGGTATTGCATGTAATTCTTATAAGGAGCGATACCGCAACAATAGGACCTTAGCACTACCGCAATAATAGGCCCAAAGGATTCAATTTTTCAACGAAAAAGTTGATTTTTCATCATTTTGAACGGAATATTGTCAACCAAAAGCTGTTCTAGTCGTTAATTCGAAGAGTTTTAGCGTACCCACAATTCCCAAGTAGCATTTCAAGTTTTATTCCGCTCTAGGAATGGTTTTCAAGATCGAATAACAAGAACTTACAATAAAACTCAATACTACAGGTCAACCTTTTGATGACCACTATAAGAGTAAGATATGACCAAATGGCCCTCTTTAGCCCAAGTAACATTTTGAATTCTATTTAGATTTATTCAAGTTTTATTGCAGTTTTATTAAGGCTTCACATAAACTGTAGAGTTTTATCATAGTTGTCGTCTAGTCCAAGTAACCTCAACGCTAAATTCTCTTATAATAGTTTTATGATATGTTATAGGTCCATCTTAAGCTGTTTATTTTAATAAATTATCCAGCAAGAGCATCCCAATTGAAACGAAATAGTTTGGGAAAGTTGTATGATACTCTCCATTAAGAAAGAACGATCTTGAGAATTGCATTATAAAACTTCCTTAAAACTATGTGGTTTTGATTGGGAGAAAGTGCTCTTGTTGAAGAATACATCAAAATAAACAAACATAATGTCAAATTTGGGCCCTCCTCAGCCGTGCGGTAAGACGCTCGGCTACAAAGCAAGACCATGCTGAGGGTGGCTGGGTTCGATTCCTGGTGCCGGTCTAGACAATTTTCGGCTTGGAAATTGTTTCGACTTCCCTGGGCATAAAAGTATCATCGTGTCCCAAGTAACATTTTGAGTTTTATCATACTCTATTAGCAGTTTTGGAGAGCAAATTTTCAAGACTAATAATAAAACTAAAATCTACATGACAACCTCTTGATGACCACTACAAGATTATGTTATGACTAAGTGGACCACTCCTGAGATCGTCTTCAAAACAAGTTCAAGGTTTCTCATAAGAGTTCCATAAAACCACTGTCAAAAAAGTGAATTTCTTTTCCGTGTAGCTTTTTGTTATTGTTTTGAAGAAAAGGATAATCGTAGAAATGGAAGAATGAAATAAAAAAACAACATCACGGACATGGATGAAAAATAATGTTCAATTATTGGAAATTGGGTGCCCAGAATTCGTTCGGGTGCTTGCAAATTTTTCTGCGCGTTTGAATTTCTGGTGAAAACAGGTAAGAAAATCAGTTTGATCAAGTGCGCCGTCGTAATAGTGTGATTTACGGCCAATTAATTAGTGTAAATAATAAATCGATATGCTGCCATTTTTTCTGGTGGCATTCCGATTTGCAAGGAAACATATCTCTTGCTTCAAATTTTGAAAATCATCTTGAAATGCAGCGATTATTACTAATGACAATGCATTTTGTAAAAGATTTACGCCGATACAAAATTATTTTTTTCTACCAGCATGGCTGCTACTACACTGTGGGCAATTTTGACGGCCAAAATAACATTTTGCATAACTTTCAAATACAATAAGTATTTTGCTGGAAGTTGCTGCAATCTGTTCCTTACGATCAGTTCTTCTTCACGATGCTTCTATATTCAATTGGAACTTGGCTGGTTTTTCAACTTTGTGGTCAATTATCATATCCACAGTAATGCATATTTCATACTATTGAAAGCTTTTGTATATCGAATCTTGGTCATTACACCATTCGCATTTATACCATTTTAATTTACCAGTATTAAAAGGATATAGTTTGCTTGATTTTTATTGTCTGTTTCATTTTCAGAAGTGGAATTTGACCAATAAACAACAAAATTTGAAATATGTGAATGCCCAGTTCGGAAAATTTAGGTGTTTATTGTTTTCTTTGTTCAAATATTTGGGGAACATGGAAAGAAACATCTGTTTTTAGCCATTTGGTTGACCATAGTTCACGAAGTTCAATATAAACATTGTGTTCTTGTACAATACCATTATAAACCTATTTAAAACTTATAAACCTATTTAAAACTACTACTACAAACCTAAAACTTTAGGTTTTGCGTAAGACATGGCTTAGACCAATATATTCGGCTTTATGACAGTTTCAAAATTGGTTTTATTGGAGTCCTCAAGATAATCATTAGGGATCTAATAAGCTCATAAAGCCTTTGACATTTGTGGTTTTATTAAATGTTTTATTACGATTTTGAAGATAGCTACATGTCTACCAATAGGACTAATCTCGCGGCATTGAGCAAACCAGTGATAAAGCCGTTAAAAAACTTAAATAAATCTATGAAGTCTTGAAATTGTTACTCATGCCTCATGATATACGAATGCAAAAGTGATAACTTGGCTTAGAAACCTCGCAGTTAATAACTGTGGAAGTGCTTAATGAACACCAAGCTGCGAGGCGGCTCTGTCCCAATGTGGGGATGTAATGCCAATAAGAAGAAGAAGAAGAAGAAGAAGAATGTCAAATTGGACGCAAATAAGTGTATAAATTAAAAACGAGTGGATCAAAGGCAATCATAATGTAAATTTATTCCTTATATGGAAACTCCATTTGCGCAAGCTACTGTTTTTTCTTTCTATCGGATCAAATTTATCACTAGCTGCATCAGCTGTCTTGATCTTCCAATACCAGGCAGAGTTCATATCCTCCCATTTATCATATGATCGATCAATTTTCCTCAAAATACATTTACTCGATTTTTTGGGCATTCATAACCATAACCAACTGGGTACAACACACAGGCAAATTTCTCCAGTTTTCAACGGACGGTTGAGCTACGGAACAAATACTGGCAAGTTAAGTATTTATTAGATAGATTTTTGAAATCTTTAACATATTGTTCCAAAATCGCGACCAAAAATTTTTCTTTTTTGCAATCATGCGTGCCCACTACTGAAAAACATCACAAACATGGAAAACAAAACATTTTGCGCTCGAGTTATTTGTTTTCGATAGTTATTGATATAGATAGATATTAGGAACCAACCCGAGGAGCAGTAACCCTATTGAGTTTTAATTTAATTCAGCATTTTGTGCAGATAATCAGTTCAGTAAATATTTATCGGCGAACTCTTTTCAAATGAACGACTTGTTTCCAATGGATAAGTAAACAACATGTTATAATTTTAGCACCAGTACTAGTTAGTTTTATTCAAGACAAACTAAGCTTCGTCAAGATTGCGATAAATTTAGCTCAATTTATCATGTTCCTGCATAAAGCTAACAGGTTTTGTATAAGATAAAGTGGTTTTAATCCAATCCTATGATGGTTTTCGATAAAACAATTGCAATCATGGCGGATTATTGTTTGCGTCAAATTTCTTGATGGAAGCCATTTCTATATGAACGCTAAAAACTATTTGTTTTCATTTTCAATGCATGAAGATGTAGAAAAAAAGTAGAGCAAACATTATTTTTTTTAGATGCGTAGAATTTTTTAAATAAAAATGGTTTTTTAAAATAATACTATGATACTATATCTTGCAATATAAATAAGGCGCATACATTATTTGTTACATTTATTCAGAAAAACATCGACAAAGTGGTTGTGGCATGTGGAATTACACGATCACAATGCAATTAAGTTTCAATTTTTCAACGTATTCATCATCATTTTCATCATTATGAGATGCTGTTCGATTTGGTTCAGATAAAGTTCAATATAAACAAGTATACACATCAGCGGATCTAGATAACGAAAACACATGCTGTCAAATTCCTTAGTATTCCTAATAGGGTTTTATGCTGATATTTCATGCCATTATAAGCTCACTTTGATAAAACTAACAAGTTTTAAGCGAACCTTGGAGAATGTTCTTGAAACCCTTCTCAAGAGTGGGCCTCTTTCGTATTATAGTGGTTTTATGGATGTCTTGGAGCAAGCTTGTAGAATAATTGGTTTTAAATGTGGTTTTAGGGTACAAGTCTACTAGAAGTGTGCTTCTAGTGCATCATAAAATTAATTAAGTAGATTACCACTATAAACCTATTATAAGAGTATATAAAAATCCGTTGCAAGCCGCCCGCAAAAAAGGGAATTTGGCTGCGGCAGCCGTCAAAAATGTTGCTTTGAAAAAGAGAAACAAAACTTTGCAAACAAATAATAACAAACTAAATTGTTGATGAAAATCATGATGAGGATGACTACAAAATAATACTTTTTTTCAGGTTTGTTTTCCAATGAACTTTCACGAAAATGAGGTGCGCGTTCGATTTCATGATGAAAGCTAGTTCAAAAATGAGATTGGACACTACGCGCCCGCAAAATAATATAATTCTGGGCAATAAATACAAAATTTTTATAACATCAATTTCGTGAATCTTCACTAAATATATTGATATTATACCCAAATATATTTTTAGCTAAAACAATTACCAAAAAAGTGTCTTTCGCGGTGATAACACCGTCTAATAATGAATTTCAGTAATAAATTTCACTGACCTGAAGATGGTTATCCATTTCCAATATGGCCATCATAGATTGCGGTCAGAAAAATGTTGCTCTTATCAAACACTGTTATAAACCCTTTGCAATGTAAATATTCTTATTGGGGTTATTCATTTGACCATATTACGCTTTGATCGAGCTTTGAAAATAGGACTTTATTACCTTCTACGTATAATCGTATAATTCTAATACCAATCGGCATTTGACGTTTGAAGCTTTTTCAGCAGATTTATTAGAGGTTTATTGATAGCAATAAGATCACCAATAAATCTGAGCAACTAGCCATGGTGCCTGCTGTCATAAATCTGCTATAAGAATTGAATAAATCCAACAAGCTTGGAAATTGTTACTTGGGTTGTTTCTTATGCTATTATATCCAGAATGGACTACTATAACACTACCGCAACATTAGGACATACCACAACGATAGGACGTTTTACCCTAACACAAAAATTTGGAAAATAAAAATAGGTTTTACTACTATTTTACTATAGGATTTAATGAATAAATAACTTAAGGTAACTTTTTGGAATAAGGCCTTTCCTAGCCTTGCGGTAAGATGCGCGGCTACAAAATGAAATCATGCTAAATCAAATGTCTATTCCTGGGCCCTGTAGCATAATCAGACTAATAATATTAGCTACAAGTTACAAGTTACAAGTCAACAAATTACAAGTACTTGTAATTTGCGTCGCATAATAATGTTTCGCCAACTAATAATATTAGTACTTGTATTATTAGTATGGTTGAAATTACAAGTCCGTCAGGTTCATTTACCTGTCAAAATTCATCCGACAGTTCACTGTCAATGCGGAGGTAAACGATTTGTTTACGTTTGTTTGCAAATTTGTGGATAGAATATATATTTTGACTGCGATAGATATGCACGTAACACTCTCTGTAAATTTATTGATTCCGTGGTTTAAGCCGGCTTCGTGGTATTGGCATTTTTAACGAGCCAATGTAATGCACACTGGAGTCATTTTTACGTGGTCTTTGGGATTGACTTAAGTTTTAATTAAGGCGATTTGTAAGTTACGCGAACGTATGCTCCATGACAAATCGAATCCCGCTAGACTTGTTTGTTGTGGGTTTTTGAAGAGGGTTTAATTTACGTGTATTGTGAGACTTACGCGGGTTTAGGGTTTGCTTCTAATTCGATTATGAAATTTGGACGATTTCTTTTTTAGTTCAAACTACAAACTGATGAAAATATCGTAATAAATTCTACTCAGAATTTAGGTAGTTTTTCCGTTTTTTTTTGTTTCCCATGATTGTTGTTAAACATAAAGCAATATGCATGGTCTTAAATGAGATTGTTTAGTATTATAATACAATAATACTACAATAAAACAATAATATAAAGCCTGTCCACGATAAATTTCGGACAGTTAGATAATATCCAATTGGTTTGTCATCATTTCATCAACTTTAATAAGAGCTAAGGCATGCTGAAAGCAGCTGTAAAGCGAAAAGATTGAGCTGTCATGTAAATAGATCGTCTCAATGGTTGGTAAAACTGTTTGAAAATCGCGATTAAAGATGGGTGTCCGAAATCTAACGTGGACAGGCTTTAAATTTCAGTAAATTAATATATTCTCAATTTTGAGATGAATAAAGTCAACTTTGGCTAAACTAAACTCAGCTTTGGTTAATATCTTTGAGTGGATTAAGTTAAACTACTGTGTTAGGAAACTCATTTCATTCAAAATTGGGTTTTTGGTCCAAAGTACGGATTTGAGCTAAAACAACCCACTTTTGAGTAGTTTTGTTTTATAATTCTCAGTGTTATATCGGAACGAGAAATTTATTCTTATTGCACAGTATTTCATTATATGATAATTTGAAGCAACTAGAATAATAGTTTCTTTCTCTGTTAAGTCGTTAAAAACAATAAAACGATACATAATTACTTTGCACGGCTAAAATAATAAAATAAAAGCTACTTGTAAATTAAATTACAGCACCATTCATACTTGTAAAAGAAACTACAAGCCAACGCTAATAATTTGTACTTGTATTTTCTTTATGCAACAGTTACTTGTAAATTCCACTAATATTATTAGTGCGGTTTACTTGTAATATTAGTCTTGTAAATTCATACTTGTAGATTCATTATGCAACAGAAAAATACAAGTTACAAGCTACTCTACTAATATTATTAGTAAAATTTCGATTATGCTACAGGCCCCTGGTCTGATCCAAGAAATTTTCGGGTTGGTAATTTTCTCGACTTAACATCGCATGAATGTGTCATCATGTTAGCCTCATTATATATGATTATTTATAAATGTTTTTTTTTTAATCAGAATTTCGCGTGGAATTTCTTCGGAATAGCTACGCAAAATTCCTCGGATTTTATACGGAGAATACTTCGCAACATTTTTGGAAATTCTACGAAATTTCTAAGTAAAATTCCTAGCCATTTCCACTGGAAAATCTACGAATTTAGACGGGAAATTTTTAGGAATAATGAATGATGATGGCGATTGTGAGAGGATCTTTATTCGCAATTTCCACGAAAATCCAGCGTTGTGCTTTAGTTCAAAGTAGACTCCTATAAAATTCAACTGAAAAATAAAAGTTAATGTCGCGGACGGCGCACGTCGATGGTAGTAAATTGACGCTGGCCGTTGAAAAAAATGAACTTGTAGGATAATTTGCGTAACCGTGAGGTAAAATGACGATAAAAGGTTACAAACTACATAAAAAAGCTTAAAAACAAATTCAATTTTTATAAAAAACCAAAATATAGAAACCTTTTATTGGTGTCAGCTGTTTCGATGTTGCAATAAAGTTAAAACTTTTAACTAAAATGCAATGACTCCCTTTACACAACTGGCACATTTGTAACCGATTCCCTCTATATATTATGAAATAGTCAGAAACCTGGCAGATCAACAAGAACAGCTCATTTTGATTGTCATCCTGGTTCGAAGTAATATCACTCCTAAAATGGAAAATTTCAATTTTATCATTCACAGACAAACAGACGCGACAGCTACAACATTTTTACTGAACACTTTACTACTCAGTTAGCCTACTCTTATCTAGCGTACATGTATGCAATGGAAGAGTTAGTGGATAACCTTTGTAATAAAGAATAATGAAAAAAATTGAACACGACGAAATACATGCACGCTTCTTTTTGTGAAATTAGATATCATTATAATTTAAAACGACCATTGAACTCGATAGGATAAACTATAGGGTTGCGTCTGTCTGGCTGTGGAATATTCCTTATCTTATCGGCAATTAAGGTTACCTCACTGCCAAGGTATATAAACAAAACGAAAATGGTATCCGAAACATACACACTGAGTTGCAAGTGCTATTCTGTTCTTGGTCCAAAAGGTCATCATACGCAATGGATCTTTACTATACTGCACTTTCACCTCCTTGTTGGTCGGTCATATTACTAAGCCGACAGTTAAATTTTCCCCTCAACTTAAAATCAATCGATACTACTGCCGGGGAGCACAAAACAGAGCATTTTCTTAAGGTAATCATAATCGAATCTAGCAATATTAACCATAATCACGTTTATTTGTAACGTTTCCTAGATCAATCCGACTCATACGCTTCCTGCGTTGGCAGTAGATGAATATGCCATAAGCGAATCCCGTGCTATTATGATCTACCTGATAGAATCACAAACCGATGGCAACCATCCGCTGTATCCGAAGGACGTCAAGACGCGTGGTCTCATCCACAACCGTTTGGATTTTGATTTGGGAACGTTTTACAAACGAGCCATCGACTACTGCATGCCCCTGTTCAGGATTGGTTCGTTGGGTCCCGAAGAAAACGCCGCCAAATTGGACGAAGCCCTAGGATTCTTGGAAGCTTTCCTAAGTAAAACCCAGTATGTGGCCGCCAATCACCTTACGATTGCGGACATTTCACTGGTAGCTACCGTAACTACGTTGGACATATGCTATTTCGACCGGTCAAAGTATAATAAGGTGGCTGCTTGGTACGACACTTGCAAGAAGGAGTTGATTGGATACGAAGATGTCATCGCTGACAGTGCTGCGGGGTGGAGGAAGCTTTTTAAGAAGCCAGAATCAGAAGCAAAGTAGCTAACTTATTATTCAAGTCAATAAATTTGATGTGGACGCTTTTATCCAGCTTTTAACCTTCTGTCTGTGCTCAAAAAAACTTACGTTGTCTGTGCTCTGGGGTCAAATTGACCCCAAATTGAAATTGCTATAACTTTTTTAATGTTTGGCCAATTTTGGATTTTTTGGGCTGTTTCGAAAGATAATTTAATCATCTTTCAGGTCGTTGCCAAATATTGACTATAGGCGGGTACATCGCGGGGAGGGGTTTTAGTGAACAAGGGTACAAAAACAGTGATTTTTCATGTTTATTTTACTTATATCCGAAAATCCTAGCCATTTTGAACTGCAACTATTTTAAAAAGGCTATGCAGGAAGGCATGTGCTTTGGCATGAGGCGTTGATAAGTTTAGAACTCGGCCGCCAGGTTTTGGTATATTTGAATTCATTATTTTAGACTACTCAAGATATTCCGATATATAGAATTCTCCTCAGTGTAAATATTCTTATCGCACAAATTAAAAAATGGGAAGAAGTGCTCATTATATTAAGCACCGCTTTGTAGTACTAGACATCCTGAACAATGTTGCCGAATGCAACTTGGGTGTAGGTATGAGGGATCTCAAGCTAAAGCAATATTGCATATATGCAAGAATATTGCAAGTACACTAGCGCCGCCTATTTGTAAATTTCCTTATTATTTATTTCGTCACATGACAGTCTATTCCCACCAGACGAACTTTGTTACAGACGTCATCTTTACAAATTTCAAAATTGTGCGATAAGAATATTTACAATGAAGAAAATTCCATATATCGGAGTTACTTGAGTAGTCTAAAATAATGAATTCAAATATACCGCCACCTAGCGACCAAGCGCTAAACTAATCAATGCCTCATGCCAAAGCAGACGCCTTCCTGCATAACCTTTTTGAAAAGGTGCAGTTCAAAATGGGTAGGATTTTCAAATATAAGTGAAATAAGCATGAAAAATCACTGTTTTGTACCCTTTTTTACGAAAACCCCTCCCCGCGATGAACCCGCCCACCTATAGTCAATCTTTGGTAACGACCTGAAAGATGATTAAATTATCTTTCGAAACAGCCCAAGAAATCCAAAATTGGCCAAACATTAAAAAAGTTATAGCAATTTCAATTTGGGGTCAATTTGACCCCAGAGCACAGACAACGTAAGTTTTTTGAAAAAAGGACACTGTAGCGCATATTTTCAAGATTTTTCAAACGAATTTGCACCTAGGAGACAGATCTCGGCGAGTTTTACCAAACTACCAAAAATTAGGAGAATCGGTTGGAAACTAAAAAAATGGCAGCCACTCAAAGTGGCCTGGGGTCATATTGACCCCAGAGCACAGACAAAAGGTTAACAAGGCAATACTGCAATTTTTCCATTGATGAGTCAAACCGTACTCAGCGATGCATTCGCTAAAGCAATTAAGCGTTCGTTACTATTTGAAGCGATTCTGATTCCTGTGTTCACTGATCAACAGTTTGTGATTGACCGTGAAAAAAATAGATGAATCACCCTTACCACACGCCAAATAAATTTTTGTGAGGAGCGTATTAATTGTGGCTTTGAATTTTCAAATAACCATTCCATGCTACAATCATATTTTATAATTGATTTAAACAAATGTACTTGTAGTTCACATAAGCTGAAATGGTTAGAGCACGGTGAGGATCTGTCAATATCGGTATAGTAAAGGAATCGTCGATTTTAAATTCGACTTCACACTTTTGAAAAAAGTTTCTAGATTTCAATTTCATTTCAGGCACGATATAATTAAGTTTAGTGTCTCGATACTTTGTGGAAACATGGGGCGGTTGGTTGTGACCAACGAGACACGCACAGGCAATTGAAACGTGACTGATTTTTTTCATCGTTTATCGCCATCGACAGACGCCAACGTCACGTCGTTTTCTCACTTTGGAACGGGATGCCAGTTTTAGCAACCGACCGGCCGGGTGCCGGGTGCGCCCGTTTGCTGCTATAGACGAGAAGAGAAACTAATATTTTGTGCTCTAATAAGGTGCCCCCATGGTCAATGCGAAGACCTCTTGTTAATTCCTCAAGGAGTGAATTCTTTCAAAGGTTCGGTAAATTTTTCGTGAAATTCATTCTGGAATAAACTCCTGGAATTCCTCCTAGGATTGCTTCTGTAAATGTGTTTAAAACTTCTACAGAAAATTGCATGATTTAATTGCAATCTGGCCAAAGACGAGTGTTGAACCTAGGTCCTCCATCAAGCTTCGTGCTTCTTGACTGACACTAGACATCTGGACTATTTATCAGATGAGAGAAGTCCTCAAAAACTTTCATAATTCTCGTTAAAAAGCAATGCGCGAAGTTAGGGGAATTGGGACCATGCTCCTTTGTGTCCTTCTCATCAAACTGAATGAAATCGGAAAGATTGTTCCTGGAGGAATCAATGAGAGTCGTTCTCAAGCTTTTTCTTGAGAGGTAACCCTTTCGAACTTTTACGTTCATTGAGGTACCCCCTTATTATTTCGCTGGTTATGAAATGGAAACGGACCTAAAGACTAACGAAATATATGGCTCTTCTAAATGTTTTCTGAAATCTTCGTTATTCTATGCAATTTTGCAATTCAAATTAAGGTTCTAGTTCCTGGGCATTACAAAATATTGTGTTGCACTTTTCGCTAGATCTGTGGTAGTAAAGCAACGGATTTAGAAAAATGGCTTTTTTGTGATATCCTCATATTTCATTACCGAAAATGATATCTATCTATCTAATGATGATGGAAATATTGACATACTATATGAAAGACATCGAATCGAACTGGGAATGGGAATCGAACCTAGGAAGAGGAATCGAACCCATGACCCATGAACCCATGGTGATCTATCGAATAATCCACGACTTCCGTAATTCTCCCAGCAACGATACCAACGCAACTGTACTATGTACAAGTATTTGTAACTTGTTATTTATGCGCGTCAATGACCTGTTGCGTTAATTTCAGCTTCTACAGCAAAGGTATCAACTCAATTAGTTAGACTTGCAGAATTGATTCCTAATAAATTTGAATGGACAATTTTGGAAGAACTTTATCGGAGATCACCGAAAAGAATTTTATAGAATCTCAGAATTTTCTATGAAATTTTCAAAAACGTTCTCCGTGGATCTTCTAAAGGAAGAATTTCCTTGTAATTTTCAAAAAAATAGTTTTTCTTCTAAGCTTCTTCTTGGTGTTATCTGAACGTCAGCTCGGCATCGAGAACAACTTCAAGATTTTGATCAGAATATGCATTGTTCAGCGGTTCATCACCGATTACGTAGTTGTGATCACATAACTTTTAACGTGTTCAAGTGTTCCGTAGTAAGTTTTGATCGAAATAAATGCCCGCTTAGGGGAACTTAGGGGAGGTAGGGGTAAAATGGACAGTAGAGATGTCCTACACAGTTGGCAACAAATTTGCTCTTTTATTTTTCACAATTTATAACAATCAAATAAAATTCATTTAGTAGGGTTTTGGTCACCGTGAATTTTTATATCTTTGGGTTGTTGATTTTTTTCGGTGAAAAACGACACACACTTCCGTTTTTAACGTTTGGCTTTATTCAGCCATCATCAGATATTGAAAAAAACGTTTACATCCCACCAGTGTGAGTTATTAGACCACACTGGTGGGATGTAAACGTTTTTTTTTCAATATCTGATGATGGCTGAATGGAGTAAGCCGAAACGTTATTAAAAAACGGGAATTGTGTGTGTCGTTTTTCACCGAAAAAAATCAACAACCCAAAGATATATACAAATAAAATTCGTTCAGTGAGTGCAACTAATAGATGGATATTTGAGTTTTCGAAATGTCAATTCAATCTAACAAAATGGTTCACACCAAATACACGCGGGCGCATGCACAGTAAATACACCGGCGTGTATTACCCGCCGGTGTATTTGTTGTGCGCGCGCTTGCGTGGCTTTGGCGTGTATTATTTTGACAAATCAAAGTGACATTTTGAAAACTCAAATATCCATCCATTAGTTGCACTCACTGAATGAATTTTATTTGATTGTTAAAAATTGTGAAAAATAAAGAAGGAGATTTTTTGCCAACTGTGTAGGACATCTCTGATGGACAGGGTGGGCAAAACGGACAGGAGTCTCGTTTAAGCTAAATCGTTACAAATATGGCACTTCATCCAGTGGATCTTATTGCTTGTTTCAAATTATGAGTGTAACATGTTTTACTACATTCAAATAATGAAAACTATTCTGTTTATTAAAGATTTTATGTAAACTATGGCTGAAATTCCATGGTGCACAATGGTCGGATTCGTCAAATTGCACGACATAAATCGATAACTCGAAAAGCATCAATGCTAGAGTTTTGACGTCTTCATTAGAAATGATGTGCAAGAAAAGATCTATTTTTGGTGTAAGTTGCCATAAGGGTGGCCCTTTTTTGAAGTTTTTTTGGAAATTTATTTTTTTAATCTTTTGAGTTAGAAGATCATATTACTCTACAAAGTTGTAGAGAATTTAATTCTAAGAATTTTCTTTCTTTTCTTGATCGAGAAATTCTCCACCGGTCCACTGGGTGTTATGTGTCCTGTCCATTGTCTAGGTGTTAAGTGTTCAGTCTGTTCTACCTCTGGTCGAAGACAGTGTCCTGTGAAGCGTTGCTAAGACAGTTTTTGAAAATATTTTGTATTGATGAAAGTGGAAGCTTAAAACCATTTTTTTTCGGCACCACCCCATTGAAATTTAGTAATTTTGTCAGAAAACATTACCTATATGAGATAAAATAAATGTTTATTAAGTAAAAATGCTTAGAATTAAATTCTCTACAACTTTTTGGAATAATCTTCGAACTCAAAAGATTAGAAAAATACATTTCCAAAAAAAAATCAAAAAAGGGCCACCATCTTTTCTTGCAGATCATTTCTTCTGAAGACGTGAAAACTCTAGCACAATTGGTTTTCGAGTTATCAATTTACGTCGTGAAACTTGACGAATCCGACCATTGTGCATGGTGGGGTAAAACGGACACGGTCTGGTTTGGGTAATATGGACCATATGAAGTACATACATTTTTTTCAACAAAATTATATTTTAAAAAGTTTGTATTGTTTACCTCTGAAAAAACCAAGCAATCATTAGGAATTTCAAATTTCCGAGTTTTGTTCAGACAAATGGCATTTTTAAGTGATTTTTATTGATGTAACATGCTTTTTTTAGTTAAATCATTGTAAGTTACCAATATAATAATTATTATCTAATATTTTGTATTTCCAGACACTCCTTTTAGAGATGCTTAGCCTATGCATACAATTCATCAACTAAATTCACTGTTTTAAGCTTAATTTCTTAACATGTCCATTTTACCCACACACTTTTCAAACGAGATTTTTTCATCCTGATTTAATTGTCAAAAAAAAATCACAAAATCCGATTGTTTTCCACTAAATTGAAAACAAATACTTCGAGGACATGATTAGGTTGATACCGGGGCTTGGAACATTATGTAAATCGTGGTTTATTCGGTAGACCATTTAATTCAAATTCCATGACAACTCGGAGATCCTAGAACATCATAGTTTATTATCATACATGTTTCCTGTTTAGTTTACATTCAATTCAACAAGTTCACAGAAGATAACATGCTTTTGAATATGTTCTGTAGTTTTCAGAATCCGTTGCTTTACTCCCACAGCTCTACCGAAACACCCCTAGGGCCTCGACACAATAGTTTGTAGGGGAGGTGGTTCGTTGTGGGCACCGTTCGGTTGTGGGCACCCCCACGTATCTTTTGACAGAAAGCAGATACTGTTATTCTGACATCTGTTATTCATTTGCAAGCGAAACACGATGTCTTGTGCAGAACACCAAACTAGATAGACACCTCTAATTTGAACTATGAACAAGTAATTTTTTTCTACATGAGAATCAACACGAAAATTTTATGTGACTTTTTTCAAAGTGTCATAAAATGGTGTGATTGAATTGAAAAAGTGAGTTCTAAGAGTGAAATCAGTAGTGATTCAGTTCCATTCTAAATTTTCGACCACTATTCTAGTTTGAATCTGGAGACAAGTAGACCAAACTCGCTGGTTTCCCCAGCAGTGCACAGTGTTTTATTTCGTCATTTTCACGATCGAAATACAAAAACTCGAAAAGTGTTGATTTTGGATATAGGGTTTGTTTACAGAAGTTTCAAGATATTTAAGAGCGCATCTTTCGATAAAAACAGTTTGAAGATTAATCCCCCTAAAAGTTACTTAAAAAAAGTATTTTTCCACCAGAATGAGATAGATACGTAGTGTCTTCGGCAAAGTTGTAGCAAATGTTAATACGAGCATTTTTGCTGAACATCTCGAGTTTCTATCTCTTATATATAACAAACTTAAGACGTTTTATGTAAAAACGCCATAAAAATCTAATTTTTCATTCTAACTCTTTCCAATGATTTTTCCCATTTTTCATCTCTTCTACAAATTTGTTAAACAAGCAAAATTACATGTTTTTGCTGAACATTGTAATACTCCATCTCACATACAACAAAAGTTATCTTTAAATTATACAAATTCTTAGAGGTATTTCCACTTGTGATTACTCCCTTAATTGCAAAAAGTCGCAAATTTCTTCACAATATGCTGAAAATCGCTTATTTCATTTTTCTACTGACATTGAAAACATTTGTCGACAAGAGTCTTCTCGAATGCTGTGATAAAAACTGATAAACCTATGAAAAAGCATAATTTTTGAATAACTTTTGTTTTATAAGAGATGGGAAGTTACAATATTCAGCAAAAACATGTAATTTTGCTGGTTTGACAACTTTGTAGAAGAGGTGGAAAATGTAAAAAATCATTAGAGTTAGTTTAAGTTAAGAGAATGATTTTAAGAGGATTTCCACATAAACCATGTTATGTTTGTTAAATCAAAAATACAGAAATTCAGCTTCATCGCGCATTTGTTTTTAATAGCATTTTTTGTAACGTGAAATGCAAAGTTTTTTTTAAATATGTAATACCAAAGGAAAAGTTGTTTCCAAATTCAACTGGATTTGTATTCGTTGTTCTCTTTGTCATCGCTTTCACACTTTCACTAATATAGTTTAGTATCTTCTGTAAGCAACTTCCTTCGACTTCTTGGACAACTTCGGGCTTTTGATACAACGGGATCCAACAATCTCAGCAATCAATGCGTCAGTTCCTCGTTTGTCCTAAAATTTACCTGCAGCAGATGTTTCTGCTGTTTTAATCAAATTGAAACGCTTCGACATGTGTGCTGTGTACATTTATTGTATTTTCGACATCACACGAATACTTACAGAAATTTGAATTCTTTGAATTATATTTTTTATGAATTCTCATATAAATATAATAATATGTAGGTATATATATGAGTTTCTATATTTTTGATATAACAAACTTAACATGGTTCATGTGTAAATCCCCTTAACATCATTCTCTTAGCTTAAACTAGAGTTAACAATTTTTCACATTTTCCGTCTCTTCTACAAAGTTGTCAAACCTGCAAAATAACATGTTTTTGCTGAACATTATAACTTTCTATCTCTTATAAAACAAAAGTTATTCAAATATTATGATTTTACATAGGTTTACAAGTTTTTAACACAGCATTCGAGAAGACTCTTGTCGACAAATGTTTTCAATGTCAGTAGAAAAATGAAATAAGCGATTTTCAGCATATTGTGAAGAAATTTGCGACTTTTTGCAATTAAGGGAGTAATCACAAGTGGAAATTTTACGATTCGTATTTCACGATTCGTATTTCACGACTAACATTGTTATCAGCCGTTAGTAAGGATCCAAGCTAGACGAATTCTTCGACCACCTCGGAGGTATCCCCGTCTATCGTAACACTGCTTCCCAGGCGGGCCCTGTCGCGCTCGGTTCCTCCCACAAGCATGTACTTTGTCTTTGACGTATTCACCACCAGTCCAACTTTTGTTGCTTCACGTTTCAGGCGGGTGTACAGTTCTGCCACCTTTGCAAATATTCGGCCGACAATGACCATGTCATCCGCGAAGCAAATAAATTGACTGGATCTACAATGATATGGAAATGCTAATATCATCTTCCAAACTTGGACGTACATGTTCATGATAGCATTAGAGGTGAAAGTATAGAATTGATAGTTCCGTTAGGATACGGCAGGCATGAAGAATGTTTTTATAGAAGTCGATTTGAAAGCGAGCGGAGGGCAATATTTGTGATGGCACATATCGCACGACCTTCCTTCTGCCAAGCTCCCGTATGAAGGGGGAGGGAAGAATATCAGTGTGGAATCTGAATCTGGAATCTGATTAGATCTGTTGAAAATCGTACCACGGCTGTTACATCCGGCTCTCCGCATGACACTTTCTAGCGCAATGTTGAACAACAGGCACGAAAGTCTTAGTCTCCGGCGCGATCCGAACGAACTGAAGTGTTCGCCCGAAATGTTCACACAGTTTTATACACCATCCACCGTTGCTTTGATCAGCCGTCTGTGGTTTATTATGAATCATTTCTGAGTACCAGTCATGAATTTTGTAAGCCTCTTGGACAAGAAATTACGGGTTCCTTTCACAATTTTTGCCTTCCCTTGACTGATTCATATTTGCGAAACAAATTAATAAATTGATTTTTTTTTAGATTTTTTCACATTTCCTATTTTATCACCCCAAAATAAACCAGGGGTGATAAAATCGGGATTTTACTGTATTATGTGATAATTTGGGCTTTTAATTGGTATTGAGATTTTTACATATCTTGAACTGATTGTAGAATCTGAGCATAAATCCAAAAATTCATACCACGAGAACTATTTTAAATCAATTTATAAAAAACTTAAAAATTTCGCGTATTGAACATCCCTAACTCGATTTTACTATGGGCAGAATTGTCAACCAGTAGGTTACCTGTCAAACAATCATATCTCTAAAAATCAATTGAAATGCACAAGTGTGAAAAAAACGGTGAAACAGAAGATGGTGTTCTTTTGAATGATTTGTGCCTCTTTCATATACTAAGTATTCGTCAATTCATTCATCAACAAATTTTTCAAAATAAAACAAAAACAATTTGTGAAATATTTACATTGGCGTAAATAAGGGGGGGCTAGGGGGGGCTTAGCCCTCCCTAGAAAAAAATTAGCCCCCCCTAGGATTTGATAAGTTAGTTAGCAGTGATATCAGTTTTCAACATATAGCATAATGAATTACCGAAAAAGTTTGAAGACTAAAGAGTTATCTCTCATAATCACTCTATCATACTTAATGAAATGAGTAGAAGAAAAAATAACTTGTTTTTGAATTCTGAGAAAGATTCCCATCAGCATCCGAGAAGGATTCTCATCAGAATCCGAGAAGAATTTTCACTTCAATCTCTAAAGAATTCTTTTCGGATTCATCGAAGTATTCCAATCGTAATCCAGAATAATTCCTACTGGATTCTTTCCAGTATTGTTAAGCAATACTCTTGGGAATCTGTGAAAAATACCCTTCAAAATCAATGGAGGATTTGCTTTAGAATCTCTCGTTGATTTGCTCCGGAATATCTCCAGATTCGTTTTAAGATTGGTTTAGGAATTGCTTGACAAATCAGAATCCTTCGGCGATTTGCTTCGTAATCCTTTGAAGATTTAACTCGGAGTCTCTCGACGTTTTGCAAATGATCTGCGTTGGGATCTCTAGACGATAAGGAATCCGGCTGACGATTAGCTTCGGAATCCCGCGAAGAATGCTTCAGAATCATTCGAAGTTTCGTTTCGGAATACATCGAACGCTTGAAGGTGCAAATCATACATATGCGTCTTCAACCATGGAACATTGGTCATGAAATACCTGGAACCATCATATTGGAATTCCTGGAGGGTTTTCGACGAAATCCCTGGAATATTCCCGTCGAAATTCCTGGAGGGTGAAGGATCCCTGGTACATTCTCGTCGAAATCCTTGAAATTTTTCCGTTGGAATTCCTGAAACATTTCCTCCGAAATCTGTGGTGGATTCTCTTCATGATCCCTTGAGGCTCACATCGGTATTCTCGAAGGATTTATGTCGAAATATCTAGAGATTCCCGTCGGAGTCCCTGGAACATTCCAGTCAGGATCACTAAAGGATTCTCATCAGAATTCTTGGAAGATTCTCGGCGGAATCCATGGAAATTTGCACTATTTTTTTTTTCATTTGAGATAGATAGAATATTTATGAAGCACGCAAATATATCCACTGCCTGACGCTAGTCGAGCGCAATTAAACATAGACTGTGAGTTGTTGCTCACACGTGCACACTAGGGCAGTTCACATTTCAAAAATGTTCTAAAATTTTAACTCCCATATGTCTATTAGCATCATTCTGATAATATAGGAGCCCTGGCAGAATTTCAGGCAATTCGGTGGCCATTTAGGGGGGGCGCGAAGTCAATTTATGTTTATATGGAAATTTGTATGGGAAAAACTTAAGGTAGTTACTAGAGGTAGTTACGCCAATGAATATTTATTACATATATGATTTTAAATATCAAATTTAATAACTTTTAAGTTTAAACTATTGATAAGAATTAGCACATTTTTTAAATAACATGGATAATTATAAAATAATTATGGAATGGATTTTATTGAAATATTTATGAAGTTGTTGATGGATAAAATGTAAGTAAAAGTATTTGATTGATCCTTTAAATATTTGGTTTTGATCCACAGGTAAATTCATAAAATGTGTGAGGTACTTGAGCATCATAGAAATCCATTACATACTTCAACAAACTTATGTCACGCAGAAAACTGAGGTTCATTATTGCTCTACTTACGATGTCACAGAAAACCCCATGCTTCATCAGTCACGTGTCTCTCTAACCCAAAGAACAAGGTAAAGCGGCGTGGATTAACAAAAACAAACGACTACCTACTGTTTGCCCGCACTGCATGGATATCTCTCAAAGTATGGTATGGTGCCGATTATACACTCCACTATTTACAGGAATATATACCTATACCATCTTCAGACGAAGTAAAACCTAAAGAACACAAAAGCAGAACGTATGCAGAAAGGATGATTATACAGATTGTGCGGGAAAACTAGGCTGTCAAACAGAAACAGAACGGTAACCGACCGCCACCATTGCCAATCACTTCCGGAAGTCCACAAGGGAATATTTTCTTCAAGTAGTAACAAGATTAGCTCGCTCGTCGATAGCGTCGCGTGCTTGGGTACCTAATAGCGTGGATTCGATGTCATGTAGATAGAATCATTCCTATTGGCGAGGTTGCATGAAGAAGAAGAAGTAGAAGGATGATATTTGAAAAAAAAAATGCACGGGGAAGCATACGGGAAATCATTTGAAACACTCCTCAAAAATTCTAGTAGCAATTTAATTAAAAACGGTTAGCAGCACAGGGTTGGACCTTCTACTGCATAATAAACGCAATTTTTCGATTTCAAATTTTATTTTGTGATATCACACTTGCTACACAGTATAAGAAATATCCAACACCGTACTGCTTTCCGTTTTTAATTAGGGTGGGTGTACCAATTGTCGCCATACATAAGAACAACTATTTTTCAAACAATAAGTAAAAAGCCTGTGGGTGGACTTTATATATCAAGCGAAAGGTTTTACTTCCTGCTCCTTAGAACAGCTGTGAAAACCAAAATAAAATTTGTTATAATCATCAAAATTGATTAATCCATAATAGGAACGCATGCACCAGTTGTGGCACTATTCTTTATTTTGGTAGGGACCACTAGTGCGACATCTGGTGCAAAGGACGTCAAAAATTAAGCAAAATTAATTTTCACAATTATGCTTTGCTCGTTTTGGAGGAGATCAAAGGTTTTATCGTATCATATGAATATGCTTTATCGATATGAACTTGGTTTGCGGTGATTTGATTGGACATTTGGCATATAAAGCACTAGTGCAACAACTGGTGCTATAACCACAACTGGTACATCTAGCCTACATTACATCTAGAACTTTTGAGAAGAGTTAAAAAAATCCCGTGTGCTTCCCCGTGCAATTTTTTTTTCAAAAAATCATCATTCAACTTCTTCTTCTGCAATCGCCAATAGATGGATCACCATAGAAATACGAGCGGTCAAAAATATGACACATGAGCGATTTCGTGCCAACTAGACCACCCTTTGGCAGCCCTCTTTCACACTTCAATGGGACTGTAAGTCAGCTATCGGACAGCGTTCGGTTAGGTCATCTACTCTGAAAGCGCCATCGAGCCACACAGGATACGAAAACCAGCATTGCACAGTGTTGCTTTTTGTCGATTTCGTGCGCTTTTTTAATAGCATCGTTTCTGTTGATTTTTTCGCTGTAGTTTGTTTGGAGGAAACGTTAGATATCATAAAGGGCTTTTTTTGAGAAAATCTGTGAAATGATTAATCCACCTAAAAGTGAGATAAAAATTTTACTTTTTCACCTAAACCGTATATGCGCCTAGTGTCTTCGAGAAAGTTGTAGCGGATGGTATTTTAGGCCACTTTGCCAAACATCATGTATCTGTGACTTATACTTTACTAGATATGTGACATTTACCGTGGAAGGCCCCTAAAATGTCTACACATACACACATACACTCATACACACATACAGACATCAGCTCAGTTTATCGAATTTCTATATAAAACTATGGGCTTATGGGCCATCATCAAATATTGGTTTTTAGTGCGATCCTATAGCCTATACATAATCTTAGTGTACGAGTAAGGCCAAAAACAAGAAAATTTAAAATCTATATAACTCGTTTGTAATTTCGTGTAAACACAAGCTTCAATCGCTAGGCAAGAGTCAACATACAGCAGCTTCAGAGAACTAAAAAGTTGTCTGCGCCATTTTGCGCCGGACCAAGTTATACGATTCTCAAATACCCCTAGAAAAACATATTTTCTCAAATAACTCATCAATTTTAAAAGATAGAGCTTCGCAATGTTCTACAAAACGTGTATTTTTATTAGCCAAACAACTTTATAGAAGGGTGTAAAAGTGCCTGAAACATATAAAAAGTTATGCTCAAAAACTGATTTTAGGGGCCTTCCACGGTAAATGTCACATATCTAGTAAAGTATAAGTCACAGATACATGATTTTTGGCAAAGTGGCCTAAAATACCATCCGCTACAACTTTCTCGAAGACACTAGGCGCATATACGGTTTAGGTGAAAAAGTAAAATTTTTATCTCACTTTTAGGTGGATTAATCATTTCACAGATTTTCTCAAAAAAAGCCCTTTATGATATCTAACGTTTCCTCCAAACAAACTACAGCGAAAAAATCAACAGAAACGATGCTATTAAAAAAGCGCACGAAATCGACAAAAAGCAACACTGTGCATTGACAGGCGTAGAAATCCTTCAATTACATTAACTGTAGAAATGGGAATTATTTTTATTACCATTCAAGGGTCTCAGATTTCCATGAAACTATTTCCACGAGCAGGGTTTTTGCATGTAGGTACTAGGAACAAAACCAAGGTAGGTAGGAACAAAACCAAGGTAGGTAGGAACAAAACCAAAATTTAAAAAAAAATCTATTTGATTTATTTTCCCGGAAAACTCCAGTAGAAATTATTAGTTTTCCTCAGATAACACAAAAAATAAACATAAACTAGGTATTGTTTAACGAAATTTTCATCGGAAAATTTATATAGAATGGCCAGAAAACTACAGGAAAAAATTCAAAACTATATTTTTGGGAAGAAAATTTTATAAACTTTAATCCTGAAAAATTAGGATGTAATTTTTATTCGTTCTTGAGTTAAGGCTAATTTTGGTCAACATTATCTAATTTTCCTGATATCCATTTCACGCATCTGTTTTTTTTTAATCGAACGAAACGAACGAACAGGAAAGGGAAAAAAGGGAAAGCTTCCTGTCCCACTCATTGGCGTGACTAGCCTCGATGCCTGGGAGGGGGGGCTATACTGCCGTTCTACCCATAATTGTCCCATGCTACCTTTGATGAAAAAAATCAAACTCGAGTCAGTTTGTCACTAATTTTAGAATCGGTTATCAACATTTTTGGAATGTAATGAGCGTAGGCAACACTTTTTCAGAACATAATACAGATCACTACTTATGTAAACGATTTTCAATCTTCATTACCAAACGACAACTTTGTTACTATTGGTACTTCGCGTACCTGAAAGAATAAAATAGATCCCATTTCGCGGCCCCAGCAACTCCTATCCCTACCTCCTCGTGGCACTGGCCGGGATACGAGCAACTTTAGGGAAGATCGGGTAACCAACCCCGGTGGGAACTATGGTCGTATGCTGACAGGGAAGGGGGAATTTGCTTCTCTCTGGAGGTGCAAATCTGATCGAGCGTCTGTCCTCCATGTTAGGAGCGGCTCACAACAGCGTCCGTTCCCCATGTTAGGGACGTCATCGTCCGAGTCTTAACAAAACTGTGCACATCATGCTGCATCGTGTCTGTATCGAGAAGGCAGTCCCTTCAACGCGATGTAGGTAGCGCAACCTACCGAAGATTCTACAGTTACCAAGAAAGGCAAAAGTAGAGCAAACGGATTAATTCAACAGCAACAGACACGAAAAACATCAAGTTTTTGTAAAAACATCAAGATTTTGTACCAAATTACTTTGGCTGCACTGGCGACCACCTCGTCAGAGCAACCGACTCAAAAACAACAAGGCAGTCTCAATTGAGTTGTCACATCCTATCCTAGGGTCGCATATGCTCCTGAGTTTTACGGACGACATCGACCTTATTGGAATCGATCGCAGAGCAGTAGTGGAGGCTTTTGTCCCACTGAAGAGGGAGACGGTAAGGATAGGCTTAACCATTCACTCTACCAAGACAAAGTACATGGTGGCAGGTAGAGATAGGGGAAGACCTAGTGGTGTTGGTGCAGAGATAGTGCTTGATGGGGATGTGTTTGAAGTTGTTGAAGAATTTGTTTATCTTGGAACGCATGTGATATGTGACAATGACGTTTCCCATGAAGTGAACAGACGTATTGCTGCTGAGAATAGGGCCTTTTACGTATTACGTAACCAGCTTAGGTACCGCAACATGAAGACGGAAACGAAATTTGCTCTATACAAAACTCTGATTCTACCAGTGGCCCTTTATGGACATGAAGCATGGACGTTAAAAGATGCGGACCAAAGAGATTTCGGAGTTTTCGAGCGAAAAGTGCTGCGTACAATACTCGAAGGGAAACTAGAAAATTGTGTGTGGCGCAGACGCATGAATCATGAGCTGTATCAAATATACAAAGAAGAAAATATTGTGAATTGTATAAAATACGACAGACTTCAGTTGGCTGGTCACTTAGTGCGAATGTCGGAAGAAAGAGTAGCGAAAACAATATTCAACAGAGAACGTGGAAGGGCACGAACGCGGTGGAATCGGACCTGGGGACCCTGAACGTTCGGGGAAACTGGAGGAACATCGCCCAAGACCGACGATTATGGAGTTCTACAATACGCCAGGTATAGGTGTATCGACGCTGTAGTCAACCAGGTATCATGCAACATAAGACAACAATGCGTAGAACGGCAGTATAGCCCTTCATCTATTTTCTCTATTTTGAGTTTCTTTATAAACATTCTCGATCAATTAACCATCTAAGTTAATTAGTTATCTTAGTGATAATGTGATAAACACGTCCCAACCATCTACGGCAATTGCGGATCAATAACACTCATCCATATTCTCTTTTCTCAAGCAAATCATCGAAGCATTTCGAAGAAAATCGTCGAGGGACTCCGAACTAAACCTTCTAGGAATTCCGAAGCAAACCGTCGATGTATTTCAAAGCAAATCGTCAAATGCTTTCGAAGCAATTCGTCGAGGGATTCCAAAGAAAATCAATGAGGGATTCCGAGGCAAAACGTCGAGAGATTTCGAATTAAATCTTCAAAGAAATCAAAGAATTCCGAAGTAAATCTCCGAACAATTTCGAAGCAAACCTTTGAACGATTCCGGAGGAATTCCGAAGCAAATCATCGATGGATTATGAAGGATATCATGCACAGATTCTAAAGTTTATCCCCTCAGACTCCTAAGGGTATCCCTCAACGATACTGGGAGGAATCTGATGCGAATTCTCCAGGATTCCAGTTGAAATTCCTCGATGATTCTAAAAGGAATTTCTTAGAGATTCAAATGAGAATTATTCTCTATTGTGATGGGAATTCCTCTCGGATTCTGATGAACATCCTTTTCGAATTCTAATGGGAATCTTTCTCTGCACTAAGAGACAAGCTCCTTTGCCTTTCACTCAACCCCTTTATAATAAAGTGGGCGATAACTTTTTTATCTTCAAACTTTTTCAGTAATTCATTACGCTATTTGTTGAAAATTGATATCATTGCTAACTGACTTTTCAAATCTAAGCGGGACTAATTTTTTTCTAGGGTGAGCTAAGCCCACCTAGTCCCCATATTTACGCCAATGATCCCACTGTTTCCATCTGAAAATTGGCCAAAATACGTTTCTTAAACGCAAAAACGCGTAAAAATGTCTCCCCATTTTTTCAGGCAATCATTTTCGCCCGATTTGCTCATAACGGGCAATCCAACAAAATACAATGGGTTCAATGGCAAAGTCATAGCTTTCGTTTAAAGATAAAATCATGCAAATTGGTTTACAGACGGCTGAGATATTTATGTGACATTATTTTGTTAGTTTTCTGAAAATACACTTCATGTTCGTATTTCTCACATATCTCTGGAACCAAATGTTCGATTGCAAAAAAAATTAAACTCGTACAATGACAAAGTCATAGCTTTCGTTTAGTGTTAAAATCGTGCAAATCGGTCCACGGACGGCTGAGATCTTGATGTGAGATTTTTGTAACGCACACACATACGCACACACGCACACACGCACACACACACACACACACACACACACGCACACACACACACACACACACACACATACATACATGTGTTCAGTTCGTCGAGCTGAGTTGATTGGTATATACGACTTGGGTCTCCGAGCCTCAGATAAAAAGTCGGTTTTTCAAGCGATCTTTATACCCTTCTTAGGATGTAAGAAGGGTAAAAAGTGTCGTCGCTTCAGTTTGCGAAATGACCATTTTTACGGGAATTCCGGATTTTCCAGGGGACCGCTCAAAGGGCACAATGGTCCGTTTGTGGATCAAAGAATCAAGTGCATGTTCAGGGTTTGGCAACAAATGGTTTAAAAAAACTGACGCTGACGAATTAACTATTTTTACGGATGTTCCGGATCTTCCAGTGGAAATAATGATCCGTATGTGGGTCAAAGCGATCCGTACGTGGGTCCTTCAAAAATGCCGTGAATACCAGGTCCCAACGCACCATCTGTTCGTTGATTTCAAGGTGGCATACGACAGTATAGACCGCGTAGAGCTATGAAAAATTACGGACGGGAACAGCTTCCCTGGGAAGCATACCAGACTGATCAAAGCAACGGTGGATGGTGGGCAAAACTGTGTGAAGATTTCGGGCGAACACTCCAGTTCGTTCGAATCGCGCCGGGGACTAAGACAAGGTGATGAACTTTCGTGCCTGTTGTTCAACATTACGCTAGAAGGTGTCATGCGGAGAGCCGGGTGTAACAGCCGGGGTACGATTTTCAACAGATCCAGTCAATTTATTTGCTTCGCGGATGACATGGACATTGTCGGCCGAACATTTGCAAAGGTGGCAGAACTGTATACCCGCCAAAAGTTGGACTGGTGGTGAATGCGTCAAAGACAAAGTACATGCTTGTGGGCGGAACCGAGCGTGACAGCGGGAAGCAGTGTTACGATAGACGGGGATACCTTCAAGGTGGTCGAGGAATTCGTCTACCACGGATCCTTGCTAACGGCTGATAACAATGTTAGTCGTGAAATACGAAGGCGCATCATCTGTGGGTCTACTACGGGCTCCAGAAGAAACTGCGGTCAAAAAAATTCGCCACCACACCAAATGTGTCATGTACAAGACGCTAATAAGACCGGTTGTCCTCTACGGACATGAAACATGGACAATGCTCGAGGAGGACTTGCAAGCACTCGGAGTATTCGAGAGACGGTTGCTTAGGACCAACTTTGGCGGTGTGCAAGAAGACGGTGTGTGGCGGCGAAGAATGAACCACGAGCTCGCCCAACTCTACGGCGAACCCAGTATCCAGAAGGTAGCTAAAGCCGGAAGGATACGATGGGCAGGACATGTTGCAAGAATGTCGGACAGCAACCCTGCAAAGATGGTGTTCGCTTCCTATCCGGCAGATACGAGACAAGGGCCCGCCACTCGTTACGAAAGCAACGCACAACTTTCATTTTTATTATTTCAGCTTTGCTGCGTGGCAAAGTTTTCTAAATGAGAAAAACACATAAGAGAGGTCTTAATTATACTTTGAAGGGATAGACTCTACTGTTTTCATCAATTTATATATTATATAATGTATTCGAATGACCGCAAATATATAATTATATACCTATTCGAGTGCAATTTGAAAAAAGTTTTTAATAGTTCCCGAGAAAGGCACCACCAACGCTAGGTGGATTAATCTGTGTTTTTAAATAATGTTCTTCGTTGAAAAAGTCAAGAGGCAATATATGGATTTCTTAAGAATAAGGATCGATAGGAACCGTACATAACTTTGAATTATCTACTTAGGGTCTGTCTCATTTGGATAATTAAACTTAAAAGTGATAGTTTGAAAATAAGAAAATTACCCGGTCATAAGAGTGGATGGTGCTACCCAGCAATTCCAATAAGACATCGATGTAAAATGATTCGATATCTGTCAAAAGTAAACTTGCTCTGCGAGCAAGGTTATTCGATAATTATGTCACTTTTAAATTTAATTTCAGTTTAATTCTCCAAATGAGACAGACTTTTAGGTGCCCGCCAGAGTAAACGCGACGAGCGATGCGACGCGACGCGACTCATGCAATAGAATAACAATCATTATCAACAGGCTGTCAAATTGCACTGTCGCGTCGCGTCACATCGCACGTCGCGTTTACTCTGGCTTCGCCCTTAGTGATGACACTTTAGGACAATTCTCACGGAATCCAAATTTAAAAGTATTCGTGTTATCAAGAGCACGCCACTCATTACGGAAGCAACGCACAACTGTTATTTTTTTTATTTCACACATGCTGCCTCGCAGCAAAGCTGAAATAATAAAAATGGCAGTTGTGCGTTGCTTTCGTAACGAGTGACGGGCCCTTGAAAATGCGAGTACTTTTAAGGGGCTGTCCACAAAGTACGTCACACCTCTAGGGGGGAGGGGCGGTTAAAACTTGCCAATTTTTGCGTGACGTACTTTATGGATCTTCCCTAAGGCTTCGGTCCGCTTCGCGAATTTAAATCAAATTAAACTTAAAAGTGGCAGTTCGGAAATTATAACATCCCCCGGTCATAAGAATGGCTGGTGCTATCAAGAAAGACCAACAAAACATCTACACCCAACCATAGAATACAACATTTTATTACAACCCAACAAACAATTTAAGCTGAACAAGCTAGTTTTTTAGCTGAAGAAGCTTATTTACCACGAAATAAGCTCTTCTTCAGCTTCCAATGTTTGTTGGGAATCTTGCATTAGCTTCGCGTACAGTTTTCCATGATTTGCGACATATGCACAGATTGCATTAAGTAAACGGCAGGCCCTTGCATTAGGTCCCCGGTTACGAGAAAATAAGAACTGGTTATGTGTTTGCGTCTACATTGAATCTATTTTTACACTCCCCCATCGAGGAATGAAATGCTGCATACTTCGACAACCTCAGTCACCTTACAAAAAAATCAAAACTATTAAACTGTCATCGTTAAGTTTAATTTGATTTTAAATCTCGAATCGGACCAAAGCCCTAATTTTAATTTTATTTTAATAACGGAGATCCTTCGTAGCTTAGTTGGTTAAAGAACCGGTCTAGCGTATTGAGGGTCGTGGGTTCGAGTACCATCGAAGGATACGATACCCCCAATACACTTTTCAAATCATAATCTTCCACTTAATGTTCATATTTATATCTGAGTTTTCAGAACATTGTAAATTAATGTCCGAGTCGGGTGGGGTCTAATATCCGGAAAATAGACAATTAACTTTGATTGGACTGTTTTCCACGATTTTTAGCTAGGCCAATTAACTTTTGCTCTACCATTTTTCCCAGAGACCCATAGTGTAATATACCAATCGACTCAGCTCGACGAATTGAGATGATGTCTGTCTGTGCGTATGTGTATGCGTGTGTGTATGTATGTGCGCAAAATAAAACTCACTCATCTTTTAGCCACTTATCTTGATCCAATTTGTTTGCAATAAGTTGCATTCGACGGGGAATCCTGTCCCATTGCTTCCTATTGAAAATTGGCTAGATCAGACTATGGGATCAAAAGTCATGGCCAAAATACGATTTATATACAAAAAAAACACGCTAATAAATTCTCACTCAATTTTTTTTAGTATATCTAATGTACGAAAAAGGCACAAACACAGCTAGGTGGATTAATCAATGTTTTCTGTGATGGTATGGCTTCATCAAGGTTTTACTATGGCACGCCGCTCTATCATATACGATTCTCCCATGAGATTCAAGTTGGCTGCAAAACTACAATCCATCATTTCCATAGGCATAGAGCGCGAAAAATTATGAACAACTACCCATTTGAGAATTTAACAACGTCAGATCAAGTCAATCACATTCAATAGTAGTGAGGATATGTTAAAATGTTTTCAAGTTGCTAACTACGAGCCAAATGTGTGATGCGGCTGCTGTTACACTTAATTGCTGTTAATGAAAAACTTCCAACCAAAACCTCAAGGTCAGTTTCCTCTTTTGTGGACTACCTAACACATGATCTATTTTACGATTTCCGAATAACTTTCAGCCACGCGTGACTGACGATTCGCTTACACGTGATTGCACCTTTCATGTCGGCTAGTGTTTACCACATCAATAAAAAATCGATTGCAAATTTATGGCCACTGATGATTAATAGCTTTTCTCATTTAATTCAGGCCCAACACGTTGACACAGACCGTTGCATCTACCTAACAATGAGCATTGTGGATATATACTTCATGGTTAGTTGAAATTACTCGCATCTCGCATCTTCTAAATGATATGCACAAACAAGCGAAGCACTGCACTGACACACTGTTTGCCTGTAGGTTTAGATCGATGTTTCCTCTGAAGAGCTTGGTCGGAACTCAGAATATGACGCTTTCAACAATATGTGTCACAGTTAATCGCCGGGAAACAAGCAATGTGGTTGCCATCGCACTACGAGAACGAACATTAGATATCACATCCCAACAAAAACACCACAGGCCGATCGCACTTCAAGGGCCTATAATTCATCGTTCGCAGTAAGCACTAAATCTTCGTGACGAAGCTGCAATTTTTCGTACTTCCGTGGGAGGATGAATTTACATTCGTTGTAACTACTGGGCAGCAAACAAACAAGCTTAGTTAACGTTTGGTGGAACCCTACAGGGACAGCATCCGGAAAAGCGCGCCGTAAACTGCGGATGGAAAAACAGCTGCCCGAATCGAACTGTTCGCACCAATGCAAAATAATCTATATACGGGTTGCTTTGAATCACGCGACAGTACGAGCACCCGTTCCGACCGACGCCGTTCTATCAACTGAGAACGTCGCCGTCTCTCGATGCAAGGGACGAAGCAACGGCAAACGATATCGCATCGCAGAGTTACTTTCTTTGCTTTGCCGCCACAGGGAAGCCCGATAGATGCACGGACGGGCGAAGAGATGATTCATGCCAGCTAGGAGGACAGCTGTAGAAACTATCATTGCCGGCGCGCTTTGGTTCCCGTATTCCGGGCATTACTAATCGACCGTCGTCGACTCGGAAAATTCTGCCAACAGCGTGTGAGCGAACTCGCGCGGTGTACTAAGCGAGGCAATGCGTTGCACCTAGGAGACACCACCAAAAGGCAAACAGGAATAGGGATTTCTATGATACACCACAGACAAACAGACGTAACACTGAAGAATTTGCCATCGACCATGACTTTAACGGCCGTTTTAAATTCAATTGACTGCGGGTTTAACATTCAGAAGCACGTGAAACGTACAGTTGCAGATTTGGCATTGAGTTTGCATCGTGGAAAAAGCATGCAAGATGGCTGGGTGATGAAATTTCTAAGACAATGTTCTAACTGTTACGTATGTTTGTCTGTGGTGAAACAATGAATATAGTATTATTTGATTGGCTACGTAGGAATATTGACCGGTGGGTAACTGTTTACATACTATAAGCACAACACAGTACAACTTTATTGGTCTAGACGAGAGGTGGCAGAAACGACTTGATGCATTGAAAAGGCAATGTTGTGGCTTTTTTATAGTTGAATAGATTTAGTAAGTTTAATGTTTATTGATCTAAACATCACTAATTGTCCTCGTCGTGCATTCTCGTCGGTTCAACATGTAAATCATGATTAGTTAAATTTTTGCAGCTAAGTGGCGGAGCCATGAAGCAAGAAGGTTTTATTTAAAATATTGATTGATGTTTGAATTCCGAAACTGAATTAAAGGAACGGAAGCGGTAGGAAGATTTGTTTTAAACTCAACTACAGTGGAGCTTTAGCAGCTTCATGATACAAAAGAACGAGAAAGTGGATCTTCAGGGGAACTGAAATGAGAGAAAGTGAAACACATTCACTATTTCAACTCGAACATTCGCTCTTTCCTGTGTTGGCTGGATGTTACACTTCCGTAGTCTAGATGTTCCCAACATTTGTATTGAGTGTGTCATCGTCCTACCACCATACAGTAATAGGCACTCATTTAGATACACCTGATTAATGTATTTTGAAATTTTTTCCAAGTTTTGACAAAATAAATTTAATGTCAGGAGGAACAGGAGGAACAGTCATCATCAAAATCTTGCATGAGGATACGACGGGGCGGGGTGGGGGTGCTGTAGTGGACAATCTAACTGGACTAATTTGTCAAGAAATTATTTTGGGAGAATTTTCAATGCAAAATTGTCGAAGAACTTGTACCATTCTTATAATTTGGCTTTGATTGAAATCAGAGCGAAAAATCAGAAGGGTTATGTACAAGACACAATCGCCCAACGTAAACTACGTAAAGCAGTTTTGTTCATTGAGGATTGTAGTGCCATCATGCATGAATATTTTTAGGAAATTCATTTGATTACTTATGTCACTGGTTTCAAACAAAACTAACGTATATTAAGATATGAAAATTGTTGGATACGACAATTGTTTAAAAAAGTTACTATGAAAACCCAAATTTATTCCTCAGTGGTAATGATGCCTTTCTTGGATCCGAATTGCCTACATTTGGGTTTTGAAGCATTTGATGAAATATTTCAATAGAAAAAGCCCTAGGGGAGCATCCTCTTTTCCGTTTGCAACATTTATTATTCAGAAACATTCCAATCATAGGCATATCTTGTTTTTCGTGCATCACTAGAAATCATAAAATGACTATCATGTACCAAAACCCAATTAATTTGGTTGTGATGCACGCGAGTAGTAAACGTTGCGGACGGGAAAAGAGGGTGTGTGTGTTATTACAATCTAACTCCCACTGTCTGGCAGTGTCACTAGTGTTAGTAAAATCTCAAAATCTCAAATCTCATCGGCGATTCAAACCATGCGTGAGTAAAATCCCATCAGAATCATGGCCCAGAGATTTGCTCATGATTCGAATCGCAATTTGCATCATTGCATGATATTTACGTGTTCTTCATTGTTGAATGCATTGAATTATCTGTTTTTCGTCTAAAACAATGGCCAATAATTGCATATATAAACAAAACATACGCCACGATTGCGTTTTGACGCTTTTTAGAACGAAATCATTTTTCGGTGAGTGAGCGAAGCGGTGCGATTCTGGCCGTGAAACTCAAGCGCGATGCTCCCCCTACAGAATCGCTCGTGAAGAGAAGTTAGCTCGTGCATGAAACCTCAATGATTCAGATTTGAGTATGATTCTACCAACACTGAGTGTCACTATGGATAAAATATTCGTGCAACCATTTTAATATTATCATTGCAAGACTTTTGAATCAGGGACAGTGTTAGTAAAATCACTCATAAATCTCAATCAACGAGCCCTCCCGTGCGAACGAAACCGTCTGCGATTTTAAAAGAATGCATCACGCATCATGCTTGAACGCGTCATTTCACTCATTTGCCAAAAAATCATTTTGTTTTAAAAACGCATTTGAAATAAACTTGGGGGGAATTGGAAGAGTGTTTAATATTTTATGCGACAAACGTCAATACACTGTTTTTAACGAAGGAGAACAAAAGGAAACCTACGATGATTCAAATGGATGATTCAACTCATCCATGAGTTTTTAGGTGCTGAGTTGGGTGCGTTTCAACTCACGCTTGATTTGAATCATCCATGAGTTTTGAGATTTTTAGTTTTTACAGGGAGCAAGAAGGTGATAGCTCTTTTGTAACTCATATAGCCCGTTTCAAGAACGTATGCGTTCCGAGGCTTTTGTCGTGTACAATAAGTACCGCATGATTGCACCCACGTATTATAAAAATATCTTAAGTGCATTCACACTTCCTGAATTAAAGTTAAATCCATCTGATTCAGGCGCGTCCAATTAAATGGACAAAATATTATAAGGCCGATAAAAATATTTTTATTAAATATGTCTCCCCCTTGGATTGTTTTGCTCAAAAATAACAATTTGAGGGGCATTAAAAAAAATTTCCGGTAAAACAAATCCGAGGAGTTTTTTTTTATTTTTTTTCCATTTTAATATTTATTTTTTACTAGCAGACCCGACGAAGTTTGTTTCGTCTAAAATTGATTTCAAATTGATTCTCTGATTAGCTCTCGAGTTATGCAGACATTTTTGGTTCATTTGTATGGGAGCCCCCCTTTCCAGAAGGGGGAGGCGTTGCAAACCACCACAGAAACATATCTTCCCTTCCAAAACCTCCACACGCCAAATTTGTTCGAGTTATGATGAAATTGTTGTTTCATTTGTATAGGAGCCAGGTTTCAAAGAGGAGAGGGGTCTCGAACCATCTTAAGAACCTTCCCCGGCCCCAAAAACCTCTGCATTCAAATTTTCACGCCGCTCGATTCAGTAGAAGAAGAAGAATATTACCCCCTCCCTCTTGACTTTGCGGAGACCAGTAGACCTTGACCTTGCGTAGACCATAATTTTTAATAAATATGGGTAACGGCCTTATTAGTTTTCAGTTTGCAAAAAAAATGTTCAACATTTTTCCAAAGTCATTTTTCAATATAAACATGTTTGTGCAATTACATTGCGATGATTGCATTACTAGCAAGGGCATTGGCATTGATAACAATTGATCGTCTCATGCCTGCACAAACATGCCCCTATCTGCATCACTTCTTATACACCATGCACTACATTACGCATTTTTGTTACCTTTGTTTCGACCGCGGTCACTGGTCCGGCTCCATTGTTCTACTTTTTGTGCGAAACACCGCACAAAAAGCAGAGTCCAAAAGCCAACCGCACTGAACGGCGACGGCCGAAACGAGACTCTTGCGGACAAGAAAAGAGGGTGCTGCCAAAATGATCCGATACCCTATTTTAACGTTCATAAATTAAAGTTTCAATATTATGCATCCCATGATAAACACTCGGATCATGATCATCTCAATCAGCCTCCGTTGAATCGCGCCGGAGTGCGCCCATTTACTTTACACACGGCGGCTATTCAGCTATGGCAACTCCATTCGACGGCTTATAAAATCCTAACAGCCCAGACTCGCACCCTGTGGAAAAGCTTATGAGCGCGCTGCTGCGCAATCTTTGCTTGCGCGTTACCACCGCGAAGATCTGAGCGTTTGAGAAGAGCGCGACAATATAATTGGCAAATTGGTAGAGAATTTCCGAGTCGATTGATATATAAATCTCAAAAATCCATCGGAAGATAAAGGCGTTATTCAAGTTCAAAATCTTACATGATTTCGTGACGGTCTCGAATTTGGAAATTTTCATTTGTCCCCCTGTATCCGAGTCTTCCCCTTAGACGTAGTTTACGTCAAAATCTTATTAAATGACATTCTTACATGACGTATCTTGACATTTTGGTAATTTTGCTCCCAAGATCGAAAGATAAAAGGTCGAAAAGACAAAACATCAAAAGGAACAGACGGTTGAAAGGGCAAATGGCCGAAACGGACAAATGTTCGAAAAGGACAATTGGTAAAAGAAGAAGGAAGAATAAATAAGGAAGAAGGAAGAAAGAATAAGGAAAACAAGAAGAAAGAAAGCCAAAGTAATGTTTTTCTTAAGGAAGCAGGAAGAAGCAACAAAGAAGATGGAAGCCGGAAGAAGGAATGAGGAAGAAGAACGGAGGAAGAAAGAAGTAATAAGGGAGAATTAAAAAGAAAGACGAAGAAATGGGAAATATGGATTAAGAAGAAACAAGAAAGGAGGAAGGAGAAAAAATATGAAGAAGGAAGAAGAAGAAAGAAGGAAGAATGTTTCGAACTTTTGTCCCTTTTGACCTTTTTTCTTTCGACCTTTTGTCCCTTCATCTTTTTGTCCCTCATCCGCGTATAACACGCTGCAATACCGGAGTTCCATCACTGCTAGAGATCCAAACGACTAGAGATTTCCAGTCGACTGGATGCAGAGTATATAATGGGTTTAATGGCGGCCCACAACAGCGTCTGTTCCCCATGTTAAGGTCGGCTGATCATCGTCCGAGTGCCAGCGAGAAGGCAGCCCCTTCAACGCGATGTAGGTAGCGCAACCCTGGTAAGGTAGTCTACCGAAGATTCTACAGCTACCAAGAAAGGCAAAAGTAGAGCAAACGGATTGATTCAACGGCAACAGATCCGGCAACGAATAAAGGACAATGATTGGAAAGTCGGATCTTGGAACGTGAGAACTTTGAATGAACCCGCACGTGTTGGGCTCCTGGCTCGTGAGCTGCAAAAGGTCGGCGTGAGTTTGGCAGCAATCCAGGAAATACGGTGGCCTACAACTGGAGAACGTGAATTCCGGGCGGTGGATTCCATAGCGAACACTTCATTCAAGTACCACATCTACTATAGCGGTGGTGACAGAGCGAACGAGGAGTTGGCTTCATGGTGATCGGGAAGCACAGGAAGCGTGTTATCCGGTGGAAGCCGATAAGCGATCGCATTTGCGTGTTTAGAATGAAGGTTTGCCCCTTTGCTTCTTCAACTATAGGCATAAGGCATAAGATTGCGCCAGTGCCCACCATGTGCAATGATCGAGAGGGGAATTTGCTGGCAGACAAGACTATGGTGGCAGCCAGGTGGAAGGAGCACTTCAAGCTGTGGAACCACCAACGCTGGACGAGGTTAAGAAGGCTCTAAACGAGCTGAAAAACAGTAAAGCTGCTGGGAAGGACGAGATCCCGGTCGAGCTTCTCAAACACGGAAGTGAGCAGCTGCATCAATCAATCCACCACATTATCCAGAAAATATGGGAGGATGAAAAACTGCCTGCCGGCTGGTTGGATGGCCTCATATGCCCAATCTATAAGAAAGGGCACAGACTAGAGTGTGCCAATTACAGAGGGATCACCCTTCTGAACTCGGTGTACAAAATCCTGTCGCGTATCCTGTTTAACAAACTGAGACCGCTTGAGGAGTCCTTCTTCAGCGAGGGCAGGTTTTCATAAGGGCCGATCAACGACGGATCAGATGTTGATAAATTCCGGGAGTACAACTTCCAGACTCATCATCTTTTCATCGATTTCAAAGCAGCGTACGATTCAGTGAAAAGAAATGATCTGTGGCAGATAATGTCCGAACATGGTTTTCCGACGAAACAGATTAGACTGATACGTGCAACGCTGGATGGCTCGAAATCAAGTATTCGAATTGCAGACACTTCACACTTCAACCTCGTTTGTGGCCTTAGATGGATTGAAGCAGGGTGATGCACTTTCGACTTGTTCATCATTGCACTCGAAGGCGCTATTAGGAGATCTGGCGTGCAGAGGAACGGCACTATCATCACACGGTCGCATATGCTCCTTGGTTTTGCGGACGACATCGACCTTATTGGAATCGATCGCAGAGCAGTAGTGGAGGCTTTTGTCTCACTGCAAAGTGGGGGGCCCTCATACAAATTCCGGACAAAACCTGAGATTACGTTCAAAACTTCACCACAGAGTAATTTCGAAACGTTGAATTCATTTTGAGGTTAAAATGATTATCCGACATACTTTATGTTATCCAAGGGCTTCCGCAAGCCCTAGGATCTGTAACAAAGACAGCGTCCTCATTCTAACATTGCATCAGTCAATTTCCCGCTTTGGTGCAGCTATGCACAATTCATCACACTAACCACCGGAAAGTAGACAAAAAAACCCAGATTAATCCACCTAGCGGTGATGGCGCCTTTCTCGCGCAAAAAGGTAATAAATGTAGCCTTTACGCTTACACCTCGATGATGTACAAGAAAGGCAAAACAGTTACACCGTCTAATGTTATGATAGAAAAATTTACACTAGTAGACGACAGATGGCGCTGCCAAAAGTTTCTCGAATTTCTTATGTTCGAATTTTGACTTTCGGACAATTTCATAGTACTATGAAACTGAACGAAGAGCCTACTTACGCCTAAATGCGTGCAACACGAGCATCTTTATAGTACGATGAAACTCTTAATGGGAGCAAGCCACGGATAAACTTCAAAAATATTCGTAGATGCAAGGCATTTTTCATAACACATTATTGTTCTATGTGACTATGTCTCATCACTATTTTAATATTATCTTTTTTATGCGATTCGCAATTGTTATGAAATTCAATAGTGATCAACAGCGTTTTAGTCTCTGTCGGATGCAACTTGTTGCAAGAAAATCGGTTAAGAGTTACTATGTGAAAAATTGGCTAATGTTTTTTATAGCATTTTGTGCACACACATACACACACACATACACACACATACACACACATACACACACACGGACAGACAGACATTTGTTCAGCTCGTCGAGCTGAATCGATTGGTATATAATACTATAGGTCTCCGGAACTCTTATCAAAAGTTTGTTTTCGGAGTGAAATGATAGCCTTTCGGTACAACTTTGTTGTACGAGAAAGGCAAAAAGATTTTAATACATAATACCAGATCTTTTCGAATCTTTCCCAAAAAAGTTTAGCCAAATTTCATTTTCCCATACATATTTGTTCTGGAGATACTTTACGGAATGAACTTCAACAAGACACCAAAATTAATTTTACAAGCTGCAATCAAAATATTTTGGAACTAGCTCTTTCAATATTAGGGTGCCAATGAAAATGACATAATCGAATTTAACAAATCGACATTGCTCACAAGTTTCATTACTTCAAAATATGACCCCATGCAAAATTTGAGCTCAATCAAAAGATATTTTAGTTACTAGATAAATATTGTCGCTTCGGTTTCCTTTGTTCTGCTGTCCGGAACATGTTGGGTACCAAGCTGTCAAATCGAATGGAATTTCCTTCTTTGACATTTAGCTCCCCTATCCTCGCCAGCAAAAGATGTTCCGGACAGCGACGACTGCGACAATCTTTATTTGGTAACTAAAATATATTTTGCTCAATCAGACATAATTTAAGGGTGCCTAAAATTCATCAGAGTTTTTAAATTTTTACCCATGGAAATTACCCCAAGGGAGGACCAAAGGAAAAGCCAAAAATCGAATTGTTTTTGATGTCAAATGACTTAAAAATGCATGAATCGTGATGTTGCCTAAAAAAATTTTTGTTTGAAAAAAAAAAACGATTTTTTCTCTTAGAACATTTTTTCGGGACTCCGGAGGTGGATCGTAGTAGACGAAGGTCGGAAAGTAGACTTTTTTTCTGACAGTGAATTTTTTTTCTTCTCGATAATGAAGAATAGTTGTAGGGGAGGAGGTTCGGTTGTGGGCACCCTTTTGTGTTTGGTCCATAACTTTGGCCCTGGTTGATCTTATGTCGACATTTGCATAGTAATCGAAAGCTAAACTTATAACCTTACTACTAGCAAAGAAATTAATATGATTTCATCGATTTAGAAAAAAATATTGACAATTTAGAAAATTTGACATTTTTGGACATTTTCATTTCGTGGTTCGGTTGTGGGCACCCTCGAAAACTTAGCTAAGATAAAGAAGCATGAATAAAAACCACCCAGAATTAAAGACAAGGAATACTTTATTCATTCTAAAAGCCAGGAGACGCTAAAAAAACTCAAATCAATTCACCTAGCAGTGATGATGCCTTCCTCGGTGCATTAAGGAGGATGTTGAAAAAAATCACATAAGAAAGGTCTAAAATAGCACTTTAGGTAAATGGGTTTTAATTTTTCATTGATTTACGTTTTATTGGTATGCATCACAGTCGAAAAAATCCTGATTAATCACCCTAGCGGCAATAGTGCCTTTCTCGTTCATTTCAAAAACTAATATTTTGGCCATAAATTTTGATCCCATAGTCCGATCTGACCAATTTTCAATAGGAAACAATGGGAAAGCATTCCCCGTCGAATGCAACTTGTTGCAAGCAAATCGGTCAACGCTTTGTTCCAAAAAGTGTGTGTATAATGACTAAACATGCCCAAAGAACAAAAATATTAAATAAACTCATTATTTCGAACAATTATGTCAAACTAATTATAAAAACTGCCTTAAAACGTTATTAAAATAAGTTAAGGAACAAGTAAAACGATATTGAATGATTTATTAATAAAATGAGGGTGCCCATAACCGAACCAATAAAGGTGCCCACAACCGAATTTCGCAGCCTTTTTGGAACGAGAAGAAAACAAAATTCGCGCTAAAATTTTGATGGCAATCGACATTGGGCCTCAAATAGATTAAATTTACTGTGTAAATACGCATTAGAACTCACTTTTTGAATTAAATCCTTTAATTTATGACACTTTGAAAAAGGCCAAAAAAACTTTCGTGTTGTTTTTCTTGTACGAAAAATTTATTTGTTTCTAGTTCAATGTAGAGATGCCCATCCGGTTTGATATTGAGCACAAAACATCATGCTATTATAGCAAACAAATGACGGTTGTCAGAATGACAGAATCTCTTATCTGTCAAAAGATACATAGGGGTGCCCTTAATCGAACGGTGCCCTCAACCGAACCTCCTCCCCTATACTTTGAGGTTTTTTTTTACCAAAAGTAATAATAAACGTTCTACGGGAAGCTTGCTGCAGATGGTCGATCAAGAAAAGGATATCAAACTTATTTAGTTAAAATCCAAAGCTTTTATAGCAGGGACCATCCACATGATGCAATTTTAGTCATGCCTACAGTGGACTAGACATGAAGAATGCCGGACATTTAAATGTTTAACGGGGCAGCTTTGCAATCCGATGGGAGTTTTTTTTTAGTCTTTATTAAGGTGTTTTTTTAATCTACAGACTAAGTTCAACACCGATCCGATGGGAGTAATAGGCCTGATGCACGACGGGATGACGGTAACGATGACGTTCCTTCCTTAAATAAATTAAATTTGGTAACTCTACCCAAGCCGCACACCTCTCTTAAATCAGAGTCTGTGACTGCTACATGAATGCATCAAGTTAGTAGTTAGAAGTTGCTGCAACCGAATATTTTGCATAGGGGCATATTTTAGGGCTTAGGAAATGTTTGCATAACGTCCGATTTTTAAATTCGTTGACAAATTGTTTTCGCCATAAGATTTTTTTTCAAAGTCCCAAAACAGTTTATTTTTTTTTAATAATTCTCAAAGCTTCATGCATTTTGAGTCCTTGGGCATCAAAAAACAAAAAAAATTATTTACCTCTTGTGAAAAAAAAATAAATTTTTGATATTTTTATTAATTTTGACCACCCCTAAGTATTGTCCCAAAAATGTTCTAAGAGAAAAAAACGATTTTAAAAAAATATTTTTTTTAGGTAACATCAGATATTGACGTTTCATGCATTTTTAAGTCATTTGGCATCAAAAACAAAAATTCGGTTTTCGACTTTTCCTTTGGTCTTTTGGAAAAATTTTCATGGCTAAAACTTTGCTGAATTTTAGGCACCCCTAAATCATGTCCGATTGAGCTCAAATTATACATCGGGTCATATTTTGGGGTAATGAAATTTGTGAGCAATGTCGTTTTTTGAAATTCGATGACAATTTTTTTTTCATACATTCCATGGGCACCCTATTCAATATATATGTTAAATTAAAAAAATATGGGCTTCACGAAAATCACGAAACAAATTTTGAGGTTTTGTCCGGCTTTCCGCCACTGTGCACTGAAAAGGAAGACGGTGAGGTGGGCTTAACTTTTAACTCTATCAAAACAAAGTACATGGTGGCAGGTAGATATAGAGGAAGGCCTAGTGGTGTTGGTGCTGAGGTAGTCGTTGATGGGGATGTGTTTGAAGGTGATTTTTTTACCTTGGAACTTGTGACATATGACAATGTCGTTTCCCGTGAAGAAGGAAGCAGGAAGAAGGAACAAGGAAGATGGAAGAAGGAATAAGGAAGAAGGAAGAAGCAAAAAGGAAGCCAGCAGAAAGAAGAAGGAAGAAGGAAGAAAGAAGAAGGAAGAAGGAAGAGAGAAGAATGAAGAAGAAATAAGGAAGAAGGATGAAGGAAGATAAAGGAAGAAGGAAGAAGGAAGAAGAAAGAAGAAAGGAGAGAGAAGAAATAAGGAAGAAGGATGAAGGAAGATAAAGATTGAGGAAGAAAGAAAGACGAAAAAAGGAAGAAGGGCTAAGGAAGAAAGAAGATGGAAAAGAAAAAAGGTAAAAAGAAAAAAAAAGAAGAAGGAAATAGGAAGAAAGAAAAAGAAAGAAGAAGGAAATAGGAAGAAAGAAAAAGAAAGAAGGGAGTAGGAATAAGGAGAAAGTAAGAAGGAAGAAGAAAGAAGGAAGATGAAAGAAGGAGAAAGGATGAAGGAAGAAGGAAGATGGAAGATGGAAAATTGAGGAAGGAAGAGGTAAGATGGAAGATGGAAGAAGGAAGATGGAAGAGGGAAGCTGGAAGAGGGAAGATGGAAGATGGAAGAAGGAGGAAGGATTAAGGATGAGGGAAGAAGAAAAGGAAGAAGGGAAAAAGGAAATTTGGTCGAACGGATCATACGGCCGAAATTTTTCTTTGCTGAACTGGTCATATGACCAAATATATGGACTCCCTTGGCTTTTTCGGCCAAAGAACCAGTTCTGCCAAATAACACTTTTGGTCAGATGGGATTTGGCCAAAACAACTTTCATCCTTGTGGTCTTGACTTTCGGTCAAAAGGCTCTTTTTTTCGTTTGGCCAAAAGTCACTCTGTGAAAAGTCATTTGTTCGAATGTCACCTGGCCGAATGTCACGTTTAGCCGAAAGTCATCTAGCTGAATTCCGTTTGTCTGAAACGGTTATTAAATCGAATATGATTTGGCCAAAAACGTTTTTTAGCCGAATAGGTCAGTTGCTGAGCGAGCCGAACGGCCAAACAAGTCGACACGTTCGGCCAAATAGCTCTTTCTACTAAACGACTATTTGGCCAAACGGCATTTTTGGATAAATTACCTATTTGACCAAAGTATTTTTTCCAGCGAAATGACCAATTCGGTCAAACGACACTTTCGGCCTTATAATCATTTCAACCAAATAACATTTTTGGCCAAATGGCCTATTCTGCCAAACGGCATTTTCGGCCAAATGACCTATTCGGTCAGATAACTTTTTTGACCGAACCACCTGTTAGCTAACTGTCGGCCTTGAGTTATTTGGTCTAAACTTTCGGCAAAACGACCCTTCCCCGTTCAAAAACAACGAGAAAATATTTGGATTTCAACGAAAAATCCTTGGGAATTTCCACGAAAACTCATTCTGAAATTCCATTGGAAATTCGTTATGTACAAGAAGTTGTTCGAAATTTGAATGGACTTTTTATTTATTTGTATGAGAAATTCTTCGGAATTTCCCCGAGAATTCTTTCTTCGTTTTTACAGAAAGCTTTTCGAAATTTCAGTGTGAAATTGTACGGAAATTCCAAGCTTCCCAGTTGATTGATATGGAAATGTCTGAAATCTGTCGTAAGAAAATGATACGAATAAAACGGAATGCAGCAAAACGACTGTCTACCACTGTAATGGATACCAGAATTTGTTCGTGAGGTATGGCACAGAGCAGGCTACACGGGAAAACGATGATGAGGGTTTCTTTGATGCCTTTTTCACGCGACTCGGCAAACTTTGCATGACCAACGACAACGAAATTAGGTCTCAACTATTTAGCAATTCCGGAAACATTTTTTTATGGTGCTAAGCGCCAATGGCGAAAAGAATTACAGCTTGGCATCTTTCTACTGACAGTATACTGACCTTCGTACGTGACAAGCTCGGATGTTTGAGTAAACCATTTTAAAGCATTTTGTTAAGAATTTAGGTGAAATGAATGCTTCATTCCTATTGCAATTTAACTTCTAAATATAACCTAAATATTCGATAAATAAATTGAACCCTACATACGGAGAGATATATTTCATTCGCCGAAATAAGAATCCTTTTCTAGAGAAAGTAGCTTTCCTGATAATAGCTTCGTCACATCCCAGCAGGCGATGATGGCTAATAAACTTCTCATACGACCAACAAAGCAAAGCATGGCATCCTACCTACCTTTATGATGGAGTCCTGCATTATGTAAGTATATCAAGTATGTCACAAAATGAGTAGCAGAGATGAGTTCGAACCAGCGGGTGAATGGATAATCCCGCTGTGTGTTACCGAAGGATACTGTTATAATTACAAAATGAAGACGAGTAAGCAGTCCCCTATCCGAGTTAGTTTGATAATGACGTTGAAATCGAACATGTCGTTGGCAATGACGATGGAATTTCTAGAGAACAGTAACTTGAAAGTGAATATTACCAAAGGGTGCATCAGTTTCACATCCATTTTATTCGCCGTTGAAAGCAGCAGCAACGTTGTAATGGGAATGAAATGTATGCTGAATCAAAAGGTATTCCCCGAATAGCAAACGTTTTTTTTCCCGGATATCATTCAAGTAGGATGACAAGTTTACATACGGGAGAATGTCACATTGTTTTATGAACCATCTGATTCTTCCATAATATCATTACCAGCCAGTGGGGGTGGTGTGATTGATATAAACCAACTTTAAATTTTGTATAAGTCTTCACACTTCACGAAGCCGCATTTCTTCTTAAAGCATGGTGTTATCCGCTATGTGAACAGTTTTGGTGACTTCGATAACAGCACTTGATGTGCATGAGAGGTAAAACACCAAAAAATAATACCAAATATTAATATACAAAATACTTCAGGCATAACATGGTCTGTTATTACAATACCAAACGCATAACAAATTATTATTCGTTTGGTATTAAAATACCAAAGCATTTTATGCCTGAAGTATTTTGCATACTTATTTTTGGAATGATGTGCTAAATAATATAATACAACTAGTTCTTAAACATTGAAAATGAGGAACAAACTTAACCAAACTATACATACGTGATGTTAAGATAAGTTGGCAGGTTCAGTGAAACTGGCAACACTGACTGTCATGCTGAGGGATTTAGATTGGATTGTAGTTGCAGTGGATACAGTGGTTTGTGAATTGAATTAAAACAAGATTGTAAATTTCGTTTTATAGATATACTAGGTTTAATAATTATCAATAAGATATAAATTTCAGCTTTGAAGCTGTGGGTAATGGACACTGCTGTCGGAAGAGTTTTCATAAAGCCAAGAAAAACCGTCGCAACACATGATACGTTTTTTTTACTTTCCTATTAAAATAACTGCTTACTGATGGCATCTTTCTCGGACATTATAGAGGGTGATACGATAAAAAACTAGGATTTTTTTTGCATTCATTCCCTGTATAAACATTGTTTCAATTTCCACTGTAGAATAAATGTGCTATTTGTAAAATTTTGATATGAACAGCGGAAGTGAATCCCGAGAAGGTAATCGAAACCACGTGTAACTGACATTTCTATGATTCAGCGAAATGCTGTACCGCCTCTTGACATCAAAATGTCTCGTCCTGTTCATAATCAAGGTAGAATTGGTTTTACTTTTCCACCCATCCTATCACTCGTGATGGCAAAGTTGAAAGATTATTATTTGGGCACTTGTTCGAACAGCAGCTTCATGCAAGACACGTCATGGTGACACGTTTTGGCTGCCTCATATCCTTCCATATTTTCGTGTGATGGCAAATTGACAAGAGAATTATTTCCGGGCCTTGCAAAATTGCTCTGCTGAATGGGCAGTACATCAATATCGCTCACTCTTTGCTTTCTGTACAAAGTGGCATAATCCTCTGCAAGCTTAGGGTAAGGTGGGATATATGATTTGAAATATAATAATAAACTATTCAGTTAAAATTTAGATGATTATTAATCGAACCAGATTATCAATGCAAATTGAAGATAGGGAGTGAATGAATTTCATATCGCACTATTGACCCCCATACTACCCTAATAGTAGGACTCCAGCTGGGAGTCGCTGCCTTGTTGCTTAGCCTTCATAATGCTTTCATTTTGCAGGCATGGGTAATATACAGGTGACAAACGAACGGATCACCATATGTGTAAAATATCAGTTTCTGTTGAATTGACTTCACGATTTGTCGGTAATCCTAAGAAATCAAATCCATAGTAGGGATGCTCGCTGATATTTTCTATTTCTCTCTTTCTATTTATTTCTATTTCTTACATTAAATAAGTCAATAACTAGGTATCAAGTTGACATATTGAAACACTTCAGATTGAAACAAGAGAAGAATTACATTAAGTTTATAGAGCTGAGCAGAATAGATACGTTTGCTACGTGTTGACAGTTTGCTTAAGAAAATGGATTGTGAGTGCTTCGACTATGCGTCCGATTTGGAAATCTTGGTAGGCGCTAAGTTGCGAAGGCCGAAGGTGGTGCTTCGTAGCTGAGTTGGTTTAAAAAGCACCAGTCTAGCGTACTGAGGGTCGTGAGTTCGAGTCCCATCGAAGGAAAATGGTTACGTTCAATACATTTTTCGAATCAAAATCTTCCACATTTTGTAAATATTCACATCAGAGTTTTCAGAACATTGTAAATTTATTTATGTTTAACGGTAGACTGATTGATTGGCGGCGAGTTCAAGCTACTCGTTTAATTCCATCGTTTTGATATATTACAATTGTGTACTTTCATACGCCTCCTGAAGGATGGTTTTAGATTTAAAATAAAGATCATACAGGCAACGCGCCTCTGGAGTCCTCAAAATGTAGTGACTTACCCTAAATAACGCCAATAAGTGCTTGGAACGTTTTCATTCCAAACCATGGTACATGACCAACGTCTAGGCAAATCGCCCTCTTCTCGATTGGTTGATGGGAATCCGAAAAATGCTGTTTCCATTTCCACTCAATGTAACACCGACGCGGAAAACCCAAACGTACACGGCACAGCAGTTTCGAATCGAAGTTGACCCTCTATTCGTTCTGGTTGGTGATCCGTTCGTTCGGTCGCCAGTCGATAGCCGAACTGGCTTCATCACATAATGTTATCCTTTGGGATTTAGCAAAAATAAATCCTCAATAAATTTGTGCTCTCATGGACCTGATGACAACCACACAGAAAGGAGACCCAATTGCAGTGATGAACGAGGCTAGAGCTTCCTCATATATGTATAGAGGCCCAAACGTAAAACTCAAGTGGAGAACCTTTGGCGGAATTATTTTCTAAAGTTCATAAAGAGTGTTAACACAAAGGATAAGCTTTCCGATTTATTGCGGAATCACAGAGGAGGGATGGCGCTTCGAAGTGGTAGCCAATCATAAACATTGTCACGAAATACTGAAGGGACATATTTTTGTGCTACCTTTTTTGTGTGCTGGAAGCAATATTCAGATTACCAACGTCAATATGAGTGGAACGCATGCAATTTTTTTATCTACTTTCGAAATCGACCAAATGAATGAAGTTTTCGCTATGCTGTAATTTGTACCACGCTTTGCCAATAAAACGGGACAAGAAGAAAAACGCGAATTATGTTGCAAATTATTTACGACCACAGAGTGGATGCCGTCTAGCAATGCAACACTGTACAGAGATGCATCTGTCGGGCTGTCTCTTCGTGCCCAACACGTTTGACTTTCTTCCGGCATGAAATGCATGACAACAACACACCGCCAGAAAGAAAGTATGACGGGTATACATATTCTTGACAGTTTTTATTTCTCTGGCAACTTTCCTTGTTCACCGTTAATAGTGTGGTTCGACTTGTTATGTGCCCAGCCCAGTGAAAGATCCGCGTAATGTCCTGAGTAGTTACAATACAAAATTTTTAATTTTATTCAAGTTGATTTTCGGTTCAGGGCTGGTAGCGATAAATGCCGTTCAAAATAGTGACTTAGTGACCAACGATGACGAAAAAAGTGATCAAATAGTGACTTTCAGATGCAGAAAAAGTGACCAAATAGTGACTTTTGTATGAAGTATTGAACAGGTGGTGAGCTGAGTTGCATTTGCATTGTCACTGTATAACTCGTAGTAGATTGGAAACTAATGTTTAGCTTCCAATCTACTACGAGTTACACAGTGACAATGCAAATGCAACTCAGCTCATTAGTGATAAGTATCATATTTTTTTCAAATCCTTATCTAGAATGATATCAGAAATCAAAAAAAAGCACGGTGGGCCTGGCCGTTTTAATATTTGTGTCATATTTATGAAACGCTGCAAATATTAATGCTGATAAGAAAGTGCTCGGAAACAAAACCGACATTTCCAGGATGCTTCTCAATACTGGCTGTGCATATGCTAAACCAAGACAAGATAACAAATTTAAATACATACAGTGCCCATTTACCATTTGCCATTCGAGCCCCTGATCTCGGTTGCCCGTGAACCGATGTTATCAAAAAAAATTACCAGGACTCAGATATAACATGAACTTTACCATACCTAAGTTTCGACCGGTGCCAAATCTGCGCCGCCTGAAATCCAATTCGCGCCAACTACGCGAAAAATATCAATTTTTGTTACCACAATTTACTGAACGTTTTCTCTTCCAGTGCGCTTCATATAATAAAACTGATTTCTTACATTTTTTTTAAAATCTTTGTTAAGGAGACTTTCAATACTAGGCTGGCTTGTCTTCAATTTTTTACATGATTTTACCACAAAAAGAGCAAAGAAAATATCAATAAGTATCATATCCCTTCTAGATGGTCCTGTTCACCTACGTTCCGAAACTATGGTTGCAGCTTTGTTGTAATTGTTGATAATTAGACAAACTTACGTGAAAATTAGGTAATTAAATAATTTAAATTCGTTTTTCGAAAAAAAAGTTCTGTATACAAATTATTTGAATTCATATAAAAATATGATAAATATTTGGATTTATATCCAGAGAGAAATAATTCAGAACCTAACAAAGTTGCTCAAGTTTCGTAATATGTGATCCAAGATCTTGAATTTGATGCAGAAATAGCTTTGGAAAACTCTGAAGATTTTTTTTAGAAATTTCAACAGAAGTTAATTGTTTGTGGAAATCTCAAGGATTTTTTTCCCAGAAATTATGTGGAAACACTTCAATTCTTATGAAATCATTCTCCAGCAGTTAGAACGGAAATTTTAACAGAAATCCGATGGCGAATATCAGCACAAAAGCTTCCGGAAATTCTTTCTTATCATAAATTCAAGGCGGAATATTTTACAGACATGCCTGTTGTCTTTCAGAAATTTCCGCGAGAATGGCAACGTTAATTCTTGTACAAACTTCGCCGAGAAATGAGAATCCATGAAAAAAAATCGTACTAAGCTAATTCCTGACAAAAAAATCGAAAAATGATGGTATGTATCATGCCGTGTGGTTCGTCGCAGATATATCTCCGAATTATGTCAAAATTGACGTGACAAAAAATGGATATTTAGAAACGATGAAAAATGACCACAAGTGAAGTTCTTACCCTTATAATGCTTGTTAAATGAGTGCTCAAGAGTATAATGCATTCAATAATGGGTTGAAAATATCCAAATAATTAGGTAAGCATAGACTTCAAACGTGGAGTCGCTTCTCAATAACAGCTTTATAGGTGCAATTTCTCAAATTTATATATTTTGCTAACAGATTTGCATTTGATCTAGTTGATGATGACGATAGGTACAAATTTTTATTTTGAAGTTTTTTTGCAAACGGCGGTGCGAAAATAGTGACTTTAGTGACCATTTTCCGAAAAATAGTGACTGTAGTGACTTTTGGATGCAAATAGTGACTTTTTAGTGACTTGGTTCAAAATAGTGACCAAGTCACTAACAAGTGACTCGCTACCAGCCCTGCGGTTGTATCCTCGTTTTGAATTTTTTTAAGACTGGACTTGTAAAGATGACTTTTTCTACTTCTTCTTCTCAATCCAGCTTTTTAAGAAGATGTTGCTATAAATTTTGAATCACCCCTATGTGACATTTGTGTTGTACACTATAATATTTGCAATTGAATCATAGTATGCTGTAATTAATTGGAAAATGTGTTGTTTACTTGACAACGTCAGAAAATTTCATCGTCGTCTGTGGAATTCTGTTTTATTTTTGTTTTATCCAGCTTTCCACATTCGCCATAATGGCGGATGCTATAATAATTTTGACATTAACTGCTTCCCGACACTGAACTGGAATTTTAGTCTAAGAAACCATTGATGCTTGCCGTTACCAACAACAGCCAATATGTTGTTTGTTTATTATCAATGAGAAAAAAAATGGTGACGAATATCTTTTGAAAAATTCTATTCATGTTTTTAATACAATTTATAATACCAATTTTTTGAAGCGGGCATGACTACCAAGGCTACTGCTTCTGCCTCATACGCAGGAGGTCGTGGGTTCAATCCCAGGTCCGTTCCATTCTCCTACTTTGTATCTTTCTCTTTATTTCTCATGTTCTAGCAATCGCTAGAACTGGAAATGGACTTCCATACCGTTTCCATTACTATTCCTATACCTTCAACTTGAGTATTCTAACAGTAATCTGCTAGAATTGGAAGTGAGCTATAGAGCTCGTTTCCTACATCCAATTAGAAATTCCATCAGTTACCTTCTCCTATCTATCACATTGGCAGCTCGTTAACCAAGACGAACCTCTGCCTCTCCAACCTAACCCAGAAATTCCAACAAATTCCGCATGAACTCGTGGCAAGTGCAGAGGTATACTCGGCTTGCAGTGGGCGAGTGATTGCATCATAATTTCCTCCCCTTCCCTACATTGAGTTGCATTCTGACGTGGCAGGCGCCAGTATGACCTAACAAATGAGATCACCAGTACTTGTACATTGAAGATGTGTGCTAGTCCCAAGCAAACATCTGTTGGTTCCCTGTGCAAGAACAGCTGATCTGGTCATAATGGAGTAGCAACTACGAGCAGTCAATCAAGCTCAAGCTCAAAGCTCAATACAATTTATATTACTAATTTTTGTTTTGTTCTAGATATTGACTTATGAGGCTCACAAATTAATAGAGTGAACATTCAAATGACTCCCGCTAGTACAACAAACCATTGGGGATGACCATTGATGCTTCAGTAACACTAATTTCCAATGTTAAAGTGGACGTTTTTTCTATCTTCAAAAAGATATACCTACATTCCATTCCGTAATATTTAAATTAAAATTGTACCTTTTGACTGAAAAATCACTCCAATTGATTGAGATAATTAAAAAAGAACGAGCCGTACCAGCTGTACCAGCTGCATATGTGATATTTTTGATTCTACAATAAATTTAGACGAATTTAAACGATTTTTAGATGCCATTTAGGGTTATACTGAACTTTAAAAAGGCCCAGATTTCGGTGTTCTGAGCCATGAACATTAAATTTGACCTACATCGGAGGTCTTCTGCTCTCCGCGGTTTGAGCTACGACCGAGATTTCGTAGATAAGGCCCTCACAAGTTAAAACACGCAGATTCATTTAATTTCTTGTCAGACATCGAATTGGTATTTTTTAGAATGTATGGTCTTATTATTTTATGATGAATCAACTAAAAAAATATGTTATCAGAAATGCAAATGTAGGCAAATGTATCCGGATTTGCTAAATCTTTTTTTTTTTTCAAGACAAACCCGAATTTAAAAATTAAAAGGCAGAAGATAGCATCCAAATGCTTCCCAAACGCATATGGAATCCTTCATTCAGACGAGTACTTTACGCCTAACACAGTTCAGCGGAACGACGACGGGAAGCGGCAAGATTTGACAGAAAGTATCCAGCTTTCCATTTCGCCATAATGGCGGCTGCTATAAATAAATGTGACAGTAACTGCTTCCGACGCTAAACTGTATGCGACGCTGGTTGTTGTCTTAGTAACCATTTTCACATTTTCACATTGTTTATTTATTGTTTTCAGAAAAGGCCAAACACGAGGAAAATGGAGAAAAAATTGTTGCAACTAGTTGTAAACTAATTATTGTTGTTTCAAATCTAATTCGTATTTTTATTTTAGGTAGAAGTAATTCTCTTGACGTCGATATTAACTTTAAGAAGATTCCAAACCTAGGCATGTCTATATGCAGAGCAGAACTCTCATGCAAACATCAACTCCGTCGAGATGTTCTACTGCATATTCAGATGCGAGAAGCTGTAATGTGTTCCGATTTAAATCAGATGTGTGAATAATTGCAGATGTTAATCCATATCAAGAAACAGCTATAATGCATAGATCCATGAAACAAAAGCTGCCGTTGTTTCATTTATTTCGTTGCGTAGGGCATGGTGTACCTATGTGCTGATTCAAGCTTAATAGCCATCACCCACCCATCATCAGCAAAATTCGATATTTGAGGTGTTGTTAAAGTATGAAGGTGCAGGATTTTTTAAAAATTAAACGCAGATGTTCGTGCTAGATCCAAAATTTAATAACCTTTAGCTTAAGATTATCTTTTCTTGGGTTAATTGATTTCCGCAAGGTCAACGATTGCTCATTCACCATCAGGACCTTTGCCAAATCATAGATCGATGTTATCGTATGAGTACATCCTTCAAATTTAACTTTTTCACCGATCCCAGTTGTGCAAATCGCGGAGTTGATTTGCTAAACTATCGGCCGAATTGACGTAGGGCCCTTTGAGTGCCATAATAAACAAACGGTTCTCTCTAATCTCTCAGCTCCAGAAGTACAAAAATCGTAAGCTCAGAACTAAGTAAAAGAATTTAAAAAGTCGAGCAATGATTCGTCTACTGGAGTGTTCATAGTATTTGTTTTATCATCTACTTACGCGTTGTATGAACTTGAAAACATGAATTCAAACGTATGGCTATCGATTGCATTGGCTCGACAACTGATGATGGGCCAATAATACAATGAACTTATAACAGTTCAGGGCGAATATTCGTGGCATCCAAAACTTAGCCGAGTGCAGTAGTTTTTCTAATTTAAACCAACATATCTTAGAACTTTTTTATTCAAAAGCTAATAATTGAATATAATAATATTTGAATGTCAGTACTACGGTACCACGCTGCATTTTTTTTTCATTAAATTTAACTCCACATCAACAGGTGAGTTGATAGTGTATGGGACGATAGCTTGAACCTAAAAGAAAAATGCGTAAGTATTATAAAATCGTTCGAAAGCTTGATATTATAATTTTCCCCATTTTCTTCGCGTCTCGCCTTTTCTGAGAACAATAAATAAACAATGTGAAAATGGTTCCTAAGATACATGGAGCGTCGATTACAGTTTAGCGTCGGAAGCAGTTACTGTCACATTTATTTATAGCAGTCGCCATTATGGCTAGCGTGGAAAGCTGGATATAGGCTAATCGAAAATTTGAATAAATAATAAGACATTTTACAAAACCAATTCGATGTCTAACAAGAAAGGCCTGGCCTGGATGTTTGAAACAGTGGCGTAGCCACGGGGGTGGTTTTGGACATCCCCCAGAGACAACATTTTTAGAAGCATATTTTTTTTTCGAAAAACAAAAATATTCAGAAAACCCTCCCCTCCCCAGATTAATTTTCTGGCTACGCCACTGGTTTGAATTGTTACATTGCTCAAGATTGCATAGTTCTGGTTTTGAGACAAGAACAAAACAAACGGATATCTGTTTTTAATGCTTTAAACATTTCTTGTTCTCACATGGGAGGTAAATTTATAAATTATTTAGGTAGCATTGTGAAGCTTCATGTACGAAATCCTGACCATAGCCCAAGCCACGAAGAGCAAAAGACCTACGATGTTATTACCACACGAGCAGTGGAAGGCATACCAATATCTGCATCTTTTCATGTCCCATATTAAAGTGTGACATCAGTTAGTGTTATAAGGGAATTCATATTTAGAAGAAAATAAAATAAGTAGAATTGCAGTAATTAATATTTTTCGAATGAGCATATTTTGCTTGTTGACAATAAACAAACAAAGCATTGGCTGTTATTGGTAACGGCTAATATCAATGTTTGCTAAGACTAAAATTTCAGTTCAGTGTCGGGAATAGCATCCGCCATTATGGCGAACGTGGAAAGCTGGATACTTTAAAATACTTTATTTATGTCTCTGCTATCGTTTAAGTTGTGAAAATGTTTCCGCAGTTGTTTTAGAGATGCCCAGGGCCCATTCTGTCAATTTTGGTGGTTAGACCCTAAATTGCGATGCGTTACTCAACCTGCCATGACAATTTTTCTCGTTTATGCTGACCTGAGAAACGCTTCTTTGGATCGTTGCGACTTTGTCACAGATGCATTGTCTTGTGTGCTATTCTTTTAGCATAGGTTGGTAATTCTGCATGCCGTGTAGAGATATATCATTATGCATCGCGGCCTGAGGTACATAAACGAAGGATTGTCCCTATTGATTGTTTGTGACAGTCGACTGCAGTCGAAGATTTTTTTACGAGTAGTTTCTACAATTTTCTTTTTCTTTTATTGTGCATTTAAAATTTCATTTAACCGTTGTTCAGTCCACAACAAAGCGATATTAAAGACTTCAGAAATAAGATACTTGTTCTTGCTCATCCGCATCGTCTACGCTAAACTCACACTGTGCTGGTTATCCGTACAGGAATTTCTTGGGAAGAACGACCATTGATGTTGATGTCCCAAAACAAATAACAACAGCCCGTGATTTAGTTTCAAGAACAGTATAAGCAAATGTTTGAGCAACTATTCATCCTTGACCGGAGACTAGAACATGGATGAGACAAAACCGGAAGCATTAAGCCGAAACTGGGAATAGAAAAGATAGAATGTTATGTTGTTGGATGCGTGTTCCGCAGTTCGGCAGTTCGATTCTCGTTGGTGCAATGAAGAATCGGAACATCATCGAAGTGCATGTGGCACTCTCATGCAAAAGCATGCGAGCAGTTTTAGCCCCTTTCGTCATCTGGAGTAACCTCCTCAGGATTTTGTTATAGTCCGCTAGTATGCACTATGCATTCTTGAGTGATTGCGCATTTAGGAAGAGTCTTTTCTACATTGCCTCGGTAATGGTGATTAAGAGGATTCCTCACAAGTAAATATGAGCAACTGAATTGAATTAAACATAGTATATGTGGAAATAGCTGAAGGACACCTGAAATAAAGAACAATTATTATGCATATTATCAATTCAACCTACCGTATTATTGAAACTAGATAAAAACTCAATGACAATGACAGATGTGTAAACAACGAATGTTAAGGCTACTAAGATGCATATATAGAAAAGTTGTACACAGTATCTGTCACTTTGAATCACCCCTCTTTAAATTTATGGCTAGCGTAAAAAGATGGATATTCTTCTTCCTTTATGATGAGCAATTGAAATTCTCTATGAAACAAACTATATATCTACAAATTGAAATTGAAATAAGGTACCCCGGGGCAAGTGAAAATACGGGGTAAGTGGGTACTATGGCTGCCGATTAATCGGTGAACGTTTTTAATGGTAACAATGTTCTAGAAAGATGAAGCAAAATTATCAACGAATTCGCCTGACACAAACAAAATTGGAATCAAAACCATTTGCGGCACCATGCTAATGGTATAGTTTAATCATGGCTGTAAACTACCTGCAAAATCTATTACTTTTGTTTTAATTCAATGAATGTCCAATTAAATAGTCGTTTCTAAGTTCATCATTGATGTGGAAAGTAAATATTTTGCGAGATATTTTGAGCAATTGAATAATTGTGTGACATTGAAAACGATTTAAAAGTTTTGATTAAAGCCAAAATCTGCAATTTTCACTTGTCCTTAAGTTATAAGATACATGGGGCAAGTGGGACATATTTGAAAAACATTCTCGATAGAGCCATTTTACCTGTTTTTAGATTGTTTTCTAGTGAAAAATAACTTCGACACTCGTCATATGGATCTGGATCAAATGTTTATTTTACTTTCTGGAAATTATATTCCTCGTGGAAAAGAGCAATGGTTATAACTATTCGAAATTTTCTGTAAACGATCTATTTATTCTACAATAGATCAACGGGTTTTTTCTTGTGTTTTGTTATTTTTAAACATCGCATCATATTAACAGATTTTCAGATAAATGAAGTGTTTAAGACATAAATTGGTCAGTTCGTTCTATTACAAATTTACAACACTGCGCATCGCCTGAATAAAAACGTTCCTTTTGAAGTTCTAATTTATTTAATAATTTGTGTTCTAAACACATTTGGTAGGAAAGTAAGTTAATGGAAAGCCAGACAATAGCCAATTGAACAGTAAACCGGCTGTTATCTTGTTTTTACATTTGCTAACATTGTAATCCCTTTCTTTTAACAAAAACAAAAGTTCGACAAGCAATAAACCTCCATCCATGATTTGAAATATTACGACTCAGAAGTTACATGAATATTATATCTACATTCTTCAAATTAGTTTCGTTCGACAGTATAAAGCAGTCCCATTTGCCCCGTTTGAAGGGGTAAGTGGTTCCCACAGGTAAATTTATTTATGTCACTACCAATATTTTTGTAACTGAATAAATGGCTTACAACACGTCTACACTTCAACAACGGAAGCATATAATGATGTATCCGTGGTTAATGTCCTGAAATACCCTGGTTTCTAAGTATGCGTTAACGATTTTGCTGAACTAGCGTTTTTTTAGGTCCCACTTGCCCCGAGGTACCTTAATTTCTTTTGGTACATGCGGTTGGTGGTGACCTCTTAGTTGTAAGGGCCTGTAATTAAGGTCATACTAATCTGCCGTAATCTGGAAAAGTGACGTAACAGTCATTTTACAACATGCATGTTTTCCATTTTTCTGTTAAAGCTTGATGAGTAGTACTCGTTAACACCATATATACGCGTATACGTCACTTCTTCAGATTACGGCTGTAATGTGACCAGACGTCCATTTTTCAACTTTGTTTTAAAAATTCATTTCAATTTACATTGCCTTACAAATATTTTTATATTTTTTTTGGGCCAAAATCTATGCGAAATGCACTTTTGGAAGATTCATTGTCAAGCCAGTGACGCAATCCAGATAGGCGTCCCGCGTTTCGCAGGACGATTGCTGGTCACATTAGGTCACACCAATCTCCCCACTCCAGATGTGAAATTGATAGTAAGCGAAGAGTTGGAAAGAAATTGGTTTGGATAAATGTTCGTATTACAAAAGTAAGGCCCGTAGTCACGATTGCTGCGAACTATCGAAATATATTTTTGCTGCTGGAAGTTACGATTAAAGGTTCCCCCGAACATGAGCAACGCAACAATCACGACGCGATCCTATGGCTTGGCGACTGCGCTTCTGTCAGTTGGTATGGAAGCATAAATGGAACATTACCTGCAGCGACTCAACGATAAAATCGTGACAACTGATTGTCTGAACTAACGACGAAATCTAGTGGTGCCTCATAGAATAGCAATAGCTATGCCACCGGTGTTCCAAAATTAGTGGCTTTAATCTCATTATCTCTCGAAAACTAACATTTACTGATGTACAAATAATTAAATGATTTACAAACAATTATGAGTTTTGATGTATGTAATTAATATTAACCCTTATGCGGCCGACCGGGTACCCGTGTTCCTTTTTCAACTTCAAGTGGTGATATTTCAATGTCTTTTTATAGCTGGAAGCTGAAACTCGGTGACATTTAAAAACTGAGCATCTAACATCTAAGCATCTGTGAGAAAATCACGTTGATACAGTGAGGGGGGACGTGGGGAGGTGCATCTGATTTTTACCACGTGGGTGGCCGACAGGGTAACCGTGTTTCCATAAATTGATATTTCCATAACTTTAACAATCTTCAGCCGATTTCTATAATTTTGACAGTTTTGGAAACAGAAACTCACATCAACTCAAATCCGTGGAAAAAGATCTTAAGGTCTGCTTGCGTAACCAAAGGTCTAACGTGCAAATTCAAAAACGGTACATGCTCTTTATGGTGCTAACCATATAATGCGTTCACAGTATATGTTCTGGGTCGTCCAATAAATCTCTGGAGTAAGGCCTTAACACGCGAGTTAACGGCCGAAGCCACCTGTTCAACGACACATGACGACAACGAAGAATGCTGACCATCATAATACATTTGGTTGGCAACGAAGACATCAACACGGGGGCATCGAACGAACGAGCCACCTGATCGACGACCTCAATGACGACGATGAAGAATGCTGACCATCACCATTACCTTTGGTCGGCAACGAAATACATCAGAAACGGGGACAATATGGATTGCTGACGAAGACCGGACGACGGACGATGGAGCGGATGGCGACACCGAGGAGGACGGCGTGAACAGTGGTGCAGTGGAGAAGTGCAATTCGACAATTATGATTTTATTGAGTTGTGATTAAACCATTGATGAAAATTAAAAGTCAGTTTATGTTAGACTAGCAAGTAGAGTAGTTGTTTTTTTTTAAAGGCTATCACGTCCGTGAATAGTTAACTCGCGTAACCAAAAGTCTATCTACTTGTTTCAAAAGTGTTACATTCTCTTTGTTATTCTTCAAATAGAACGTCATAACTACATATGTTCTGTGCTATCCAAGAAATCTATCGAATAAGTCCTCGGTCATACAAGAAATCCCTAGAGAAAGGCCTTAGGGTATATACGCGTAACGCGAAATCTCTGGAGTAAGACCTCGGTCATACAAGCAACCCCTGGAGTAACGCCTTGTGGTCTGCCTGCGTTTCTCAAGGTATATCGTCCAAACTCAAATACAGTACATGCCCTTTATGGTACTTAGAATAGAATGCGTCCATATGATATGTTCCGGAAAGTCTATCAACTTGTTTCAAAATTGGCACATGCCCTTTCTGGTCCTTAGAATAGAATGTGATCACTCGATATGTTCTGCATTATTCAAGAAATTTCAGAAGTAAAGCTTTAGAGTCATAAGACCTTAGAGTGGCACATGCTCTATGCGGTCCTTAGAATAGAATGTGATGACTGCATATGGTCTACGTTATCCAAGAAATTTCAGAAGTAAGGCGTTAGAGTCGTTAGAGTCGTAACCAAAGGTCCATCGACTAGGTACAAAAGTTGTACAAGCAATTTGTGGTCCTTTGAATAAAATGTGATCACAAAATTTGTGCTGCATTATTCATGAAATATCTGGAGAAAGACCTCAGTCATACAAAAATCCGTGGAGTAAAATATTGTGGTCTGCTGGCGTAACCAAAGGTCTATCGTCCAAATTCAAATACGGCACATGCTCTTAACGGTACTTAGCATAGAATGGATTCATAGTATATGTTTCTGATCATCCAAGAAATCTCTGGAGTAAGCCCTCATGGTCTTAACGTCACGCGTAACGAGAGGTCTGTGGACTTTTTTTTTTTAAATTGGTACATGCTCTTTGTGATCCTTAGAATAGAATGTGATCACTACATAATGCCCTGTGTTATCCAAGTAACCTCTGAAGTTAGGCATTGAAGTCTACACGTGTAACCAAAGATCTATAAAATAGGTTCGAAAGTGGCACATTGTTACACATGTTCCGCGATATCCAAGAAATCCCTAAAGAAAGGCCTTATGGCCTAGTTTCTGAAGTGGTACATAAATTTTGTGGTCCTTAAAATAGATTTTGATCTCAGCATATACAGGGGTTAGGCAAAATGATTGAGATAGGCAAAATTTGGCTCAAATTCAAATCCTTATCACTTTTTGAAAAATTGATGAAATTGGACCAAACCGGAAGCATTCGACGGCAAATTTAGTCAAGATTTAGGAACATGCATGGTCACGAATACTGGTCACCGGACACCGGAGATGTTCCGGATTTTCGGAGGCCATGTCAAAAACACATTTTTTCTGTCGCTCGTATTTGTGTGTGGTTTGAAGTTACATCGATGAACACTAATTTCCTAGAAACTAGATCTCATTGAAAATTGAATGCGGGTGGTTGCGCTAAAATCCGTTTAAAAACATCCGAGATATGGCCATTTTAGTAAACCTGTTTCCGGATACTATGGTCAATTATGTATATCCTTCCAATCACGTATATATTATCCGGTACCATATCAATATTGGTATCAAACTTCAAGATTTTTCATGAAGATGCTTCAGGAAGCATATTCAGGACGATCAGTTACCTTGACCGCTCTGTAGTAGGTTCCAGGTGCCCCAGGGGAAGTGGCCAATTTGAAAAACGTTCAGAACCCTTTCAATATAGGTATCAAACTTCAAGATTTTTCATGGAGATGCTTCAGGAAGCATATTCAGGACGATCAGTTACTCTGACCACCCTGTAGTAGGTTCCAGGTGCCCCGGGGGGAATGGCCAATTTAAAAAAACATTCAGAACCCTATCAATATGGGCATCAAACTTCAAGATTTTTCATGGAGATGCTTCAGGAAGCATATTCAGGACGATCAGTTACTCTGACCACCCTGTAGTAGGTTCCAGGTGCCCCGGGGGAAGTGGCCAATTTGGAAAACGTTCAGAACCCTATCAATATGTGCATCAAACTTCAAGATTTTTCATGGAGATGCTTCAGGAAGCATATTCAGGACGATCAGTTGCCCTAACCACTCTGTAGTAGGTTCCAGGTGCCCCGGGGGGAATGGACAATTTGAAAAACTTTTAGAACCCTATCAATATGGGCATCAAACTTCAAGATTTTTCATGGAGATGCTTCAGGAAGCATATCCAGGACGATCAGTTACTCTGACCACTCTGTAGTAGGTTCCAGGTGCCCCGGGGGAAGTGGCCAATTTGAAAAACGTTCAGAACTATATCAATATGGGTATCAAACCTCAAGATTTATCGAGGTATGTTCCGCATTATCCAAGTAATCTCTCGAGTAAAGCGTTATGGTCTACACGCGTACCCAAAGGTCTATTGACCTGTTGTATTTACTATTCCCCAGGACCCACCACTTGCTTTTCAGTATGTTACAGCAGCTGTGGTGTGACTAACTACATATGTGTTATGTCATATGTGGAACTGTTTTGTAACACAGAATGCGCTAGTTCTTGCGGCTTCAATGAAAATAAAAACAACAGCGAATCAACAATTTTCTTGAAGAATCTGAACTGAAGATCTACCAGCTTGCTTCAAATATGGAAGATTTTCGTTGTGGTACTTGGAACAAATGTGTTCAAGGAATATTTTCTGATTCGTCCAATAAATGGGAAGGTCACATTCTGTTCTAACGTGTGTAGATCCTAGGGCCTTACTCCAGAGATTTCTTGGATAGCACAGAACATATGTAGAGATCAGCATTTATTCTAAAGACCACAAAGAGCATTTATCACTTTTGAAAACTGTCGATAGACCTCTGGTTACGCGTGTAGACTCTAAGGCCTTACTTCTGAGATTTCTTGGATAACGCAGAACACATGTTGTGATCACATTTTATTCTAAGGACCACGAACAGTGGTTACGCATTTATACCCTTATGCCTTTCTCCAGGGATTTCTTGTATGATTGAGACCTTGTCAGAGAGATTTCTTGGATTGCGCAGAACATATGGTCGGGGCTCAGTCAAAACGCACCAAGCGCCAACGAAAAATTACCGATTTTTCTGCACAAACTTTCGTTTAGTAGATTTAATTGATCGTAAATCGTATCGGATATCCCTCAACCCCATAACTGAGGATATCCTTCTGCAAATGTACGTTTAAATCGATATGAAACTATTTTCGTTGTCCTTCTACGAACAAAATATCACAAGTCAGTCGAAAAGCCGCTTGGTGCGGTTTGGCTGAACCCCGACCATATGTAGTGATCACATTTCATTCCAAAGATCTCAAGGAGTATATGCCACTTTTGAAACCAGTCGATAGATCAATGGTTACGGTTATAGATCTTAAGGCCTTGCTTCAGAGATTTCTTAAACAACGCAGTTGTGAGTTTGTGTTGTGATCGTAATATTTTCCAAGGACCATAAAGGGCATTTACCACTTTTGAACCCAGTTGACAGACCTTCGGTTACGCGTGTAGACCCTATAGCCTTGCTCCAAGGATTTCTTGTATGACTGAGGACTGAGAGAGATTTCTTGGATAGCGCATAACATATGTAGTGATCACATTCGATTTCAATGAGCACAAAGAGCATGTATCAATTTTGAAACAAGTCGATAGACCCATGGTTACGAGTGTAGACCTTAATGCCTTACTCCAGAGATGTCTTGGATAACCCGGAACATGTTCTGTGAGCGCATTCTATGCTAAGTATCACAAAGAGCATGTACCGTACTTGAATTTGGATAATATGCCTTTGGTTACGCGAGTAGATCCTAAAGCTTTTCTCCAGAGATTTCTTGGATGACTTAAAGCTATGTCTATTTAGAATCCGGAATCATTTATTGTATTGCAGCGGGACGGAAAGTGACCGCTGCAAGAATTATTTTAAAGCGGTTTGTCTACCTAGGCGTCCACTTGCTGTGGTATAAATTTCACGAAGTTTCGTGCAGCGTGTCAAAAATTATTCCAGATGGAAGCCGAAAGGAGAGAAAAAGTCTGCACACCCACGTTGATAATCCTGCTCATCGACGATGGAACCTACGTCAAAATGGATTTCGGACAGCTTCCTAGCCAAAAATTCTACATGGTGACGGCACGAGGAGTAGTTCCTGCGAAGTTTAAATTTGATTTTTGGACAAACTTGCAAAAAAACGGATGATTTTTGCAAGGGATATGCAACTGTGGGGCAAAGACCTAAGTGTTTGTGACGAATAAGACGATGGACTCGAAGCTGTACAAGGAGGAATGTTTCAAAAACCGCGGTCGACCTTCCATAAAGCACATAAAGGTCCCGTGAAGTTTTGGCTAGATTTGGCGAGTTGCCACTACAGCCGGGAAGTCATGCAGTGGTACCGCGATAATAACGAAGATTTCATTGATAAAAACATAAATCCACGAAACTGCCCTCAAGAGGAATAAAGAAGAAGGTGCGAATTTTCACTAGAAACAAGTAGAAATTATTTGTATCAATATTTTTTCCTTAAAGTTCAGTGAATTACCCTTGTTTTAATGTATTAACCTTCTTTGTACGTCAATCCGTTACCGAGATACAGTTCAGTTAATTTAATTATTCCGGATTCTAAATGGACATAGCTTTAGACCTCACTCCAGGTATTTTTTGCATGACCCGAACTGTGAACTCCTTCAATTCTAAGAAGCGCAAAGAGCATGTAGCATATTTGAAACTGGTTGAATGGCCTTTAGCTACGCGTGTAGACTCTTAGGCCTTACTTCAAGAATTTCTTGTATAACCATGAACAAAAGCAGTAAACTTTGAGAGCGGACAGAAAATAGTTGAAGTTATGAAAATATCAATTTATGTGAACACGGGTACCCTGTCGGCCATCCAAGTGTTTTTTTTTGTTGGCCGCATTTAAACGAAGTAGGGGGAATGACGCCTTTGGCAGGTTTTGTTCTATTATTGTCAGGGGGTTTTTTATAACTGATTATGCTCAAATTTGGCCTAAACATTCTTTGCATATCAAAGAATATTGTGGCCAAATTTCATAAAATTCGGTCGACAAAAACCCCTGCCAATAATAGAACAAAACCTGCCAAAACCGTCTTTTCCCCTATATGAACAAATGGTGGACCAAATCTTCGTTAAGGAGTTAGGATCAGTTGGATATTATACCGATCGTTCAAAGCTAAACAATCAAGTTGAGGCAAGCGTGACTGCGCCTGAGCTAATTTTTTCGATTTCCATAGGCAATTCAGGAATGCTTGAATTTATGCTCTTGCAATCTAAAAAGAGCAAGTGGTGTAGCCTACGGAAACATCCTTCGGTTGCAGTAAAATTGCAATAGTGTTGCAAAAAACTACAGCAGAAAAAATAAAATAAAATAAAAATATAAAAACTGGATTCGATTTATGGATCTTGTGATTGGTAGCCCTTCGCTCTACCACAGCACCATTCAACACTTCGAAGAGATTGCATATTGACTAACTATAGAAACCATACGATAATGAAGTTTTATACCTGTTACTTGATTGCACACCATCACCAGCATAAATTGTGAGTTGTCAAAACGTTGAACGATGGTAAATCAAAGATGAAGATATACTCAACTTATCTGTGACTTAATTTAAACAAACAATTCAATTTTGAGGCAACTGAGGGTCGTGGGCTCGAGTCCCATCGAAGGGAAAGTGGTTACATATGAGTTTTCAGAACATTGTAAATTAATGTCGAATTCGGGTAGTTTAATACCCGGAATATATGCAATAACCTTGATTGAAATAAACTAGTGTTTGTCGTCATGAAGCAGCAGGAAATGTTGTTAAAGTTTACCGGGATATCAGAACATGTTAACGAGATCTCGTCAATAAAACTGAGTTTTACTGAGTTTGGGTACAACATAACGCTAATTTGCCAGCGATATAAAATGAACTCTACCTTTTACTCAATGTGTTCTTGATGTAAATCTTGGGCTCAGTTATTCCATAATTATTTCCAAATTTCTATTCTGCATATTACTTGATATGAAGTAACAAAGCGAAGGCTAGCGATTTGCGGTAAAAGAGTGACACTATATGATATACATAGTTTGTTACCAGGGTGCTGTCAGCGCGATATGTTTTTCATGTGAACTTCCCCATGCCAAGATTCTCGTGCATCGGGAACATCACCGTAAGACCACAAGCGGAGATTGGTGGTAGAATTTACCTACTATTATACACTTGGGTTAGATTGTTGCTTCCCATGTAGTGCCATGTCGTTTCGTTGGAAATACCATCTAGTCATTCCTTTTGGTGATGCCGCAGACCATTAATTACTGCTTATGTGGCACACATGAGACATTTGCATATTACGTAACAGTCCAAGAAGTACTGCTATTTGTGTTTGAAAGTAGAATGATGTATTATAAAATTTTAAAGATATCAATGTACAGTGCTTTCCAAGGTATTTTTTTTTCTAAAATAGGCTGCATTTTTAGTAGAATCGCGTACAGCATTTTCGATTGAAAGCCTTTTGGTGAATAACAGTCTATCTTTGGAACTCATGTCCTATATAAGGTTCATAACTTCTTAAGAAGTATAAGGTATTGATGGATGTGAATCCTTTAGAAAGAAGAATGCGTTTGCCCGGAATGAGGCAGTGGTTAATGTGATTCCTTCTTTATAAAGAATGCATCTGCCCAATAATGCAATAGTCCTTTCTTTAGAAATAAGTGCTTTTTCAGAATATTGAAACAGTGAATGTTGTTCATTGCTTTACAAAGTATATATTAGACCTCTTCATGTTTTCAAAAAGTATCAAAAATTCAACCGGTCAGCCCAGAATCACAATTCTTATGCTAAACTAAGTCTCCTGTCAAATTTTCAGCTAATTCGAATAAAATTTCGAGGTGGCTTAAGTCGATTTAGTGTTTTTGGGCTATTTTCAATTTTAGAAAAAATCTAACATGAGATATAAACGTCGAAAACTATCGCAACAACCTCTATACGGAAGCTTTGGGTGTGCTCTACAAGTCTTGTGAACATTGCGATTCGTTCCGTTCACGTTTTATCCATGTTAAAGTGATATTCAAGCTTTTAAGTGCATAAAAATATTGTTTCCCCCAAAAGTCGTTGTTCTACAAAATTCTTGAATGTACGACAAATGAGTGCTAATTTATTATATTATTGTTCCTCTTTTTTCCCTGAAAATTTAAGTAATAAAATTGTCACTGTGCAATTTAACGTTAAATTCTTAAAAATCAGAAGCTGAACATTTGTCATAAATGTGCACGTTAGGATTTCTTCAAACAAGTTGTTCGAACAAAACATAAACCAAATCATATGATATTTGATGCTTACAACAAACGACTTCCAAATTTTGTTAATTTCACCATATGTCTGCATGCTTTTAACATTGAGTGCATCGTAGTAACAAGTGAAATCGATGCTTCTTTGTTTGAACAACTTGTTTAAAGAAATCTCAGCGTGCAAATTTATGACAAATGTTTAGCTTCCGATTTTTAAGAATTTAACGATAAATCGCACATTGACAATTATGTTACTCAAATTTTCAGGGAAAAAAGAGGAATATTAATATAATAAATTAGCAATCATTTGTCATAAATTCAAGAATTTTGTAGAATAACGACTTTTGGGGGAAACATTATTTTTATGCACTTAAAAGCTTGAAAATCACTTTAATATGGATAAAACGTGAACGGAACGAATCGCAATGTTCACAAGACTTGTAGAGCACACCCAAAGCTTCCGTATAGAGGTTGTTGCGATAGTTTTCGACGTTTATATCTCTTGTTAGATTTTTTCCAAAATAGAAATTAGCCCAAAAACACTAAATCGACTTGAGCCACCTCGAAATTTTATCCGAATTAGCTGAAAATTTGACAGGAGACTTATTTTAGCATAAGAATTGTGATTCTGGGTTGACCGGTTGAATTTTTGATACTTTTTGAAAACATGAAGAGGTCTAGTATATATATATATGTATATATAAGTATATAAAATGGTTGGGATTCTGCCAAATCACACCAAGCGCTTAAAAAAAGTTTCCATTTTTCTTTGACTTTCAACGCCATAATTGAGGATACCCTACAACAAATGTACGCATGAATCGACATAAAATACTTTCCGTTTTCCTCTTGCGTAAAAAATCACAAGATAGTCAAAAAGCCGCTTGATGCGTTTTGGCTGAACCTCGACCGGATGTGATGCCTTCTTCAGAAGAAGGCATTTTCACGAAGTTAACAATTGTAAACCCCCTTTTTAGAAGTAGGCGTTCCCGAGCAGGAAAAACCTGTCATTTCCAACAACCCTTCCCTTCATCACATTTCTTGTAATAAACCTTTAATATTTTTTTTATAGTTTGTCATGCTGCTCAGACCGCCCCCCCCCGTCACAGTAAGGATGTGGCGTATTTTGTGAATGGCCACCTTACATAAATTACATAAATTTTACGAGCATTTATCGTAAAAACAATCACCAGTTTTCAAAAAAATTATTTAGCTCTATTTTAGTGGAATGTTTTCACTGTCATAAGACGAGCTTAGTGCAATTCCATTTAATTCCACCACCTCGTATTACTTTTACATATATGTATTTTGACCTCAACCTCAACTCGACGTCTTCAGTGTCTCGTACTTGACCCGAACTGTGAAAAATTCCACTAAAAAAGAGTTAAATAATTTTCTTGAAAACTGGTTGTTTTTACGAGAAATGCTCCTTTTTTAATAAAGTTTATCTCGATTCAAGTACACTGTCGACACTGAAGACGACCTTACAGTTGAGGTCGAAATACGTATATGTTAAAGTAATACGAGGTGGTGAAATTCAA